>NC_066881.1:9250842-9850842 GCF_022985175.1 Labeo rohita | reverse complement strand
ATAAAAAAATGATACATAAAAAAAATAAATGACTGATACATAAAAAATAAAAAAACACCTCAATGAGAGTAATTGTTGTTTGCTGTGACAAGACTTTTTCTATTAGCCAAGTAAGACAATCAGCATTGCATGAACAAGCAAATTCATGTTGGCTAAACAAAGTATCTTTACTGAGAAAAAGTAAAAAACTATTGTTAAGAGAACTCAAAAGTCTTACTGCATCAAGTTGCCTTACTTTCTCAACTATTTACTTTTTACAGTGCATGAAACCCCTATTTAGGAAGTGCTTCTGAGTTTATATTTCACTTTGGAAAAAAATAAAAATCTTCGGCCACACCAGGCTTTTATTGACCAGCCACTGTGGTTAATGAAGTTAATTTCATAGTCTGCTGATACAGTTAGACATTAGTCGAGCAAGAACGTCTAATGGTGACCACAGCACTGCGACCTTCAGCCAGTGATTTAATTGCTGTCAGTGTGAACGGCCCATTACAGATCAGCCATGCACTAAAAGAGAAACACTAGACTGGTCTGGTCTACTGAGAGAGCCCTGCTTTCCAATCTGGTCATGTACAGCGGCCACCCCACCTGAAAGATGAGATGCAGCACTGGAGGAAAATATTCAAGTCATAATAAATGAAAGACATGCTACTGGCGTATGAGGTTAAAGCTTTCAGAAATGCAGACCCACCAGAGTATAAAACCACAAAGCAAAACGGATTTCGTCCATAATTCGCTGAAGGTCATAAAATTAGGACTGCTCTCATTTGCATACTGTTCCCAATGTAAACGATCTTCATTATGTGGTAAACTGACTCAGTTGTTCATAGTTAATTGACCTGTCCGTGTCTAGCGTTGTGCGAGCACTAACAGCTGTGATGACGAGCGCCACCCACACGAGTCATCGTTCAGTATTACCGCACTCCCAAAAGCCCGTTATTGCGTGAAGCATGCTAATGAGTCCGTATTTAACAAAACAGCTGTACATCATCTGGGTATAATCTTGACCTCTAGAGTCCGATGTATGACTTAGTCTGACAGACACATAAGAGCATGTCATCAGCAGTGTGCTAACTGTGTCACAGCATGTGATGAATGTTTTATCAGATATCAGTTGCAAATAATCAATAAGAAAATGTTAAAAAAATTGTAAATGTAAGGATGACATGTTTTAAATGTGACTCTGGAGGGATGTTCGTGAGCATCTGGTGATGTTGCGGTGGGTGTATCGGTGTGTGGCCGTCTCACCAGAACTCTGCCGGTAAGGGTCTGTGCTGAAATCATGACCCCCGCCCAGTCTTTGACAGAGGTCATCCAGCCCACCTCACTGGCTGGGGCTTCATCTTTATCATTCAGGCTCTTCGGTGGGCCATCAGCCTGACTGTTCATAGGGTTATTCACCTTCTGTGCCTCCTGGGAAAAATAAAAGCACACAAAACAGCAAAGTTAGCAACTGGACAGCTTTGGGATACTCACAAACCAGGATTTTTCCTGCATAGAGAATTATAAGGCAGCCCCTTCCATCAAATTTTCTGCCGCCTCTGGCTGTCAACAAAATTCAGGCAGGTAGTCACATGCGAGTTTTACTGAACAGCATCAATTAGAGCTTTTAGTCTAAAAATGGGCATATTTGTGGAAATACTGATATCTTTACACGTTTACTTTATGTTTCATTACAAAAAAAAAATCATCATTTCTATAGGCCCCGATTTCCGATACGGATGGAATCACGGAATCCAGTCATAAAAAGTGTAATTGACTATATAATGCAGAACGTCATGGAATTTGCCAATTTTGATCATGTGTGCACCTTGCAAACATGCTGTTAGAAACAGTCAATCAGTCATACAAACCATGACTCATATATTAAACATTCAAATAGTTTTTGTAAAAATTTAGCTGGTGATATAAAATTTAGCAACATTATTAAACTTTTGATGAGCTTTTTACTCAAAATTAATTTTTAATTCAAAATTATTAATCTGCATCATCATTCAAAAAATACTTAATGGAAGTTTTACAAGGTATTTTTAATAAACATTTTATTAAACAATATGTAGGTAATTATTGATGCTTATTATTGTGTCGATTACTTGTCTTGTTAGTGGTTACTGTTATTTATATTGGTGCATATAATTTTTTTTAAGACTTTAAGGTGAGGTTCTTACTGTGTACATTGTTATTACTATAGTAAGTTGCCAGTAATTACACATAATTTACTGTTATTACTAGGGCTGCACAATTAATCAAATTTCTAATTGTGATTACAATTACAGATGCCACAATTATGTAATCGTTCAAAGGCACAATTACCAAAAAATAAAAAATAAAATCCACTTACATTAATCTACTTTCTTAAGATGTGTGTGTGTATGTGTGTGAATGTGTGAGTGCCTGTTTTTTTCCTACACGTTATTTTAAGTTTTTTTTTTTTTTTTTTAACTTTTTTTTTTTTTTTTTTTTTATATTAAAAGACGCTATATATAAAAATGTGGCATGCAGTTACTTCAAACAAGGGTATAAAGCTATTCGAAACATCATTCAATGTAAATTGTGATAGTCGCAATTACAATTTCAAGGGAATAATCAACATTTATGATCTGTCATAATCATGCAGCCCTAGCTATTTCATTCAATGTAAATGATTATTCAACATCATTCAATGTAAACAGTGATAATCGCAATTCCAATTTCAAGGGAATAATCAACATTTATGATTTGTCATAATCGTGCAGCTCTAGTTATTTCTACAGCATCTACATGTAAATGACACCATCAAAATGATGGTTCCTTTAACTTATCCTAAAAATTCAGATCAACTGCAAAAATATCAAGATATATTTGCTACAGTACCAAAAAAAAATGGACAAATATGAAGAATTTTTTTCAGATTACCCAGCCTTAATGCAAACCCAGGACACTTCCTGATTAAAGGTGTAGTTCATATCCAGAATAACAATTTCTTCAGTCGAAAAGGAATTAAGGATTTTGAGGAAAACATTCCAGGATTTTTCTTTATATAGTGGACTTCAGTGGGAATCAGTGGGTTGAAGGTCCAAATTGCAGTTTTAAGTGCAGCTTCAAAGGGCTCTACACAATCCCAACCAAGGAATAAGGGTCTTATCTAGTAAAATGATTTGTCATTTTCTAAAAATAAATAAATACAAAAATAAATTAAAAATAAAAAAAATGTATATACTTTTAACCACAAATGTGCATTTTGCACTAGCTTGTCTTCACACGTTACCTAGTCAGGTTGAAAAGTCACGCATGATGTAGTACCGAACCAGTGTTTACAAGAAACAAAAAACGCTAAAAAAAAAAAAAAAAAAAAAAAAAAAAAAAAAAAAAAAAAAAAATGTATATACTTTTTATAGGATTTTGAAGTTGGAGAAGAAAACAAGAGTTTTTCACCCTACTCTACCTTTTTGACGTGGAGTACACAGACTAAGAACTAAAAACGCATGACTTTTCCAGCGTGTTTACATAATGCTTGAAGTCATGGACGTGCATCGCAGAGCTAGTGTAAAACGAAAATTTGTGGTTAACAATAATGTACTTTTTTTTTTTTTTTTTTTTTTTTAAGAAAACGACTGAACGTTTTGCTAGATGAGACTCTTATCCTTCATCTGGGATCGTGTAGAGCCCTCCGAAGCTGCATTAAAACTGCAATTGTATCTTCAACCTCACTGTTAAAAACAATTTGTTGATTCAACTTAAAATAATTTCTTACACAGCTGCCTTAAAATTTTAAGTTCAGTCAATTCAAAGTTTAGCCAACTTGAAATGTTAAGCTGTACTAAGTGACAACTTAAAATTTTACGTTGAATGACCTAAAATATCTAAGGCAGCTGGGTAACAAGTCCAGCTTTTAAGTTTAACAAACTCAAATATCAAATTTTTCCCACTTAGCACAACTTAACATTTCAAGTTGATTAAACTTATCTGAGTTGACTGATTTGAGGCTGCAGGGTAACAAATGATTTTAAGTTGACTCAACAAATTGTGTTTTTTTGTTTTTTACAGTGCTGTCGATCCCATTGAAGCCTACTATCTGGAGAAAAATCCTGGAATGTTTTCCTCAAAAACCTTGATTTTTCTGCAACTGAAGAAAGACATGAACATTTTGGATGACAAAGGAATGAGTAAATTCTCAGGATTTTTTTTATTCTGGAAGAACTAATCCTTTAATTGTAATTAAAAACATAATACACAAAAAGTCATAAAAAAGCATCTAGAATGCAAACAAACAACACAGTATTTCACTGTGTTACTTGTTATGAGTGCTTATTTAATTAGTTATTTATGCAAGCTTTAGAAAAGATAAAGCAACAATGAATTCGTTGTGGATTTGAAAACTTTGGAGTTCAATGTCAGAAACTGCGTTCATAACACACTATTTTTGCTGTTTCTACAGCTTGACTCATGCTATAGTTTGACAGGCTGAGACCTACATCACGTTAGACATCAAACTCGCTGTCAGGTTTCTGACAGCTGGGAGAGGCCTGAGAGGAAGCAGTGAGAAGAGGTGTTTTTTGAGGCCCAGTAAAAGAGCATCTCTCAGACTGCCTGACGCTCACAGCGCGGCTGGCGGTGTGTAGGCCGAGGCAGGGACAGCTATGATTCACAGGCTCAGGGAGTCGCCGTGGGATTCTGGGGTTACATCCGCAGGGCTAGGCAACACTTCACAGTCAGGTGGGTGGATGAAAATACAGCCATCATGCGCTCAGTGGTGCAGCCTGATGCTTTAGAAGCTGCGCTGGAGGAATCGCTCATATTCAACCGTGGGGTTGGCAGGCAACTAACGCACTTGGGCTATGATGTATAAATAACAGCAGGTAATACTCTAATTTCTGCACAACACTCTTTTGAACACCTTTGTTTCCTCAGTGGGATCATGGGCTGGAACAGAATATCAGTCTGATGTTAAAAGCTGTCTGTTGTGTCGCATGTGTCGTGGTACTCCCATGAACGTGCATCGAAGAAATCATTGAATAAAGTCATTATTTTCGGGGGGGGTTTTGTGCACAAAATTCCTGTAGCTTCAAAAAATTACAGCTGTCACATGGACTATTTTAATTGTCCTTACTATCTTTCTAGTGCTTGAATGTGTCAGTTGCATTGATGTCTATGCAAGGTCAAAAAGCTCGTGGATTTCATCAAAAATATCTTGTGTCTCTTACAGGTTTGGAATGAAATTAGGGTGAGTAATTAATGATTTTAAAAACAGATTAGAAAAGAGTCATTTTAAAATGCAGTATTTCACAATATTAGCATTTTTACTGTAGTTTTGATGTAATGGCAAGCATAGGTGACTACCAACCTCAAACTTTTCAACAGTATTGTTTATTTTTCTTTAGAAATTTGTTAAACACCTTACAGTTTTGCACAAATCAACAAGTCTGTGTTAATGTGTTCTCTCCAACCACAGAGTACTTGAACGTGACACATAATTACACCTTAAGAAGTAGGATGTAGGATCATCTGACAAAGTGTCTTTCTTTTTAAGAGCTTACATGAGGCTTAAATGACAGAGATTTCTAAGACTCAGTTTAAAACATTGGCCTGGCTGTGGGTGTTAGGTCAGTCATGAGGACATGAACACATCCCTGGAGGAAGTATATCACTCCGGTGCTGCCGCAGAGCACGCTAAGCTGTGATGGAAAGATGTATGGTTCAGATGAGAGCAAAACTAATGAGAGTCTCAGGAGGTGAGAACACTTCTGTCAACAAGCGGGAAGAACAAAACACACAAGCATCAGTGATATAAAACTAAACTCCAGGATAAATGAAAACCACTGAGCATTAATGATGTAGTTGCTCACTGCAGACTCACTTGTTAGAGGTGCTGTTGGCAGACAAGTAGCAGCTTTTAAACAGTATAAAAGAATGGAAAGTCAATTTCCAGGCTGACGCCATGAATTGAAAAGCTACCCAGTAAAAACAGAGGTGTAAGTGTCATCCCAGGACATATATATAGCCTGTTTTCAGGGTGTGGCATTCAGTGAGGCAGGAAAGGCCATATATCAGAGAGCGGCATGAAGGTTTTTGAAGAGACTGGCACCACAGGAGATCCAGACACGACCATCTGGCTCCAGACGGCTCCAGAAGTTGACCACCGGCCCAGGCATACTGAGCAAAGGTTACACAGTCATCAGACAGCCCATAAATTGACAGTGTAGTTAAAGGATTAGTTCACTTCCAGAAAAATTTCCTGATCATTTACTCACCCCCTTCTCATTCAAGATGTTTATGCCTTTCTTTTCGAAAAGAAATTAAGGTTTTTAAGGAAAACATTCCAGAATTTTGCTCCATAAAGTGGACTTCAATGGGTTGAAGGTCCAAATTTCAATTTCAATGCAGCTTCAAAGGGCTCTACATGATCCCAGCTGAGGAATAAGGCTCTTGTCATTTTCCAAAAAAATAAAAATAAAAACGATATACTTTTTAACCACAAATGCTCATCTTGCACTAGCTCTGCGATGTGTGTCTGCGACTTCATGCATTATGTAATCATGTTGGAAAGGTCACCCGTGGTTATTTCTTCATCTGTATATTCTGTTTCAAAAACGTAGGGTAAGATGAAAAATCAAATTTTCTCGTCCAACTTCAATATCACCTGACAGTGTTGTTTTACCTTTTTTTTAATAATATGTACATTTGCTTTGTAATTACTGGGTCGGTACTAGGGCTGCAACGATTCCACTATTGTATTCGAGTATTCAATATAAAAAAATCTTTGATTGCATTTTGCCCATGGTGAGTGCAAAAATAACGGAAGTAGCGCATTCCACATATTAAACCCATTTAAAAACCATAATAAAGCAAAATGCTATTAAGAATTCACAAATGCTTTTCAGGCAAAGTTATGTTTATTGGGACAGGACTTGACAAATTATTTTACGTGACCATAAGTTCGTCTCTATTTCTTAGAGCCCAGCTGTATAAACTAGCTACATATCAGGCATTTATGTATCACATCTAATATGAGCATTAATGGCTGTTTTAAAGTTTTAAAGTTTACAAATTACAGCAAAGTTGTCGGGTCTCCCCTCAGGCGCGCTGCATGTGCGCAATTCTTAAAACACCCGCAAGATGGTGGCGTTTATTGTGAACCCGATATTACAAAACCAATAACGGATTATGGTAAACTGCTTAAATATCGGGAAAAAATTGGTAAATCGATATATCGGTCGATCTCTATAAATAATTCATAAACCAACGCCATCACAGGATAATACATCAGTATTTTTCTCAATATGCAAACTGTTCATCACAATTTCAAGTTTCTCATAAGTTTACATGTTTTGATGTCCACATATACATGAAATTACAGTGGCTGTAGCTTTTCTATCATAAAGAAATGGCCAAATTAACATCACTAAATATTAAGTAGACATTTGATTTAAATGTTTTTGAGTCAATATTAAACATTAGATTGCGCAGTAAAGTGTAAAAACAATCATCAGGTCATTGGAGCTCTCTCCAGGCATTTTATATAATACGTAATGTACATTAGCTTTATTGTTTATAATACATTATGTATTTTAGCAGTTTTGCTCAATAAAACTATGATTAATTGCTTGTGACACTTTATTTGAGCTAATTATTATTGCCTCATTGCTATTATATATGTATTTTAAGTCATTTCTATGACATTTCTACAAATATATATATATATATATATATATATATATATATATATATATATATATATATATATATATATATATATATATATATAAATATAAAGGGATGCACCACGGTTTTTACCACGGTTTTCGGTTCGGTTCTGATATCTTGCCACTTCAGAGTTGGTTTTTTTTTTTGCAAAAAATTAACAAAATATACTCCCATAAACCTCTCTACACTGGAAAAAGCGTGGTTTAGTATATGTCTGCTTACTTTTTCTTTTGAGAGAGGTATTATTTTTTCGATTTTTACGCAAAATAGAATGGGTTTCATTCATACTGGACGGCAGAGGGCGCCCTCATGCGGAAAATCCACATATGCGTCAAAGAAGTAGCGCTGATGACGTTACGTTCCAGCTTCTTTAATACGGATAAAAGCATCGCTATTGCTGTAACTGATTAAAAACAAGATACGTTACAAGATACAAGAAACAAGATAACGTTAAACGTATTGAACTGTGGATGTCGTACCAAATGGTTTGATATTATATTGAGCATTGCGACATCCCTAATATATATATATTGTCATGATCTGGTCGGTGAGCTGCGGACCGCTCACCACCAGATGTCGCTCTTGCGTTTTGTCACGCACGGACTGCCACACTACACCCCGGACTACACTCCCCATCAGCCATTGCACTTCCTCCTGTCCAATCAGAGACTGTATAAATACCCCGGTCTTCCTGTCACTCCTCGCCGAGTATTGGATTGTATTGTTTATCTTTCATACGAAGCGTTTCTCCTAGTTTTCCCCGTCTAGTTACCTTGTTTGCCTTGTTGTTTTGATCTCTCGCTTGTCTGACCACTCTCTTGCCTAGCCCCTCTCGGATAACGTTCGCCGCTGGATTGACCCTCGCCTGTTACGGTTTACTCTTGTCTCGCTGTCCATACACCTGTCTGCTGTTGTTCGACCCTGCCTGCCTTTGACCATGTCTTTGTCACGTCCTTACAATAAAAGTTTGCGAATGGATCCGCTCGTCTCTCGCCTCACTCCCTACGTTACAGAATACTCGGCCACTACAGGATCCAGCAACTTCTCATCCGGACGCCACGCAGGTATGAACACCACAAAACTGTTGTTAGCCCTCGAGCAGGGCACACGAACGCCGAGGGCTACATCCAAGAATTTCTGGACATTGCCCATTACTCCGATCTCCCAGACTGTGTTTTAATAGATCTGTTTCACGAGGGCATGAATCAGCCGCTCAACTCACGGCTCCGTCGTGAGGCTCCGCGTTCTTCCCTTGAGCGTTTTCTGGATTATGTTTTGTTGTGTGTGGGATCGCCGTTTACTGTGGGTGTCGCGGAGGAGGAACGCGACAACGCGGTAATGGCGGCCACGCATCCCGCTGACGGAATGGTGGCCGCGCCGGAGCGCGGCCACGGACACATTTGCCGCCTGGATCGCTCGTGAGATGGCGGCCGTGTCGGAGCGCGCTCGAGCAATGGCGGCGAAAACAGAGCTCCGTCACGTCACAGCTGCCATGCCAGAGCCAAGTCACGCTGGAGCTGTGTTTCCTGCACCAAGTCAAGTCAGCGCTGCTCTTTCTAAGGCAAGTGAAATTAAAACTGTGTTTCCTGTGTCAAGTCAAGTCAGAGCTGTTGATACTATGTCAAGTCAAGTTACAGTTGTCGCTTCTGTCTCAAGTCAAATTACAGCCATCAATCCTGAGCCAGAGCCACTGCACAAGATGGCTGCCACGCCAGAGCCACTGCACAAGATGGCTGCCACGCCAGAGCCACTGCACAAGATGGCTGCCACGCCAGAGCCACTGCACAAGATGGCTGCCACGCCAGAGCCACTGCACAAGATGGGCGCTACGTCAAAGCCTGCTAACGCCTCGTCAGCCAAGCCACAGCCTGTTCACGTCATGTCTTTTGCACCCGAGTCTGCACCCATCATGGCCGCACTTCCTGAAGCGGTTTCTGAGTCAAGTCACATAACAGCGGCTGTTCCTGAGTCAAGCAAAGTTGCAGCCGTGGTTCTTGAGTCCGGTCACGTCTCTCCTGACATCCCAAGACCACGGCTTATGATGGCCCACGTGCTGGACTCACCCCTAAGGGCCGTATGGGCAGCTAAAGTGGCGCTCCTTCACGTCGCGGCTGCTACCCCAGGGTCAAGTCAAGCTTCCAAGTCCGGTCAAGCAACTGAGTCAGGTCAAAGCACAGCTGCCGTTCTCCTTGAGTCAAGCCAAGATACAGCTGTCGTTCTCCCGAGTCAAGCCCAGTCACAGCTGTGCTCCACGAGTCAAGCCCAGTCACAGCTGTGCCCCACGAGTCAAGCCATGTTGTTCCTGAGTCAAGCCACGTTACAGCAGATCCCCACAAGCCAAGTGACGTCATCGCTGCTGCTCTTCCCTTAGTGGCAGTGGCCATGTGGTGTGTGTGGGCGGCCCACTGTGCTCCTGAGGACACGCCTGTTCCCAGGTCAGCACCAGAGCTCTCATCTGATCACAAGCCTGCACCAGAGCTCTCGTCTGATCACAAGCCTGCACCAGAGCTCTCGTCTGATCACAAGCCTGCACCAGAGCTCTCGTCTGATCACAAGCCTGCACCAGAGCTCTCGTCTGATCACAAGCCTGCACCAGAGCTCTCGGCTGATCACAAGCCTGCACCAGAGCTCTCGGCTGATCACAAGCCTGCACCAGAGCTTTCACCTGATCACAAGCCTGCACCAGAGCTCTCACCTGATCACAAGCCTGCTGCAGAGCTCCCATTTGATCACAGGCTTTCTTCAGAGGTCCCGTATGGTCTCAAGTCTGCTTCAGAGGCCTTCCCCGTCGGAGAAGCTGCGCCAATGCCTCCAGAGGTGTCGGCGCCGGCCGTAGAACCTCTTACGGAGGGGGCGTTAACCACCAAACTCTCTGCTTCTCCCTTTTTCCTGTCTGCATCCTCTGTCACTGTTCTCCCCAGGTCCCAGTCAATGACGCAGCCTCCTGTTCCGCCCCGGAGGGCTGCTCCGCCTCCTGTTCCGCCCCGGAGGGCTGCTCCGCCTCCTGTTCCGCCCGGAGGGCTGCTCCGCCTCCTGTTCCGCCCCGGAGGGCTGCTCCGCCTCCTGTTCCGCCCCGGAGGGCTGCTCCGCCTCCTGTTCCGCCCCGGAGGGCTGCTCCGCCTCCTGTTCCGCCCCGGAGGGCTGCTCCGCCGGAGGGCTGCTCCGCCTCCTGTTCCGCCCCGGAGGGCTGCTGCGGCTTCTCCCTCTATTCTGTCTGCCTCCTCTGTCCCTGCTCTCCCCAGGTCCCAGAGCGTGATGCAGATTCCTGTTGCGCCCCGCAGGGCTGCTGCGCCTCCTACTCCGCCTCCGGCTCCACCCTGGAGGGCTCTAGTGCCACCTGTTCGGCCTCCGGCTCCGCCCTGGAGGGCTCTAGCGTCGCCTGCCCTGCCTCTGGCTCCACCCTGGAGGGCTCTTGCACTGCCTGCTCAGCCTCCGGCTCCGCCCTGGTGGGCTCTAGCGCCGCCTGTTCCGCCTCAGGCTCCGCCCTGGAGGGCTCCACCGGCTCCGCCCTGGAGGGCTCTAGCGTCGTCTGCTCTGCCTTCGGCTCCGCCCTGGAGGGCTCTAGCACCATCTGCTCCGCCCTGGAGGGCTCCACCGGCTCAGTCCTGGAGGGCTCTTGCATTGCCTGCTCCGCCTCCGGCTCCGCCCTGGAGGGCTCCCGCTCTGCCGGTCCTGCCTCAATCACCGGGTCCTCCGCAGGGGCCTGGCCCTCCAACCCTCACCCTGTCTCGCTCCCTCCCCACCACTCCCATGGACTGTTGTTCTGTTGGAGCGTCTGGAAGCCGCTCTTTGGGGGGGGGCTATGTCATGATCTGGTCGGTGAGCTGCGGACCGCTCACCACCAGATGTCGCTCTTGCGTTTTGTCACGCACGGACTGCCACACTACACCCCGGACTACACTCCCCATCAGCCATTGCACTTCCTCCTGTCCAATCAGAGACTGTATAAATACCCCGGTCTTCCTGTCACTCCTCGCCGAGTATTGGATTGTATTGTTTATCTTTCATACGAAGCGTTTCTCCTAGTTTTCCCCGTCTAGTTACCTTGTTTGCCTTGTTGTTTTGATCTCTCGCTTGTCTGACCACTCTCTTGCCTAGCCCCTCTCGGATAACGTTCGCCGCTGGATTGACCCTCGCCTGTTACGGTTTACTCTTGTCTCGCTGTCCATACACCTGTCTGCTGTTGTTCGACCCTGCCTGCCTTTGACCATGTCTTTGTCACGTCCTTACAATAAAAGTTTGCGAATGGATCCGCTCGTCTCTCGCCTCACTCCCTACGTTACATATATATATATATATATATATATATATATAAATAAATAATTATAGTTTTATAATGGACAGATTACTCATTACCAAAATAATTGTCAGTGACAGCCCTAGTCAGTACTTCCGCCTACGTCATGCGTGACCTTCCCAACATGATTATGAGCTAGTCGAGCTAGTGCAATACGAGCATTTGTTGTTAAAAAGAATGTACATTTTATTTTTTTATTTTTTTAGAAAATGGCCGATCATAAATAAATGTAATTTATTCCTGTGACCAAAGCTAAATTTTCAGAAACGTTAGTCCAGTCTCCAGACATACTAAATATGTTTGAGCAGCAAATCAGAATATTAGAATGATTTCTGAAGGATCATGTGACTGGAGTAATGATGCTAAAAATTCAGCTTTGAAATCACAGGAATAAATTATATTTTAAAATATATTCAAATAAAAAACATAATAAAAATATTTCAAAATTGTACGATTTGTGCTGTACTTTGGATCAAATAAACACAGGCCTGCTGAGCAGTAAAAAATCTTACTGTTCAAAAACTTTCGACTGGTAGTGTATATTAATTTTCCTTTAGAGTAGCAAAATTACTATATTTGTCTTAATTTCTTCACTTGCAAAAAAAATCATTTTGGTGGAATACTGCACTTTCTGTGAAAGCAGGTCCTATTGCATATCTAATGAAATGCTAGAATCATTGAATTGAAATTATGCAAATGTGAAAAAGCATGACTGGCACAGTGGTGCACTTTGCGTTCCCAAATGCATGTTAAACTCACACATGCATTAGGTTTGAGTCTCTGTGAGGCGCTGAAAACACTGGATCATTAGCTACTCACACTAATCCATATTGCATTTTAATTTTAGTTTGGCTGACAGATGCTTTGCCAAAGCAATGGCACAAAACACAACATCAGATATCTTTCATTATGAAACCACCAGGAAGCCAAAGTCTAAGTAATTAAGGGGAAACAATGCTTGGTTAAAGCATAGAAGTAGAATGAGTGGAAACCTATCGCTTCACATTCGATTCTGATGAAAATGAATTATGATCCATAATGAATTGCCAACGGGGCAGCTAGGGTTTCAATAATTTGATTTGTTAAAAAGCAATATCAAGTAAACTAGTCCTAAAATGTGAGTTTGCTGTTCAGCAGATCAGATTTCTCTGTCATTCATGGGAACTTAACCTTCAATCCACAGTCGCTGCGGGAATAGGTCAACAAAGGTGTGCTCTGGCTGTCCATCACACTCCAAAATATATCCCTATCTCCTCAAGCCTCTCTGTCACATCGCACACATGCTTGAACCTGTCACTTGGTGTAAATACTGTAGTTGGTGTGCTGTGCCCACAGCGTGTACACTCGGATCAGGTTTCGTTCTGATCGGATATCACCATGTGCTCGGCCTGGCCTGAAAAGTAAATCTTCGAGCGTGTTAGCAAAGCCACTCAAGATCTGAATCTATCGAGTTAATGAGAGTTATTCAGGGAAACAAAAATAAAATCATTTCCAGGCACCTGTGACAATCATTTCAAATCAAACATGAATAAATTAATCATTTTGACTAAAAGTGGGTGCTTTAAATTAGTGTAATTGATTAAAAATAACAACAACAATAATAACAGCCAATTTTTGACTCAGCGTATGAGTAATCTTTTACATAATTGTAAACAAGCTGTAGTTTACACTAATTTATTTCTACTCAAATGAGGCTGTTTCAGTTTTGGTTTGTTAGCCACTCTTGGGCAATCACACCGCGTGCTCGACAAACACACTAGTGGGAAGTAAATTTATCATGTTTAAAGCTGATTACTGCACTGAACATGCATGCTAACACCACTGAAATCGCATTTCTCCAGTGCCACCTGTGAGAGTGAAAGCAGTGAGATGAGAGAGGTGTGGCGGTATGGGCAGACTCTTCATGTGGGTAAAGCCATGAATTATACATAAGGTCTCAAACTGATGGCTGTGCAGATCCGAGCAGACAATGTAAACAAGAAACAACTTCTACTTCATTTGAGCGCTCTATGCGAGCGAGAAGAAAAGGGGCTGTGGAACAGTGAGCCATGGGATACTCCATCAGCTATTTTTTCACCTGTGATGTCAAAGCCAGGGTTGCACTGGGCAAATCCAGCCCTCTTCACAATGCAAACAGACAGAAGGCCTGAAGCAGACTATGGCTGAGCAGTCAACACAATGAATTTAGGGTGACCTTGTTTCCTGACCTCAACAATGTTTTTTTTTTTTTCCTAACAATCTGTTCTAGGTCAGACAGGGCATTGGAGTTCAGCTAATTAAGACTTTCCACTGCCATTTTTGTGCCTAACAGGGTTTTGTATTTGTTGTATGGTAGTGTTAGATATGGATAGATACTGATGGGTATATAGATCCAATTTATCCATCCATCTCTCTCTCTCAAAAACATATACATATATAAACATTATTGTGCAAAAGTCTTAGGCCATTAGTATTCTCACCAACAAAAATGGTTTTAAGTCAGTTATTTCTATCTTTTGCTGCAGTGTGTCAATAGGAAATATCAGTGTACATTTCCAAACATTCTTTTTGTTATAATATTCCAGTGAGATTTTTTTATGCACAACGAGTCTGACAACAGCCAGTGCACCACACAGAGATCTGATCTCACCATCATCCAGTCTATCTGGAATGACATGAAGAAACAATCTGAGACAGAGTAAATCCAGAACTGTGGCAATGTCTTCAAGATGCTTAAAGAAACCTTCCTGCAAAGCTACAGCACTGTGAAAAGTTTCAGGCACTAAAAAAGCTGTAAAGTGAGGATGCTTTCAGAAATAATGTCTTAAACAGATGAAGATAGAACTATTAACTACATCAAATCAACATTTGGTGTAACCACACTTTGCATAAAAAGCAGCTTTTGTCCTAGGTAACTGCAAGTACTACAAGATATTTATCCATATCTGTCCATCCATCTATAATACTGATGGATGCATAGTTCTGGATAAATATATGGATAGATATGGCTGGATGGATACACAGCTGGAGAGATATGAACAGATCTATCTATCTATCCTTCCACATATATGCATCTATATAGATTTACCCATATCTTAGACATTCATATATCTACATCTATCAATCCATATCCATCAATACCTTTCCAGCGTCTATCAATATCAATCTATATCCATATCTATCATCTATCCATCCATCCATCCATCCATAAGTAAACAATCTTATCTATATCCTATTTATTCACCCATCCATTTCTATCCATTAATATTTTCAGCTGTGTATCCATCTATCTATAGATCCATATCTACCCGAGCCTATCCATGTCTATCCATCCATCCACCCACATCTTAACAGATATTCCTCTATCCATATCCATTTATCTCTATCCATCCATATATTCATCAATCCATGTACATCTATCCATATATGTGATGCAATCTAGGAAAACCCAAAACATGGTGAAATGTTATATTTTTGAACATATGAAAGCTGCGTTTCCAAAGCTGTTATTTTGTCCATAGCTTGAACGTAACAAAAGTTATGGCTATCTTAAGTTGGCTGATAGCTAGGATTTTCAGAAATTAAATTTTGAGAAAAACGGGTTTAAAGTGAGACGGGTTTCACTTCACGGCTGTCTGTCAGGAACGCTATACTGCATCATTACACAAACAGACTAACGTTACCCTGAAGAGTACAGTTTTCCATTGTTTATCATAGGCATAGTCCCTGAACTTTTGATCACCCCTTGTATGTTTAAATAGCATGAATAGTGTACCTTGTAGTTTATATTTAGAAAAGCGAGCACAGCGCAACTGTTCGTGCACTGTGCATATAACAGACTGTCATCTGACTCCTCCTCTTCAGTAACGTCATCCCATCCTTTATCTCTGGATGTGAAGTAGTCCATTATAACATATTTTAGGGCACTGACATCACCAAGATTAAACAGATAGAGACGAGTAAGACTGTGAGTAGCTAATTCAGACTGCGTTGTTCTCTTGCGCTCCGCCATCTCATGATATTAAAAAATAAATAAATAATAAAAACTTTGCGTGCCTTAGTTTACACAAGACTGGCAGGAAATGTGCATTGACACATCTTTATTAAATAAATGAATAAATCACTATTTTTCTGCACTAAATTTTTATTTCCTGAAAATGTATTTCCTAAAATAATTTCCTGAAAATGTCCCAGCGTGATATTCGGCAGATTTTCCCAGATCATATCACATATGCCAGTATCTGTCCACTCATCCATCCCTCTGCCTCCTTTTTGTCTCACAATCTCTTTCTATCATCCATCTCTCTCCATTTATATGCAAGTGAACAAAAGAGATAAATGTTTCAGTAAATGTAATTAACTATGAATTAAATAAAATATATTGCACAAATTGAGAGCTAAAACAGGGTTGGCTGTGATATGCCCTCACTTGGGAGTTCCAGTAATAATGAATGGCATAGAGCAGGTCATGTGACCAAGGCTGATCTAACACGACTTGGCTTTAGCGCAGCTGTTCCTGCGACTTCCATTTGCATCACTGGGGAAAACTGTACTCCATAGCGAGTGCTATTTTTAGCTTCACCCAGGGAGCTAAGAAAAAAAAAAAACAGTAAATCCGAACATGCTCTGTTTCCTATTTGCTATTTAAATGTCAGTACAGTTAACCAATATCACAGGGTGACCATTTCACACTACAACACTGTCAGAGATCCCTCTAAAATAAATATAGCTTAAATAGAATGCAGCAGACAGAGTTTAAACACACCTGAAATGCTATACTTTGGCTGCTTGCCTAATTTCAGAATGACTGCAACAAACTGGAAGGTGTCTGAGAATGTGCACTACTATTTACACATGCTGTACAGAGATATTCATTTTAAAAATAACTGTTTGGGAATTATACTAAAAAGAAAAATAAACTACTAGCATTCAGGTACTCTTAAGTCAATTTCAGATCTCAGCTCTCACATCTTACCAGCAATCAGTACCAAATACAATCAGAGGTCTACAACAAGACCTATATGGTAAAGATGACCCCAGAGAGCAAACAGCAACAAGCACTGACGCAACCAGGTCACCCTGTGCTAAAAACCATTTAGTCCAAACGGGAAGCTCTACAGAGAGTGATGTAAAATGAAAAGGCTGATACAGGTCTTCCAGATCCACACCCTCAAGCAAGTCATTGTGATCACAGACAACGAGTACAAACAGGGTTTGATAAGATATGTGGAGATCCTAAACAACAGTAACATCAAGAAGAACATAAGCTGGAGGAATACCAATGCATGAAGCTGGAAGTTAGAGGGAAACCATAGGTTAAACAAGGTTGTTCCACCCCCTAAACCTAAAATCTGATTGGTTGAGATGAACGTTGTTCCATGACCAACAAGGACGCTGATTCAAGACCATGTCATGTGGGTAAAATCACATTAAGCGCAGTGCCACTGATCTTCAGGAGAACAGATACATGCATAAACGTGACCCTGGACCACAAAACCAGTCTTAAGTCGCTGGGGTTTATTTGTAGCAATAGCCAAAAATACATTGTATGGGTCAAAATTATAGATTTTTCTTTTATGGCAAAAATCATTAGGAAATTAAGTAAAGATCATGTTCCATGAAGATATTTTGTAAAATTCCTACTGTAAATATATGAAAACTTAATTTTTGATTAGTAATATACATTATTAAGAACTTTATTTGGACAACTTTAAAGACAATTTTCTCAATATTTTGATTTTTTTGCACCCACAGATTTCATATTTTCAAATGGTTTCATCTAGACCATTGTCCTATCGGAACAAACCATATATCAATGGAAAGCTTATTTATTCAGCTTTCAGATGATGTATAAATCTCAATTTTGAAAAATTGACCCTTATGACTGGTTTTGTGATCCATGGTCACAAATAACAAAATAAAGAGAATATACAGCTATTATTTTCTGTTTACTGCTGCTTTAAGGCAGAATCATAACCCTCCCTTCTGCTTGATTCAGGTTTGGAAGCAGGGATGCCATGGGCTTGATTTGAGAATTACACAGGTATGAAGCAACATAATCTACACCTCTGGTTGGACATTCCAGTATGTGCTGCCAGACTATTTATATTATTATTATTCAAGAGTACCTTATCTCATTTCACACTCACACCAGGTCAGTAAAATAACACATCTAGTGTGGAAACATAAAGCCTCAGCACGGTACAAATCCCTGCCTTAACCACAGGTTATTATAAGATATTATTATGACCAACACATCCCTTCTGTTTCACATGTGTCCCCATGTCCCCTATGACTATTTATTAGTGCTGTCAATTGATTAAAAAAAAAAATATTAATCACATTTTTTTCTGAAATTAACTGCAATTAATCACGATTAATCCCACCTAACATTAACGTTTTAGATACAGTAGTCAACATTTGAAGTGGATCAAAACCTTTCATAAAAGTTGTCCTAATTAGATTTTTTTGATCCATTCAAATGTTGACTATTGTATACTTTTAAATTGCAATAATTTCACATTCAGTCTTCAAATTAATGTAAAAACAACAGACAGTACATTTTTGATATTTGTTAAATTTTATGACTGAAAGCAATTTTTTTTTTGTTAATGTCTCAAGGAAACTGTATGATGGCATTTTAGATTATGAGATGAAGGGCAAAATATTATGAGAATAATGTTGAAATATTTCGAGAACAAAGTCGAAATTTCGAGAATAAAGTCGAAATATTCGGAGCATAATGTCAAAATTTCAAGAATAAAGTCGAAATGTTTCGAGAATAAAGTCTAAATGTTTCAAGAATTTAAACTGCAGAAAATAAAGTTACAATATTTTTAGAGTTTAGCCTATATTACGCATGCAAATGGCCTGGATTGAGAGCACCGGGAGAAGTAGCCAGGCCACCAGAATTTATTTGAATATAGTTGGGTCCAAGCAGGATATGAGGAAGAGTCAATTTTAAGGACTCACGAAAACAGCTTGATTTCAAGAATATGATATTTATTAACAGACTGAACAGGAACAACTTTTTATCTTAACATCAGCTCACACACCCAATCGACATTCCTTTGGGGGGGGGCGCCGTAGCTCTCTTATTTAACCCTTTTTAATACACCACAAATATATGTGGTATTATTAGCAGAAATCTTACCATGTGTTATACTTGCGGGGACAGTATGCTTGGAAATAATATTTCATGTCTTCGACTGCGTTTGTTATTCGTTATTTAGGGCCCTATGATTTCCGCGATACAGATCCAGTCATAAAAGTTTGAATTAATTAATCAAAAGTAGATCATTACACTTAAATCGAACTGCAATATGGACTAGTACCTGTAAATATTACGCCTCAAAAAAGCTATTTAAATGTGAATCCTGCATGTTCTGCGTGTCTCTGTTTTAATAAATGGAGTAGACGAGAGGTTTTGTTTACCACACACACTGAAGAGCGCATGACGCTCGCAGTGATTTCAGCATTTGACCGTTCCATTTTAGGAAAACTAGCGTTATATCATATACACACAAAAATGTAAAGGTGGACACGGCAAAAGTCCAGTTTCACTTGAAGACATTGTGCCAGAAATATATTACTACTATTACTAAAATGAAACAAACATTTTTTTAGGGTATAATCACACAACATTTCTTCGATATTTTATTTTTAATAGTAATTTCCCCTTTAAGCAAAAGTTTGCTTAATTTTCAATAATTAAAAGATAAATTAAATTTTTATGCCTTCATTTGATAACCAGAACATTTTAAATACAAAACACAGAATTTCTGAGGGTAAAAAAAACCTTTCAGGCTATTTTAAGAATAAATTTGAATACATTTAAAGTATGCATTCAAATAATTAGACATGCTAAAACACAGACTTTATTCCTGCAGCATTTCGACTTTATTCCCGCAGCATTTCGACTTTATTCCCGCAGCATTTCGACTTTATTCCCGCAGCATTTCGACTTTATTCCCGCAGCATTTCGACTTTATTTTCAAAATATTACGACTTTAATCTCGTAATCTTAGATTTTATTTTTATTTTTTAACGTGGCACTAAAACAATGTCGTAAAATTTTTCTTTTTTTCCATAATATTTAACTATTGACTACAACCACTCAACAGAGCTATCAATTTATTAGATTTTTTTTTAAAAAATAACAACTTACAATTTAAGAGAACTTTAAAACAGTCTTCATACAAACCCATTATTTACCTGTGCCCTTCAGGAAGTAGGAAATATATAGAAATAGAATAAAGTTATCAAACACTAAATACTAAATCAAATATTATCAAACCTTAAAGCTACAAAAGTTATTGATTTCCTCTTTTTTTGTTATTTGATTTTATTAGCTTATTTGGCTGCTATTACTTTAAGAGCTGCTTCTGCTGAACGACACGGATCTGACACACATGCTTGCAGTTTCATTCGTGCTTTAATACAAAATGATACAGCCTACAGTGGACGCTGCTGCATTTGTACCTTGCAAATAAACATTTTAGATTACATTACAACAATACAGGTAACATCTACAGCATAAAGGTGGCCTAGAAAACCGGTACTTTACAAATCCAGCACATATTTGGGAAAACAGCTGAAGCCTGCAATGCTTTTAACACAATTGTTCAGAAGCGCCTGCCCATTTCCATTACAGCTCAAGAACTCTGGAAGCAGGCCACTGACCCAGTGAGCGTCATTCTCTCATATCTCTCCTAAACCACGAGCCAATGCTGAGGACGTGCTGCCTGTGCATTAGTGCTACTCTGCAGAGTATCCAGGCCGAATGTACTACTGTTCTCGACATGATTCATAACAGTGTCCCATTGATACATGATTATCAGCCCCAGTGCTCTCAGATAAAGACACATCTTTCAATGAATGGTGCGGTTTCCCAAGGTCAGGACGTGGATCTCTGCTTCAATGATGTTCGCTGATGATAAACACGTACTAGTCAACATAAAGTCTGTTGTCTTGGTCCATGTTGTGGATCCCTGCTGGAGCATCTGTGGTGGAATAATTGAGACCGGAGGGCTTTGGGAGAATCTGACCTTGTTTTCCAATGCGCGTTACCTGCCAGCAGCAACGGCATCTTGGAATATGAGCAGAAACATAGATAGGCAAATGACAAGAGACTCAAGCTTTGTGCTTGGAGGAGAGAAAAGCTCTCTAAACGTTAAAAAAAATATCCCATCAGTCAATGCACCCATTATTTGATGTCACTGAGGAGTGAAGGAAAACTATATAGTGAGAGCCTGGATGGTGCAGTGTGTGAATCTGCATCACATCCGATGGATCTGCATAAAACTAAGTGAAATCACCTCCAAATAACATCAGTACTGTTGTAATTCACTTACATCCACTCACACTGCTAAATTACTGTCCTCGTTAGGAGCTAATGGTGCACTGCACCTTTAAGAAACACTGCCTTAAATAGCAAGCAATAAAGATCTTCACAAATTATCCTTGCCATAAACCAACAACCAGGTCATTCAATTCTGCTCCTAACAGGAAGAATCTCTCCTCAGACACTTTAACATGAACATTTTTCTGTGATGACAAAGGAAGACCAATTTAAGTGAAGTAAAACCATAACATGTAAGAATTCAAGCAAACAGACAGTTCATTCTAAAAGGACAGATGACACATGGCATGAATGCATGGTTTACATGTAAATATATATAATTTTAATATATAATAAAGTGTGAGTGGTGCATGCACATTTTCTGCCACTTTTAATCACATTTAGATTTATAATCACTTAGCAGATGGTTTTTATTTGCCTTACAAACTGGGAAATACACAAGCAATTAATCATACAGAAGCCAACAATATTAGCCGTGCTATGAATTTCAGGATTAAACAAGAGTAGTATAAAAGCTAAAGCAGATGTGTAGCTGCATAAAACTAAAGAACTTGTCTTTATTTATAAGTTAGTTATCTATTTGCATTACAAGATGATTAAGTGCATAAGTATAATTACATAGAAACAGGGACTTATTTTTTAAATGTTTTTTTAAAAAGGCTATTTAAATATGAAGTGTGCATGTTCTGCATCTCTGTGTGAATGGGGTGCGCAGGTTCATATTTCATCTTCGTTTGGCAAAAAAATGAAAGGGATTGTTCAAATCTTTATTACATTTTAAAAGACAGGTTAAATTTAATTACAGTTTTGAAATGAAAAATTTTATTAAATCCAAAAAAATGTAAAAGACAAAACATAATAAACGGTTGAATTTAATAAATTATGTTTTATAAATTAAAATGATTACACACTGTTTTTTTTTTTATTAAATAGTAGTAAAAGTAGTAAAAACGTATCTGTTTTTAATTATTAAAATTTACTTTATTTAAAACATAATCCAGAATAAGCATAACAGAAAACACAGAATCTGGGGAAAAACATAAAGATTTCATAGGGCTCTATACTGTCTTTAGAAGAAAATTTCCCATTTACTAGCACACATCTCTGTGTCAGTGTTCTTACAGTTTGCTCTTGATTTCTCCCTCTCTGTCCTCATAACCCATTCATCCTGGAGAGCAACTCCATTTTTCCTATTGCTGAAGAAAAAAAAAAAAAAAAAAAAAAAAAAAAAAAACAAAAAAAAAACAACACCATTTTCACCGAAAGGCACAGCTCCAGCAAATGTGTGTGTACGTGTGTGCTTGGTGCAGTAATTGGTTCCCATCTCTCGCAGGGTGAGATCTGTGTCAGGGCTGGTTAGCTCTTCTTTATATCAGAGGCCTCAGAGAGCAGCCAAATCTCCACACCATGAAACTCATATCTGGCTTTCCAGGTCCTCTATCAGGTTCAGTGAGCACAGCGCTGGATGTCACATGACTTCAGACTGACCTACACTCACTTATATATGTGCAGCATTTCATCAACTACACATATGGTATATATGTTGGAGGATATAGCTTCTAATTTATCAGATATACTGTAAACATTATAAAAAAAAAAAAAAAAAAAAAAAAAAAAAAAAAAGAGGCTTTTTTTGGTCTACGACAGCGTTTCAGTCCCAATAAAAAAAAAAATGTAAAAACAGAAAAACTAAGATTACGAGATTAAAGTCATAATATTTTGAGAAAAGAATCAAAATTACATGAACAAAGTCAAAATATTTTTAAAATAAAGTCAAAATGAAAAGAATGAAGTCCTAGCAATAAGACAGTAAAGTCTAAATATTTTGAGAAAAAAGGTTAAAATTGCGAAAATAAAGTCAGCAATAAGAGCATAAAGAAGAATTATTTTGAGAAAAGAAGTCTAAATTATGACAATGAAATTGCAACAATACAAGAATGAAGGAGAAATATTTTGAGGAAAAAAAAAGTTAAAATTAAGAGAATAAAGTCAAAATATTTTGAGAAAAAAGTCCAAACTACAATAATTAAATTGTAGCAATACAAGAATAAAGGAGAAATATTTCGAGAAAAAGAGTCATAGCAATACGACAATAAAGTTGAAATATTTCGATAAAGAAGACAAAACTTTGAGAATAAAGTCAAAAATACAGAAAAAAAAGTCAAAATATGTTGAGAATAAAGTCAAAATTATGAGTTTAAAGTCAAAATAATACGAGAATACAAGATAAAATATGAGAATAAGGTCGAAATATTTTAAGAATAAAGTCAAAATATTTTAAAAATAAAGTCAAAATTATGAGAATAAAGTCACAATATTTTAACAAGAAAGTCAAAATTACGAGAATAAGGTCAGTATATTTTGAAAGTAAAGTCAAAATTACAAGAATGAAGTCAAAATATTTTGAGAACACGAATTACGAAAATAAAGTCATAGAAATATGGGAATAATGTTAAAATATTTTAAGAATAAAGTCAAATTTATGAGAATAAAGTCAAAATTACAAGAAAAGTGTCAAAATAATTTGATAAAGTCAAAATTACAAAAACTGAAGGCACAAAGCTTATTGCTATTATTGGGTGGCTGGTGCACTTGAAATAACAAATGCATTTGAAGACGTAATATATTTTTTCCATACATACTGTCCCTGCGAGTGTATGACACATGGTATGATTTCTAATAATCTCACATACATTTAAATCAGTTGTAAGGCCACTGGAATGGTCAGGTGCCCCCAATCCTGGCCATCTGCTTGTACAATACAGCCTATTCTCTCCTATAACTTTAATTTCATACTTGCCACAACTTAAGTTGTGTAATTTTGGCTTCGTTCACAAAATATTTTGACTTTATTCTTATAATCTTACATTTTTTAACGTGGTACTAAAACGCCATGTACAAGTCACATGTTGTGAACATTTGAAGCAAAGACGTCTAAACATGTTTCACACAATGTCTGAACAGCATCCTGACACACATCAGTGTTGTAATCCAAGTTCACCATGAGACACTTGCTCTGTCAATCTAGGCAAAGTGACTGAGTGCTCTCCCCACCAAACACAACAGTCTTTTCCAGCGCTGTCAATCAAGAACAGACACACACAAACCCCCTCAAGCAACCGTAATGAGCCTCTCCTCTGATGTCAGTGTTACACCAATCTGACACAACCATCTTCAAGCACCTGTAATGAACCAGCAGTCAGGTCAACCATAACAAAAGCCCAAAAGCCCATAGTCTAGCATCTCTTTGAAAAGAGTGCACGTACCTGTCTGCCTATCAAATTGGCTTTAGACAATCCATCCTTTGCAGATTAATGCCTTTCTCTATGAAGGGCATTCAGAAAACATTCTTCTCACTGAATTTTTTAGAACGAAAAGTTTAAAGGCAAGCCTATCAATGTAAACGTGGCTCAGTTCATTCTCTATGCTGGTATCTCAAGTGTTTAGTAATCCATGGACAATAACCTACTTCAGGGCCGATTCAACACCTTTAAATATTTCATGAAAACATACAGTAGCATGCAAGACATACGAGCAGCCCATCTGTCCTGCAAAGTTTCATTCAGTTATTATTAGGAGTTCAAGCATTGTAGTGCTGAAACTGTAATTGTTAGAATGGTCACAGACGAGCGATTTCCACGTAAAACTGATTGTGCAGACCAAACTGTAGGTCGTAGAGACTTGAAACTTGGAGGGATGACAGTACTCACACGGCCTACAAGGTGACCAAGGCTTGACCCAAATGGCCTGACGGGGGCTAGCGCTAGAGCGATCAAAATTACGAAATCGCTCATAACTCCTAAACCGTCAGTCGCAGACTCAAGTGTCTTACATCATTGGAAACCTTGGCTCATGCCTCAGATTTGATTGTGAGCCTGGCGAAATTTTCGGGTATTTCACATTTTGCAAAACCTACTTTTGCTAACTAGCCCTAGGTTTTTCACCCAATCAGAGCCAAACCAGTGCAGAAAGATGCTCTAGAGAGTGAAAATCAATAATTATCAAAAGAAAGTTGAACTTTCAACTCACCGTAGAAAAGGGGCGCCAAAACTTTCAAAGGGGACACGGCCACTTTTAGTAAAATCCCTATAACTCCTGAACAGAATGAGATATCTTCGCCAAACTCGGCACACTTATGTAAGAGTTCAGGCTGAGGTCACAGGAATTTTTTTTTTTTTTTAAATATGGCCGCCACTGGTCGATGAAATTTGAGCACCTATTAGGCCAATCGGAACGAAACTCAATGGGCCTGTTTGACTCTGGGCCCGGAAGGTCTGTGAGAAATTCGAAAGAAATCAGCCACTGGGGGGCGGTACTGCATTTTTTGAGGGTGTAAACGACTGTACATTGCACGGTTTTCTGCACATACACACGATGTTCATATCGTATGATAGACCTCCTCATTCCGAACAACTTTGCCTCTAGAACCACTGCTGTCAATCAAACCGTTTTTTTAAGTGATTGAGAAGATGTGAAAAACCT
Organism: Labeo rohita; assembly: GCF_022985175.1. Taxonomy (NCBI): domain Eukaryota; kingdom Metazoa; phylum Chordata; class Actinopteri; order Cypriniformes; family Cyprinidae; genus Labeo; species Labeo rohita. The sequence continues at coordinate 9,825,040 of NC_066881.1, read as the reverse complement.
ACTTTTGCGAACTAGTCCTAGGTTTTTTTAATCAGTCTGGAAAAACCACCGCAGGGTAATTCTCTGGACTCTCTAGGTCAATAATTATCAAAAACATGTTGAAATTTACCTTTTGGAAAGCTATAATGGGGTCGTTTAGAAAAGGGGCCTGTCCAAATATACTCAAAAGCCTATAAAGCCTATACGCGAAAAGGTTATCCTAAACAAGCGTGCAAAGTTTCAGGGAGATCAGTCAACAGCTGGCGCTATTTTTTTATTTATTTATTTTTTTACTAGACATGCACCATTTAGTGAGCAAATGTTTTTAGAGGAAGTAGTATTGTGGATGTTGCAAGCGCTTGCAACATCTAAATCTATTTGAACAAATAAAACACAACCTTGACATCTACCAGAATTCATTCTGAATTTACTTGTGTTTACAGTGAACAGCCACTTACTCAGAGTAAATTTAAAAAAAAGAAAAAAAATTCACTCGTTATCCCATAAAACAGCACCAGCCAAAAGAAAATAATCTAACATTATTTAACACAGCCTCCATGGCCATTAGGTGTGTAAATCCTAGGATTAATAGCAAATCTATTCAATTCACAATTCAGTGGTTCACAATTCAGCAGCATTTTTCATTTCAATTCATATGATTAAATTCAATTTGAAACGATAAAATACTTTCTCAAATGTTTCTTGTAGATACAAAGAAAAAGATAATCTACTCCAGATCCAAGGGTAACTTGTAAAGAAAGGCAACACTAAATTTCCTAAATAAACAGGCTACTCGGAATACAACAAAAACATTGATCAGTGCACATAAATGGAGCTTATCTAAACCACTTAATTTGCTACTACTTTAAGAAACTACAAATTTTAGCACTATAAATTATTGACTAATGTAAATTAGTCACTGAAGAGACATACTTCAACACTGATGCAGTTGAATTCATAGGAATTTTAATTTACGCATGAAGAAAACTAATGAAAGCTCAAGTCATCAATAATGTACAGGCAGCTACATGCCTCTTAGCCCTTGATCCTGGCAATCCCATCATAAAATACACAGAACGTCAATATGAAAACAGTACAACTGTGGACGCCCCTCCATAGAGTCCAGGGCCATGGTGACAGACAGACTGCTGATTACTGCACCAGACCCAAGCAGCTTTCATTACTGCTATCTATGCTGATGCTGCGCTTTCTCCTCTGATGGATGAGCTAAAGGAGAGGTATGGAAGTAGAGGATTAGGGCTGGACACAAGGATAACAGACTGTCATGTGAGGGACAGACACGTATGAAGGGAAGCCATGGACGGATATTACTGAGGGACACAGAAGAAGCCCCAAGCTCATTACTTGGGACACACTATCAGGGTAGTAACACTCCTAGGAGCCAGATGAACAGTTACAACAGTTATTAAAACCATATTGTTTAACAATAAACAGACATGGGATTTATCGCAATTTACCCAGATATTGATGCATGGACATCTCTCCATCATATCTAGCATACACTTCTGCATGTTTAGTGGAGATTGTATTTCTTGACAACTGTAACTTCATCTTTAGATCAGCACGGAGAATTTTGAGAGACCAAAATCATATGAAAAGATAAGGGTTATCCATCTTTTTGGACTATTAGTCATCGAATCCTTTGTTAATCACTGCAGGTGGTATTATGATTGCAGGCACAGAGTTGCATCTTTAATTTAACTGGGCTAATGAACATGCTCAGATCATTATTTCATTTTTTTTTCTATTTTGATAAGACTGAAAGTGATGTTGTCCAAGTGATTGAGTTGTTTACTTAGTAATTAGTCCATCCATTTTATCAGTTTGACTCACTCATGCTCATTTGTGGACCAGTAGTGAACATGACAAGCAAGCATTATCCCACTGACAGGCTAATCAGACAATCATAGTACTGAGGTGACAATGCCTCCATTCTCATGAATTTAACTTGTGTGCCATGGATTTTAGTTTCCACCCTAATCAATCAAGTGTGTTGAGCTGACTATTCCAGCTTTAAAGGATTAATTCACTTCCAGAATAAAAAATTCTAGGGCTGCCCCCTAATAGTCAATGAGAAGGGGCTTGGTTAATCAAAATTTAATTTATATCGTTAACGGCTGGTCTATGCACGGAGGCGTCACGGGTTGAAGGTCCAAATTGCAGTTTCAATGCAGCTTCAAAGGGCTCTACACGATCCCAACCAAGGAATAAGGGTCTAGTCTAACAAAACAATTGGTCATTTTCTAAAAAAAATAATAATAATAATAATAATAATAATAATTTACAGACTATTTAATCACAAATACTCAAGCATTATGCAGTCACACACGTGTACCAACACAGTGTTTACAAAGCAAACGTACAAAGAAAGTCAAACGCCCTTTCCAAAAAAAAAAAAAAAAAAAAGAAATTGAAGAAAATGAGATGTAGTTTTTTTTGCCCTACCCTACCTTTTTAAACCAAAGTACTCAGATGAAGAACTAAGCGTGTGACTTTTCCAACATGATTATCGCAGAGCTAGTGCAAGATGAGCATTTGTGGTTAAAAAGTATATACTATTTCCTTTGTTCCCTTTTTTTTTTTTTAAGAAAATGATAAGTCGTTTCACTAGATAAGACCTTTATTCCTCAGCTGGAATTGTGTAGAGCCCTTTGAAGCTGGACTGAAACTGCTATTTTTGTCCACTATATGGAGAAAAATCCTGGAAGGTTTTCCTCAAAAACCTTAATTTCTTTGTGAAAATGAGGGTTTGATACATATTTAATCTCATATTTCATAATGTTCGTTTTGTTTTTTGTTTTTTTGACTGCTGAGTATTTCTGTACAAGTTGTCTTAAAGGTTTAGATAGTTTACTCAACTCAAATATCCACATTTTCATGTAGTACAACTTAACATTTCATGTTGTCTAAACTTAAGATTAAGGCAGCACGAACATTTACTTTAAGTTGAAACAACCTTTTTTTTTTTTTTTTTTTTTTTTTTGTTACAGTTGACATATAAATGCCTCCGGTGAAATTTTCATACCATCCTTTTAAATACTGACCACAACTGAAAAGCTTTTCATATCATTAAACTGACATTTCCCATAATAAATAATGAGTCCTTCTGCCAGAGGCTGGCCGGAAGCGTAACACAAGATTCAGAGAATTTCTTAATTTTAAATCAATTGGTTTTAGGCTGCAAATGCCCTCTATTCCTCCTATTGCTTTTTCTCTGATCTGATTTTATTAAATAACACCACACAATGCAGTTTTACTTGTTTCTTAATTTCCCCAATGTACATATTTTTCCTCTGAATATCACCCTGGAAGTGTGCACTGAGCAGAGCAAGCTGCCAGAGCGATAGGTCAGTGCTTTAAGGTGAATTGCGCAGTGCTCTGCGGAGTGTAAACTTGGCCAAGGGGATCGTCTGAGGCATGCTGCCTTCATCCCTGACTTCATCACATTAGTTCACTTTCACCCAATCGACATACTGTACACATGAACAACCTACTCAGGCTGTTTTCTCTTCAAATACACTCATTTGTCGACTTGTGCAATAAGACTTAAAATAACGCACGATTACTTTCTTTTTAATTAATAATTTTTTTCTGTTTTTATTTTCTAAAGTTTTAAGTAATGACAATCTTTATGATAATAACACTGGTCAAAATACACACACACATATATGGGAAGACACACTGTACAGTATAGCGAAAGCACTATTTATGGTGCTTTCATAAAGCTTCAGAAAATAGAGAATGACTGAACTGAAAGATAAGCACAGTTGCACTGCTAAGCCCATGACCTAAAGGCAGCTGCCAAAGTGCATTGTGGGAAATCTCTTTCTCAGCTGGGAGAGTCTGGCCCTGGCACTGCTGTTTTGAGATAAGAGAACATGGATTCTCCCTTAAGTCAGCACAACACATAGGCCATGCTAGAGAGGGCCCGGGATGCCCTGCGATTTCGCCTCCATTGTCTGAAAAAACACAGTGAATAGAGGCCGTGTTACAGCAAATTATAATAAGAAGTGACGGCAACATTCACATGAGACGATCTAAATCAGCGCTTCTATAAAACAGCCAACAGAGCAGAACAGACACACACAGACAAACGCACTAATCTTGAACAACTTTGCTAAGCCACAAAAACCCTGACACAGGGTAGTGGCATCGAAATGTGGTATATTTTTGCCAATGCTGTCTATAAACGCAGCGTTTTACGATATTTTAGACACGATTCCAACACAAAGGCTGGCAACTTAATTACACTGGCTCCGAGAATGCATTCCCAAAATACAGTGCAACAAGCGAAAAAAGAAAAAAAAAAAAAAAAAAAAAAAAAAAAAAAAAAAAAAATCAAGTTGGCTGTCAAAATGAGAGAAAATGTAAAAATGAAATAAATCAAAAACAGTCCAGTCCAATCCAATTTAAAATCCTAAAACCCAATATGTGTATGTGATATGCATTTTTGTGCATATCCGGCATATTTCAAGGACAAACTGAGGAACAAACATGACATCATTCAGAAAAAAAAGGAAAAATTTCATTTTAAAGGTTAAAAATGTAAATGTGGAAATCTCATCAGGTTCATTTCATCACTCAATCAGTTAAGTTCAGACACGAATACAAACATGAAGACACTAATCTACATCCTCATATTTCTCACCTGCTCTTTTCTCACTGCTGTTATTTTTGTTATGTGTTTGTTGTGTTATTGAAAGGTAAGGACGAAGCACGTATTTATATATTCATTTAAACAGTGCTCACAGCAACGCGGGGGTGTCAGAATGTTCGCAAACAGTGTACCATTGCGCAATAATTTGAGACTTCTTTTTACTCCAAGCAAAGAACATGTCGAATTGTGCCAGAAAGGTCCTGCTTTGTGCCTGAAAGGCTCACTAGTTTTGCAAAACACAGAGCATCTAAAACAACAGTTATTAGTGGTAAACCGATTTCATTAGATAAACAGGTTGGCTAATAATGTAGAAATGCATTCATTTTATTGTGATATAATGGTTAGATATTAGGGATGGGACAAATACATCGATTCGTGGATCGATTCTGAGATCTTCCGAATGCATTGCCATTCTCTTTGAAATCGATTCTGAGCTTAGATTTTAACAGCAGATGGCGCTCTAATCTAGTTTTTATCATGTAGTCATGTAATTTCACCTCAGCTCAGATTGCTTTTATGACGCGAGATTATTGTAAACACAGCCCACTGTGAACACCCTTGTAATTTGCTTCAACCCTTTCAAATTGTATAAATAATTATTTTAACCAGGTTCAAGTGCGTGTAAGGATTTGGAAACAAGCAGAACACGGCTGTTTCTAAAGCAAGCAGTGCCATCTGCTGTTCAAAACTAAACTCAGAATCGATTTGAGAAAGAATCGCGATGTGTTCGGAAAATCTCAAATTGATGCTGAATCATTTCTCGATTCTCTGAATCATTTTCTGCAACAATTTATTGTCCCATCCCTATTAGATATAATGATTAGATTTGTTTTAAAACCCTTAAATATTTTCAAAACAGCATTAAAATGGTTCAGGGTCAGTAAAAATTCTCACAGAAAAATTCTACACAGAATAATGTCTTTATTTTCAACATTAGTGCACCAATCTCAGCCTCAGACACACTGTAATCGCCATTTCCAATCTGACTGGCTGCCTGCTACAAAACTTCTGTGAGTCAGGCTGCACAGATATATCAGTCTGCCAGGAAACAAAGTCATGTTTACAAGAGTAGCTCAAATGAGTGCTTTTGAGGCAGAACTAATCAGTAGATTTGCCCTCTGGATTTTGTCAAGTGAGTGGCATCAAATCTTGACAAACAGAGTTTGGTTGAGACTAACAACCCTTTATGAACACTGTCATACCATGATGAGTTTATTATTGTGGGATCAACAATTTTTTATTTATGTTTTGCTTTTTGTTTTTGAAGGAAGTATCTAATAATCACCATAATTTTATTAAAAACACAGGAAAACAAGTAATACTGTCAAATATTATTGCCATTCAAGACTGCCAATAAAAGTTCCAAAGTTCCAAAACCAAAAATTTTGGATGCACTTGGCATACAAAACTGCTTTGTAATAATTATTTATTATTTTATTAAATAATATAATTTTGTGAGACTTTTTAATTTAACTCATCAATTTTAATGATACTAAAATTAAGACAAGAAAAACATAACATTTTATTATTTTTCATAAATTTTATTGTGTTATCATGTATTTATTCTGTTTTATTGTGCTAGTTAGCTGTATTTTTTGAGTCATTATTATTTAATCAAAACATCCCAATTGCAGTTTAATTGTGCTACCTGGAATGCAGGATTATTAAAAAAAACATGATTTTTCAACATTTTTAAAAAAGTTATTGTAAATGAACTCTTCACAAACCAGTAAAATAACACAATGAAATTGGACTAAAAATATATTATTATTAATTATCAATATATTGTTTGTATTCAGTTCTATGCAAAAGAATCTATAGATATAACTTTTTTTTTTTTTTTTTTTTGACTAATTATCCAAATAATGTATAGCCCTACATAGCTATTATTATCAGAGCATGGTAGCAGATCAGTGAACGAGAGAGTAGTGTCTTTTTACCTGCGTTTCAATGTTATAGCACAGTAGTACTATTGCAAACAGGAACAAGTATACTACATAGAAATTTTTTGTCGGCGTGTTATTTGAGTGGACTTTGCTTTTCCAGTGAGCATAAGTGGTACATGAGCAGAACGCACATTCATACAGCATGTGGTGTTTACCATGCTTTGTCTTATTCGTTTTTGTTAATAAAGGTTATGTAAGCTAGTTTGTCTTTGTAGCCTACAGTCTTAATGTTGTTGTACTTTTTAATTAAGAATAACAAAGAATCCATCTTTTGTTTCAGCCTTAAAAAGTGAAAGGTGTATAGTTTTAAGCAAAACAGACAATTATCTTTTCTTGTAAAACATGACAACAAGATTGTGAATTTGAAAGCGAAAGCATCTGAAAGCCAGCTTATAACATACAGTACAGTAGCAAAAGAGGAACTCCGGTTCACAAAATTCAAATCACAAATAAAACTACAGATGAAAAAGAACAGGTTGAATGTTAACCACTTTCATTACCATATAAACTATGAGAAAAGTCCATCAGCAAGCATTGATTAATCCTATGTTTTAGCAAAAAAAAAAAAGCGACAACATTATGTGCTCCTGCTACCAACAGAGAAAGTTAGTTGCAAAAGAGTGACCAGTGGATAAAATGAGACTAGAGCCCTGGAGTTTCACATATTTTCAGCTGTTTTTCATTTTTGGATAAAAAAAAAATTGAAAATGCCATTTTTGGTCAATAATTTTCGGCGGCTAAAATTTCAGTGCATCCCTAGTAATCTATTCCTGATATTGAAGGAGAAGTCCACTTTTAGAACAACAATTCACAAATAATTTACTCACCCACTTGTCATCCAAGATGTTCATGTCTTTCTGTCTTCATTCGTAAAGAAATTATGTTTTTTTAGGAAAGCATTTCAGGATTTTCCTTCATATAATGGACTTCAATTGTGCCCCCGATTTTGAACTTCCAAAAAGTAGTTTACATGCAGCTTCAAAGGACTCTAAATGATCCCAGCCGAGGAAGAAGGGTCTTATCTAGCGAAACGGTCAGTCATTATTTTCGGAAAATAAAAATGTGTATACTTTTTAAGCAGAAAAGCTCATGTAGCACAGGCTCTGGGATGCTCGTTCACGACACTACATACTATTGAATCAGGTCGAAAGGTCACGCTGATTGTAGGCAGAACCACAGACCCAATGTTTACAAAGTGAACGCGCAAAGACTAAGAAAGTGCAAGTAAGTCAAACACAAACAAAAAGGTACAACGTGTCGGATGATTCTGAAGTTGTAGGAGAAAATAAGATGGAGATTTTCACCATTCTCTACCTTTTTGAGTCGGAGTACACAGACGATGAACTTAGACATGATTCGTAGTAGTGATGGGAAGTTCGGATCATTTTACTTATCATTTTTGAGTCTGGTTCAGCAAAATGAACAAATCTTTTTTTGAGTCATTTCATTAATTTTAGCGAAATCAGCATCACGTGACAGCCCCATAAGATGAAGCTGTCATTTAAAATAAACAAATTCATTCATTTAAAATAAACAAATCGTTCAAGAACGACCCGTGGACGCGCATTAGAGAGCCAGTGCTACGCAAGCTTTTGTGCTTAAAAAGTATACAAATTTTTATTTTTCAAAAAAAATGACTAGATAAGACCCTTCTTCCTCAGCTGGGATCATTTAGAGCCCTTTGAAGCTGCATTTAAACTGCATTTTGAAAGCTCAAAATCGGGGGGCACAATTGAAGTCCATTATATGAAGAAAAATGCTGAATTTTTTTTTCTCAAAAACCATAATTTCTTTACGACTGAAGACAGAAAGACATGAACATCTTGGATGACAAGGGGGTGAGTAAATTATTTGTAAATTGTTGTTCTGGAAGTGGACTTCTCCTTTAACATGGAAAACTTGCTCCGAATGGCAAATTTTTTTTTCTTTCAAAAAAACTGTGATTGGTTTCTTTTACGTTGGTCAAATAGGTACTTCCTGCTCATAATAAGCTACAAAGCTTATAAAGACTAGCTTTTATGGAAATATCACGATAAAATCATTGTCATGTGTGAGTGAACTGCATTACTGTACTGTATGTAATGTGTTACGCAAACAGTTACCCTACATCACACTGACCTATTTACACTTATATTGTACATCTGTTCGTTTTGCCGGGTGTATTTTTAACAAGATATTCTGAGCGATTCGTCATTGTAGTATCACAACGCTTTATGAAAGCAGTCATGCCAGCTATGTTTGCCAGTGTCACGCATTCCCAGAGCCAGAGAAGAGAAGGGCGCTTTATGTAGCAAACGCCTCAAGTCTCTGGTGTTAGAAGCCACCCAGCAGCACTGGACTTAAGACAGTTAAGCACAGCCTTTTAACATTACAGTGAGCAAATCCACATTGCTAATCCCGAGATTTATGTCTTCCATTTAAAAGAGGCCCACAGACAGGGTGACTGAGGAAAGAACACATCTTCTTCCTGCCTTAGTTAATAGCCACCATTAATCAATACTCAGTAAGTGCTCTTTATCACAATCATTTGTCAAAATAAAAGCCGGAGATGCTCCGGGGACCAATCAAAGGTGTGAACCAGCATAGACAAATCACGTGACTTTTCATACGCAGAGGCTTGGAAAACATCAACTGTATTTCTCAGCTGGTTAATAAAAAGCTGCAACAACATCCTGAAAAGTTCATATGCGAGAAAACAAATAGCAAGGAGCCTGTAAGGTCAAGTTAGAGAAGCAGTGAGCATTATAATTTGTGTAAGATCGTCATTTTTTGTAATGCAGAGGCAGCTCTGATGGCAAGATTCAGTCACTTCTGTGGATGAAATTACACTGGACAAATGTCACTATCATAAGAGCAGTCCATCGTACTTGGTTTGTCGCTTAGCAACAGAGACCGGGATGGTAGACTGTAGGTGTGTGTGCTAGAGTGTGTGGGAGACAGAGAGAGAGAGAGATGAGAGATGAGAGAGAGAAGGGTGGTGTGTTTGAATAAGCCAGTGAAAGCATGAGAGAGAGAGAGAGAAAAACAAGAACGAATGAGGAAAACAGAAATGAAATGGATTCTTTTTTAGTTTGAGTGCTCATACAAATAATTAAATGATAAAGGACTTTATAAATACCACCTGCAAACAGTGTTAACTTATTATGATTACAAAAAAGACGCAAGCAAATATGGAAACTGCAGCTGCTGCTCAAGACAAATCACATCTTGTAGCTTAAGGTAAAATGCATTTGAATGCATTACATCTTGTTTACCCGAGTTTCTGTTTTTCCTCACAATAACAGTGGGTGTTGATTTACACTGCTTAGCTTCGAAAAGTACAAAAATTATTATGAAAAGTAGTCCATATGACTCACGCGCTACATTCTGAGTCACTTGAAGTAGGGATGCACAATATTATCGGACTGATATCGGAATCGGCTGATAATGGCTTTAAATGTAAATATCGGCATCGGCCCGATATGAAAAATTATGCCGATATGTTTTGCCGATAAGAGGAATGCGTTAACCCACATGTGCTGAGGGTGTGCTAGGAATTAGATCATGTCAGCGGTGTGACTCATTCTTGAAGCATAGTTTTGCCTGAATGGGGAGTAGATTCACTGTTTTGGATGCTGCATTTAAACTGAGAATGCACATATAGCACGTGCAGTGGCAGCAGCTGCCATTGGAGAAAGCGCGCTGTTGTTCCATTTGGGATCATTTACCCGTTTCATATCCAGTCACTAGACCGCTAAATGCATCTTTTAAATGGTTTCATGGTGCTCTTTGTTGTATTTTGAAACACTATGGCAATGTTTGCACAAAACATGATCAGCATTTAAAATAAAATGATCCCAAAGGTAATTACGGCGCGCGGTCAGTGAATTCTCTTTCTCCGGCGGCGCAATGGCAGAACACACTGTTGCTCATATGAAACATTTTTACGTGAATATTATGACACAAGTGAGGTACAAATCATTCTTTATCAGGGGTGCGTTTCCCAAAAGCATCGTAAGCTAACTATGGTCATTAGTTCCATTGAAATCTATTGGTAACGACGGAACTTACGAACATAGTTGCTTTCGGGAAACGCACCCCAGATAAATAATTGGTTAGCTGGCAAATGTTAGTAGCAACTATGCTTTTGGATTCATGCCGTTCGAACCCATACATTTAAAGCCATATGCGGCTGTGTGTCCTGTTTTCCCGGTTGGTCACGAATTTCCACGAACTTAATATTTATAGTTTCTTTTCCCAAATCATCACCGTCTCACCCTTTAATTTCGCAGGTTTATTTTCTTGTCATTCAGTTTTAATCCACATTTTCGTATCTTTTATTGTGGTAAACTGCGGATGGGAAATAAAAGATTTCATGGCAAAAAAATAGGAATTCGTTAATAGACTTTTTAATTTCGTTCCCTCATTTTACAAACTAATAAATTAATAAATCGTAGGAACGAATTAACAAGTTGTAGGAATGAATTATGTCCTGTTCTTGTCCCGCAGCCCGGTCAAAGCGCAGTGCAACATATAAAATAAATATCTGGTGAAATTATAATTAAACATGACGTAGTGACTATATTTCTATTACTTTCCATGTTGACTGCTTTTGTATTGCAGGGCTTTAGACTGCGACCAAAACTGTTGCATTTTAGATAATTTTTTGAGAATGTGCACATTATAATTTGACGTGATCGCATTTGTGCGAGTATACGATCTGCAGTGCTTCAAAGCGTCTGCTCCATGCAGCGGGAGTTACAGAGCAGTCGCATATTGCGGCAACAGTCAGATTTCACTGATCACGCGAAGAGGCGCTTTTGGTGTGAGCGCTTTGGATGTAGAGTCTGGTTTGTATTTGCCATGTCAGCACGAGCGCGGTGGTGATGGCAAAAATGATGCGAATATTGAGGAAACTATGGCGGACAGAGGATTTGATTTTCAAGTAAAGTAAAAGACCGCTTGTTAAACCAGAGGTGGTGAACATGTTGGTGTTCTTGTGCAAAAAAATGTGTTCTGTTTTGCCAGTTGGTCACGAATTGCCATGAGCTTAATAATATTTTTATTTTCCCAAATCCTCACCGTCTCACCCTTTAACTTCGCAGGTTTATTTTCTTGTCATTCACTGTTAATCCATGTTTTCCTATCTCTTACTGTGATAAATTCGTTAATATGACGTATTAATTCGTTCCCTCATTTTACAAATTAACAAATTAATACATCGTAGGAACGAATTAACACGTTGTAGGAATGAATTATGTCCTGTTCGTGTCCCGCATGGTATTCTTGAGCAAAAAAAACAAAAACAACAAACAACAAACAAACAAACAAACAAACAAACAAACAACACAGACATGCAAAGCACCATCATGGTCAGCCAGTTTAGTTTTACTTTTCTTTTTGTTTTCGTTTTGAAAATCGTGTCATCTTTGTTCTTGTTAAAAACGAACTTTCCAAACAAAAGGATCTATATATCGGTATCGGTATCGGCCAAAATGAGATGGAAAAATATCGGCAAAAATCCAATATCGTGCATCCCTAACTTAAAGTGGTACGACAAGCTTTGCTTGAGGAACAGGCCAAAGGTCCATATTCAATAATCATCTTTCCCTATCGCAGATCTATGAGATATAATATCAAACTGCAGATTTGTAATGTTTTTAAAAAGTCTCATCAAGGCTGCTATGATTAAAACACTATAAAAATTTAAAAAAGTAATGTTGTAAAATATTATCATTTAAAACAGCTGTTTTCTTTTAGAATATACTGTAAGATTTTTACTGTTAAGGCTGTGATGGCACTTTCTGTCTTCGTTCTTGCATGATCCTTCAGAAATCATGCTGATATGCTAAATTTCAAATAAATGTTTAATATGAGTCTCCTGTATCAATATAAATGTTTTCACTGTCACTTTTGATCAATTTAATGCATCATTTGTTAAATAAAAGTATGCAATGGTTAGTTCACCCAAAAAATTTAAATTCTGTCATTAATTACTCACCCTCATGTTGTTTTAAACCTTTAAGACCTTCACTCATCTTTGAAACACAAATTTTAACGCAATTCAATGCAAATATTACATTCAAGGTCCAGAAAGGTAGTAAGGACATCGATAAAACAGTCCATGTGGCATCAGTGGTTCAACCGTAATTTCATAAAATTCAGCTTAAGCTTCATAAAATTAAGGTTGAGCCACATGGACTATTTTTAAGTACAGGTCATATGGTATTTTAAAGTGTCCTACAACAGATCTAAATGCATCCAAGGTCAGAAAACACTGTAATTTTCTAAGAATATACATTTATACCTAGTAATTTCTCAATGATTTCGAAACAATTTGTTTAATCAGTTCTGAGCGTAAGGTCTGTAAACTCTTCCCTTTCATAAGCCTTCTCTGCTCTGATTGGTCAGCTGGCTAAGCCTGTTGTGATTGGTACAGAGAGGAAGACAAGTTAGCGAGCGTTACCATCTTTGTTGCCAAATCCACAGTTGCTTTTGAGGCAAAAACTGGCCACCCTGGCTGCCATTGACAAAGCATGCACCAAAACAAAAATATAATGCTCCAATCTGTTCTTAAAATAATGACACACAAAACATGTGAACACTTACGCAAACGAATCGTTCCCACAGATAAAGTTTAGCTGCTAAACTGTAAACACTTAACAAAACAATAACAGTGGATATGTTAGCTGAGTGCTAACATGGCTAACTGATGAAACAATACGTTTATAAACTAAAATATGTCTACATTCTTTATTATTACACAAAGTAATTAGAACAACAGTTTACATGAATCGACACATTCTTAGGAAATAGTGGGTTCACAGTGAATTATCAGAACTATTTCAGCAAGACTATCGTGAAAAATATCGTGGTTTAACTGAAAACCTAAAGCTGCACTAGGTATACATCACATATGACGAGCACAACAAAAAGTTTAAACTGTATTGCTGTGGTATTGTGGAAAAAATGAATTTGAACCACTGATTCTTCACATCATCATCTTTCGGCAATGAAAATAAAACAAACTCACTTTGACAGCGCTGAACACAGTGGGCCTTGAACATGATATTTGCATTGCTGTCTATGCAGGGGCAGAAAGCTCTCGTATTTCATCAAAAATATCTTAATTTGTGTTTTAAAGATGAATGAAGGTCTTACCAATGAAATGACATGAGGGTGTGTAATTAATAACAGAATTTTCATTTTTGGGTGAACTATCCCTTTAATTTCCCCCCCAAAAAATCTTACTGATCCCACACTTTTGAACAGTAGAGAGATTTGAGAGCTAATGGGATGATTATTAGTGGGCAACAACTTACATTTCAGTCTGTTTCTCACACAGCACTTCCCATATAACCTTAGAAGACTTGAAATGCAGTGCATAAGCCATAAGAACTGCTTTAATGATGCTTAGGAGTAGACTCTTCTGACCAGTAAACAACCACCCAGAACAACCTCACAACCTCAGTTTTTAAAGAAAACACTCAGAGCACTTTAGCAACCACAGCAACATCCTAGCAGCCACTATAACACCCTCATCACAGGCCTGACACCCTAGGTTTTGCAGAAACACCTCAGACATTTTCTTCACAATCTTGTTATCTTCTTTATATCAAATATTCATTCTAAAAGGGCCAAAAGGATAACTTCATGACTTGCAAACAACTATTCAGTACCCTCCTTGCATAAATACTTGGCAATATGGGCTATCAAGTGAAAGACAGCCATGATCTCTGAGGGGCGATTGATCTGTTTGAGTAAGCCAGACAGCAGAGACTGACAGAGGACATAAGGTGGATAAATTGGTCTGGTCTAAGCAACCAGCTTCTCTGACCTTCATTTTTAATGAGGTAAACACAAGCTGCCCTTTGGGAATTTCAGACACGTCGGTGAGACACAGACATCTGGCAACAACAAACCTGACACAAATTATGGTCAGAAAAAGCATCCCATCTTAGGTCAAACACAATGGCTTTGGCTAAAAACTTTCTGATCCATGACTAAAGTGCATTAGAAAGTGAAGTGCTTTCCTCGTGTCAGCTATTCCAATAAATATAACATCTACTTAGAAACAATAATAATTAAAACTGCAAGCAGCATTAAAAGGGTCCCCGTGCCCCCGGGCTTACCCCCACCCAATAGCTTTAGGAAAACAGCGAATGGTGAGCAATATGCATTTAAAGTGGTAAATATAGGAGGAATATGTCAAAGTCATTTATATGTTCCAAACTTCCTGCTACCAGGTGGTGGCACTATGGCTACAACTGAATATTGACATGTGGATGTCTACAAGCCAGGACTTTGAGAAAACATTTGAAGTTTGGTGCAGATTGAACATGGTATGTTTGAACTAGTGTAAAACATGGCATATCCTGCTGCCAACAGGTGGTGCTGTGATTACAACGGAATATTGGCCTTTAGATGTCCTCAGGCCAGGACTCTTACCAAACACGTCAAGTCTAGTGCAGACTGGACATTGCATGTTTAAGTTAGTGTAAAACAAGTAATTTCCTGTTACTAGCAGGTGGCACTATGATTATAACAGAATATTGGACTTTAGACGTGTTCAGGCCAGAACTCTTATCGAACAGGTGAAGTTTTGGGCAGATCGGACATTGTATGGCTTGAGTTATAACAGCTTCATTTTACACTGTGAAATGCTGAAATTTGTCAGGTTGCCACGGACATGCCCTTTAACAAAAACTCTTTTTTAACATCGCTGTAACATTCCTGTTGGGTTTTGGATTTTATACCAGGGGACATTTTGTAGGCATTGGTGTGTTACATGTGTCTACCGAATTTACATGTATGTTAAACACAGCTCAAGGGGCATTTCATGAAATTTTATAGGTGGTGCTATCGAGCCATTTTGCGACACCCACTTCTAAAACCCATATCAGATGTAAATTTTCACCACTTTTGGCATGTGTACAAAGTTTTAAAGCATTAAACATGAAAACAAGAGTTTTCAAGCATGTTTAGGCCCTCAAAAATGCAACTGATTTTGGAGAAGAAACTGCAATTCCAATAGGGTCCTCACACCAGTAGCTCTCGTTTTTATCTCAATAGTTGCTCCTAGACAGAAATGAGACTAAATGGAGAACAAATTGCAACAGCCTTCTGCTTCTCAGATGTTCTTGTGAGAAAACGATCCCAGTAACCTCACTTGACTCAAATAACATTGACTCTTCTGCACTTGCCCAGCTGTGCACTTTTATGATTTGTAGTAATTTTCTTGACTCTGTATGATTTATGTTTGAATTGTTCGCATTTACCAGTCACCTTGAAAAGTGCTGTTAAATGAATAAATACAAATGTATTAAAAACATGCTCTTACTACAAGACAAATTTAAGTGTGTTGTCATTTTTTTGACACAGCATAGTTACACACAAAAAAGTGGTTTGACTGGAAAAGTGCAAGCTTTTAACAAACATTTCACACATGCTGAAAATTTTTTGTAGTAATCCACCATGTTTGGTTGACCTTCCTTAACATTGCCCCTGCAATTAAAAAGATCTTTGTTGCCAAGTGATAGCAATGCATACAAAAATGTACACAAAAAATGCTGCTGTTAGTAATTCGTACTACTTGTGTATGTTTTCTTCTACCCAAGTTATGCAAACGATAATGATTTGAAATTGCTGATTGTTTGCTGTTTGCCAGATGCTGCGTCCATAATCTGTGTCCAGGGATGTAGGAATACTGCAGATACTCTCACTGTCAACAATTATCTTATGTGCATCTATTTTTATTTGTCCTAAGGTATTTTAGGAGAAATTTTGTTGTTTTCCTAAATGAATCATAATTGAGATCATTAGATCTGAGAGCAACCTCTGACGCAATGCAATCTTCCTCCGGCTGTCACAATATTTTTAGCAAGAGGGATGAATAAAATGCAACAATGTCACACTGCAGGCTTTCACGGCGGTTTACAAGGTGCTTCTTCCACTGTAGGTCTAATACCACATATCAACAAGGGCGTCTTGTGAAAATGTCAAAGGTAAGTTTAGATCACACTTTGAAGTGAACAGAGAAACGCTGTGTCTACAGCAAGTGATCAGCCAGGGTGTTTTTACACTATTGCTAAAGAAAAAATGCATTCAGGAAAACAGTTCTAAAATGTACCTAAAAGACAAAGGTAAACGGGGTACAAGTTCCAGTACCAAAACATTTCCCTACGAGCCTTAATGAATTAATACAGGGTGTTATTTGTTCAAATTAAGTTTCTAAACACACCTGCTAATTCAACCCCCTGATTTCATTACAACATGATTCCCATTTGTCTGCGTAAACCTCAGCAGACGACGCAGTACTGTGGCAAGCTTATGGAAAGTATTCCAGTATCCCGACACACATATTCGATCACAAGCAGACCTAATGTCCTTTCATCCACTGCTCAGCCTTTCCTAGAAACCAAAGCCTCTCAGTCCACAATACACCTAAATAACAAAAAATAAAAGTGAGATGAGCAGTCAGTGACTCAGCTCTTGCTGCTGTAATTTACATACAGTGGGCCAAAAAGTAAGCAGAGACTTAAGACATGCTTAATATAGAAATGTCAGTTTATTAATAGATTACACCACCCAAAAAGGAAATTTCACTTATGATTTAATCACCATCATGTGAAACTTACACAAGTCCTCTGTGCTTCTGCACTTACATCAGGGTCTGAATTGCTTCACGAGACTCTCACAAGCAGGCCGGAAGCGACGGTTTATAGTGTAAAAAGTTAAAATAGTATTTCTGTCATACACACCTATTGTTTTGCTTCATTGATTCATCAACTGTGTTCATGTGGAGAACAAGTCTGCTTTGTGCAATATACATCTGGAATGGCATGTGGTAAATGAAAGCATTTTCATTTTTGGGTGAAGTATCCATTTAAACAGCAAAATATCCAACTAAGTGGTATTTCATTCAAAGATGGCACAACAAAACAGTTCAAGAGGATTTACATTATAAAGCAAGATAAGTACTGTTCAAAATGCTCTTTTTGGAACCGTATATGAACTTGATGCTTTTCATGTACTTTATCAGCTGATCCACACTCAATTAGAGCTGGACTGTAACCTTGCAACAGAAAGTCATCTCAAAACAGCTGTGTTCTCCCTTACTGGTTTAATCCTACAGAGGGGAATATTTTAGTGACACCACACTGAACCTAGAGATTTGGGCTTGACTCCATTACATGTGCAGCAAAAAGAAGATCAAACCTTGAGAAAAGCATGGTAGTCCATGGTAACAGAAAGGTCCAGATGGTGAGGAAGTAGATATGATGATAGTGTGTGTTGACAGAGATGCACTGCGCAGGAAGGGAGGGAGAGAAGGCCCGGCAAGGCCTGAGAGATCTCAGCTTCTGTAATTGCTGTCAGTTAAAAGAGGATGGGCTGATATTTGACTGTGATTCATAAAACCCTACCCACAACTGATGCATTTCTAGATTAATATTTAATCAAAAACATACTGCTTTAAAATATTTAAAATAAAAAAAGGCTTTAATCAATTAAAGGTTAGAAAGAGCCCAATTTATTAAATGCATGTGCTATTTATTTTAGATGTAATCAGAACTCAACTGGAACAAAAGGCAATTTAAAACGAAGTTTTAATAGGAACTTTCTAATGATATATTTATGTTTCTAGTCCCATTTTTGTGTTGAAAGTAAACAAAAAGGGAGAAATAAAGTCATTGTGTAATATATTACATATATTCAGCAAAATGCTCCTCTTTACAGCTATTTTCTAACTAATGAGCTGTGAACATTGAATGGCTCTCCTGAGGTAAATGTAGCATTACATGGCATTGTTTACAAGCTATTTTATTGACATCTTTCCATGGTTAAAATGCTGATTGTTCCATCAAGATATTTTGTAAATTTCCTACCATAAATATATCAAAACGTAATTTTATATGTAAAATAATATGCATTGCTCAGAACTTCATTAGGACTTTTTTAGCAATTTTCTCAATATTTCGCACCCTCAGATTCCAGATTTTCAAATAGTCGTATCTCGACCAAATATTGTCTTGTCCTAACATGCATCAATGAAAAGCTTATTTATTCAGCTTTCAGATGATTTTTCAGCGTTCAGAAAATTTACCCTTATGACTGGTTGTGGTCAGTGTTGGGGGTAATGCATCACAAGTAACGCGAGTTACGTAATAATATTACTTTTTTCAAGTAACTAGTAAAGTAACACATAACTTTTGAATTTCTTAGTTACTTTTTCAAGTAAGTAACGGCAGTTACTTTTTTCCCCATTTATTGATTGACAAGTCTCCTGTCAGAATTGGGAGTAAACATGATGTTACTGTATTCTAGACTAAATGTGAACATGCATTAATTCATCTCACTCACAAAAAACAGATTCAGTATTCCTCAAAATGAATAAAAACAGTGAAATGCAAACTCAGAGTATGACGCAACCCTGCAATAATTAAATATGTTAAATAAAACAAATATCCTTTATGTATTTATTCTCATTTAATTAACCAGTTTAACTTATACTAATAAGCAAAAATTACTTTAGATAAACTAACATTTGTGCTTAATGTTTTATAGCTGAAGAGTGATCTCCTGCATAAATGTACTTTTGTGAATTCATTTCACTTTTGGTGTAAAAGAATTGTTTCACATTAAAAACAAAGAAGCAAGTCCTGCCCAGATTTAAAACGTAACACAAAAGTAACGTAATGCATTACTTTCCATAAAAAGTAACTAAGTAACGCAATTGATAATATCTAAATGTCACAGGCAATTACTGGAAGGCAAAAAGTCCTCATTGTAATACAAATGCAACTGCTTCTAGAAAATACTAATGAAGTCACTTTCCTCATGATCACTGTATCTCCAGCTTAGCCTGACATGGGCCATCAGCTCCAAGCATCTGGAGAAAGACACTGATGACAATGGGTTAGAAAAGTGGGTTAGGAGACATGTTTGGTCCTCTCAGCATGTGGTTCTCCTTTTTCCAATATCACTGTTTAAAAACTCTCACATGTTCAGACTGATAATAAACAGAGTACTAGAGCTACTGGCTCTTTTCCAAAGCCTAGTGATCTGCCTACATAGTCAGCACTTTAAGGCAACATGGTTGAGTTCTCAACACGAAGCCCATTCCAAAATTAAGCTGCCTTCCTTTGGCATCTAAGACAATATCATATATATCCTTGCTGGAGAAGGCATTCTCATAATGCACTGTAACAAACTCAATTTAAAAAAAAATACAAAACCTTAAAGATGGCAGACGAAGCAATAAACAAGCTGACTTTACAATTAGGATTCAATGATTCATTTAACTCTGAAAAGTATCAAGAATCTACTCAGAATTGTATGCTTATTAAAATATCGCATTTGGCGCTTTGCAACAAGCTAACAGTGAACTATTTAAACCAAATGTGAAGCATTTCACAAGGTCTCTTATGAGATTCTATTTCAGTTCAGGCATTAAAGCAATAACTTTTATAGGTAGTTACTTAAAATAACTCCATCTGTTTTTGACTACAGTCGGGAGATTTGCAAATGCTCTCTTTTTTTCTAGGGCTCAGCTCTGCTTGTTTTAAGAGGGAAGCAAACGGGGGACATCAATCGGCTTCTGAGCCAAGAGGGATGAGGACAGTGGGCATTCCCAGACGTCTCGCTCCATGCCATCCTTGAGTGAATCGTAATTTGCTCTGAGTTAAAAGTTGATCCTCTTTTAGCAAAGTCATCTTCTGCCAAAAGGAGCCATGGCTTTTGCTAGCAAACTGCCCCTGAAAGGATCCTTTTAAGACAAGTTGGCACACTTATCTGCCATTTTGGCAACATCTCCAGACAAATTTTTAATCATGCTAGTATGGCTCCTATTGACTTGAATAACAGAAATAAAAATGCATGAAACCGTTGTCCAAGCATTTCTATTCAATAACATGTCAAACACACAAAAACCTGACTGAAAACAAATCAGAAATGAATTTTTCACAAAACAAAACCTTCATTTTTCAATTTTGTCTGACTAATGCACATATGCCTTCTAGGAGAAGCACAAATCCCAGCACATGATTTGCATGCGTGAATCTCCTTCAGCTCCCCTGGACAAGGGCAGTGGTGCACAGACATGTCAAAAATATTAAACATTTCTTCCCTGTTGACTTACACACAGCACAATGCAAGACTTCCACAACGTAGCAAACCACAAAACATGATGAATTATGCAGTCCAAGTATCTGTATCCACAAAAACAAATCTGCACACAGGCTATTGAATTATGCATATGGGATTCCACTTGTAGCAAGACTAAATTAGGTACTGTAGCTCAGACACACATGAACCTTTGCGTACGTATAGACCCCGTACACATCGGCACTCAGCAGGTCACATTCATATGAGTTACGAATGACAATTTTGTATTTGTAGGATACACTTAGCACTAATCATTTTTGTCCTATTGAAATATGGTTGCTTTTAAAGAGATTAGTATTGACAGGCTGTAAGAGTGCTTTTGTGAGCCCTGTATTACCAGAGTGTCACATTCAGTGGATTTTCTTTAGGTACAAGCACAAAACACAGCATAAATAGAAATAATGTTCACAAAATATGCCAATTTTGACACTATTCGCGTGATGACATTCAAAGGGGTATAACAGACTGAAATATCAAGCTTGTTGACTCCTGCACTGCTGTGTCTCATACAGCGTAGTGAAGTGAGTTATTTTCCTCAAGTATAATCCTGGGCTTAGGAACAAAACCAGATGCAGCAATTCATCATCCAAGGGCATTCCTGAGCACTCCTGCAATGAGCTTGAAGGAAAACACCATGCTTCCTGCTGATTCTACCATGTACCAAAAAAAAAAAAAAAACCTGTGCTCTGGGAGTAATGAATATTAAGGATCAAATGTATACCAATATAAATCCAACATATTTGATGTCTATTTTATGTGTATTTCCTAAAGCAGGGAGCGTATACATTTACACAAATTTACATAAAAACTGCAAGGGGAACTAGTTTACGGGATGACGATAAAAATTTTCCCTACTGGTTAATGTGCTACTTGAGTTCATTTAAAATAAAAGTAAGTCAAAAGTTTTATTCTGTTATTATTTACACATGTATATCACATCATTATACACTACCAGTCAGGATTTTGAATGTTTTTAATGAAGTCTCTTCTGCTCAACAAGCCTGCATTTATTTGATCTAAAGTACAGCAAAATCATTACAATTTTGAAATAATAACCGTTTTCTATTTGAATATATTTTAAAATGTAATTTGTTCCTGTGATTTCATTACTCCAGTCAAATGATTCTTCAGAAATCATTCCAATATTCTGATTTGCAGCTCAAAAACATTTATTTATTTATTTATTTATTTATTTATTTATTTATTTATTTTATTGAAAACAGCTGAGCAGATCTTTTTCAGGTTTCTTTGATGGTTAAAAAAAAGACAGCATTTATCTAAAATAGAAATCTTTTAAAAATTTTAAAAATGTTTTTATAAATTACTTTATCAATTTAAAGCATCCTTGCTAAATAAAAGTACTAATTTCTTTCCCAAAAAACTCTAAGCTTTTGAATGATATAATGTATAATGTTACAAAAGCTTTTCATTTCAGATAAATGTTGATCTTTGGATCTTTCTATTCAAAGAGAAAAAATGCCCTCAACTGTTTTAAATATTGATAATAATAATAATAATAAAAATAATAATAAATGTTTCTTAAACAGCAAAAAATATGTTAAATATTAAAATAGAAAGCAGTTATTTTAAATAGTAAAAATATTTCACAATAAATACAGGCCTGGCGAGCAGAAAAAAAAATCTTGGTAGTGTACCTGAAACTCAAACTCGTTTAACCTTCAAAAACACAATAATTAAAAATAGTGTTAAATATTAAAAACATTAAAAACACTATAAACAGTTAAAAAATAAATATATAAATCCTTCAAATCCAGTAATCTAGAATACAAAACAAGAATTAAAAATATAAGTATAAAATAAAAAAGCATAAATTATAGTGTCATTCATTATAAAACAAATTTTAATTTAAACACAAGCCTAAACTAATTTAAAGCTAAACTGAATTACCGGCTTGTGGGAAATGTGCTATAAATAAACGTTACATGCCTTACATTGCTTAACAAGCACAAACTGTTAAAGTTGATTGTGAGGGGAAATAAAGACTGACACCAACAGGATAAAATATTTATGTACATTTGCACAGGCCAGTCATTTCTAATTTGCCAACAGCTGACTTGCTGTGATGAATTATATGTACTGCCAAATAAAGAAAAAGCGAGACTGAAAAGGAAAAGGAATGAAATAATCATTTACCAGCAAAAAAGACAGAGGTTGAGACGTAGGTGAGGATTTGGGAAGAGAAACAAGATTCCAGGTGTACTCCAGTGGAGCATTGTTAAAATCATGAAAAATCAGGTGAGCAGCTCACAAAAAAAAAAAAAAAAGAATACAAAGTCAATATGCAGCCAATTTCAAATTTATGGGCTTACCTCTCTTTTACCTCTCTCGACACAAATCCAAATGTTTTTATATTCACAAAGTAACATTTGGTTGCTAAATTATTCATTATAATGTAAGCAATGTTTTGTACTTCACCTGTTCCAGTATTATTTAAAAAAACACAACAACAACAACACCCAACTGTAAAAACAATGTCCTTTTAGCATCGTCATTTTTATTGAAATATCACTATGGCTCCAGGGGTAAACTGTTAAATTGTACACATTTTTTAGTGGTTAAAAACCAAATGTGGGTCACTCTGCAAAAATACGACACTTTTTTTTTTTTTTTTTTTTTTAAAGAGGAATGTCTGAAGAAGAAATAATGTAGAGATGTATTTCGATGTATGACCGCACATCTGAGTACCATAGATATTTTTCTTGCAAAGTTTGTGTGCCCGTAACTCAAATCAAACTGTGTGCCTGTAAATCAAACATTAGAACGAATCAAATGAATGAATATTTCAGTATTTAAATCAGTGACTTGCCGCCACCTACTGGCAGTTTTAGTTTCATTTTTAAAGTATCTTTTCAGCTATTTTAATCATTTAGGATTTCTAT
This sequence comes from Labeo rohita, assembly GCF_022985175.1. Classification (NCBI taxonomy): domain Eukaryota; kingdom Metazoa; phylum Chordata; class Actinopteri; order Cypriniformes; family Cyprinidae; genus Labeo; species Labeo rohita. The sequence goes on along the minus strand of NC_066881.1, from coordinate 9,801,395 downwards.
TTTCAAATATTATATTTAAAACACTAATCTTAACATGAATTTATGAATTTGATTGCACTCATGCCACTTCTGAGGCTCATCAAACATATGAAAATACACCTACAAGCCACTTTTGTATTCTTCTGTGCCACCTCTGAAGTACAAATTCATTTTTAATACTAATTAATACTGATTTCATTTGATTGGTAACTTATTCTTATTCTTATTCTATATATATATTAATTTGACATAATACTTTTAATAAAGTTAGAAAAATGCCATTACAATGGTAAAAACTAAATTCCCCTGTAAATCACTTTAAGGAGTCAAATATCAACTCATAAAGGGAAGGTCAGATTTTTAATTATTGATTAGAAGGTGCTCCTGAAATTTGGACTGTGCTCCTAAATTTTTTACATCAAAATGAAAAAGCAAGCGTAGAGCCCTATTTTGAAATTATAATTGCATCTTGTTTCCCCTCTGTCAAAAAACTATATCTTTAATACTTCTTGAGTTACAGACACCAAACTTTGGAAAAAAAAAACATGAAAAGTGCTGTTTCCCCATTTTTGAATAGTCACCATTAGCATATAATGTAACAAAGACTGCTAAAGTCAACATATTTTACTAACAGACCTACCCATATTATGTTGCCATCTTTCTAAAGACATTTTAACCCCATTGTTATTTGGCTCATGAAAATGGGCATTTTGACCCCCCTATACAAAATAGTGGATTACTCATCCATTACTCATTCATCCATGACATTTAATATTTTGGCTTTCCTCAATATACATGTCTCTTTCTTTAGATAAAATATTGGCAAAATCAATGAAATTATATATTTTTTTTAGCATTTTAGTCACTTTTTTTAGGTTACCTGAAAAACTATTTCTACAGTCTATTAAATGGCCTGATTGGGGAAAAAAATGGATGGCTTATTTTGAAAGACAGTACACCAGCACAATGGCACCTCACTTTCCACAAATTTCTCTGGCTGATGAGCACAGTTTGTCATTTAGACTGGATTACTTTGGTTTATTGTTTGCCTGTTTACAAGGGAAATCCAGAGACAGAAAGGAAACTGCATTGACAGAGACACAATCACAGTTTGCCTCAAAACACAAACATCTCATCAAAGTCAGGCCGGTGGCGCTAAAGACAGAACTCTTAGCATCAATTACCAAGACAAGCAAAGCTTCAAGTAAGACATTATGAATTCGGGCTGCACTGTTTTCCACACATGAACTGAAGTGTATAGATTTTCAAACACACAGAGTCATGTAATAACTTCAAAAAGGGTTTAAAAACCAACATTGCCTGTTGCTGGTGGGCTTTTGCCTCTTGTCAGAGTAAATGAGCCCTCGGCCCAGTGCACTAAAGACAGGGGGGCATAACCTCTGAGGGGGTGCAGGACAGGGTACGAGCTCTCAGGCCGTCAACTGACTCATCACTCAATGCCTCGGTCTGCCATTTTCTGCTCCGGTTAAAATCATTGGATGAAACAAGGAATAAGCCGCTGTCTCATGATTCACATGAGCACTTCCTGAGAGCCAGGCCTATTCTGCAGGTAAAATAAAGGTTGGGTTGTACATCATGCTGCGCTGGTATGAATGAGCTCTGCATCTGTCAGACGGCTCCCGGCCTGTCTAATCTAGCAGGATACAGCTGACAGTGTCAGGTACATTCTGACATGGCATTACTTTGGCTAAATGTCAAGCTCCTAGAGCTGCAGGAACTGCCAAATCAAAACAGCAAGGGCAGGGTGTGCTCTGAGACAGCTATAAATCCCCCATAAGACCTTTTCCTAAATATAGAGAGCTGTTCATTTCAATGAAAGCCTAACTTGACTGTGCACTTTGCCGTTTTGGTGCCTTCCGCCCTGCCACGGCCGTAGCGCTAGCCGAACGAATCAGCGAGTGCAACAGGCAACACAGCAATTAAATCATGTCACTAACACAGCATGACATTATTCATTTAGTTTACGAGCACAAACGAGTAGACAACCGCTGACTGCGGAATCTGCAGTTTCACCCTCCGCATGTATTTTTAAACAAACTGAAGTGGACAGACGGCTCATCAGAAATGGATGTGTGAGCTTGAGGGACAGCGAACAATCAAAAAGTGTGGAAGGTAATTAAAGAGCATGTTACATGTCTTTTGAGTCAGTGTAACTGCGCCACCACTCCTAGCTTGGGTTACCAGGTTAAAAAAATGCTCCGTTCTTGTGCTGTAATTTGAGAGAGGCTGGTTAATTTCTCCAGTGACCTGGGAAACTATGACCCTGACCCTATTCAAAGATGTCAGAGGTCCTACAGCTTAGGCCTAAGTCAATGCATTCTATTCGTGGAGAGTGGACCTTTGTTCCTTAAAGGGAAACAGGTCGAGAAGCAATTAGAAGGGAAAATATGTTGCTGGCTATAGAGTAGGGATTTCAAAAGTAACAACACTTTAGATTTTACATGACCAAAAAAAAAAAAAAAAAAAAAGGAAAACAGAAATCTACAGACTATTAGGGCTGTGTATCATTCAAAAATTTTCGATATTGATGCCGATACAGATACCTTGACTACGATACCTACTTTTTTCTATACCAATTTTAACAAGATTACATTATCTCAAAATGTTTTTTTTTAGCTTATTGACATTTATACAGATTCAAATACTCCTGAACCACTGCACAAAGGAACAAAATATATCCAACACAATAAATCAGTGAAAATAATTTTAATAAAGCTCAAAAAGTTTTCAGTTTACACATCTATTAGGCTACATTCACACTAGTGCAGGTTCGTTTTAAAATGCATACCTCAGACAGAATCATAATTTCTATTCATTTTCCACTAATTTACTGACAAGCACTAGCTTCCTCCAGCGCTGTGTGCCGGTATGTATAACGTTATATGTCTTCTCTCTTCTGCACTCACTGTTCTGACTCAGAGGACATAACGTATTTCAACAGCATTACATGGCCAAAACACACATTCAATGGCAAATGCTCGCTGGTGGTTTAAAATGAGTTCTGAGTAAAAGCAGAATATAAATCTTATTTATTGTCTTATGAAGCATCATGCTACAGTGTTTATGAATGATCACGTAACACACACTTTCGGTCGTGTAGTATGAACGGATATCTTTTCTGAAATGCAGTATGGATGAGGATTGTTTAATTTTTTAAACAAAAACGCACATGTGTAAACATAGCTTATATATAAAGGGGGTTGTACGTTAATGCTTTCACGCTACAGCCTCACGTGTGAGCCACAGTGTAACCGGTGTCAACTAGCAGGTGTGTTCGACTTTTGTCGTAGCTCTGCGCAGGATCAAGAGAGCTATAGAGAGCAGACTGCATCGTATGCTTTCGGGTCGCTGAAAATATGTAATATATAGGCCCATTATTGATATTTAATATTATTATATTTTCTGTCCAAACTTGTGTTATTTTACGTAAAAGTGTGGTTATTTTACTGGCTTGTGTTTTTTTTTTTTTTATTTTAGTGTTTTTTTTTTTTGTTTGTTTTTTTAGTATCATTGAAATTTTTGAAAAAAAAAAAAATAATAATAATCTTACAAAATTACTTTATATTGTTTAATAAAATAATAAATAATTATTACAAAGCATTTTCGGTTTTGCTTTTCAGCCAAGTACATACAGAATTTTCCGTTTTGGCCCAGAATTTTCATTTTGTTGCATCCCTAATTAAAACTAAAAGAAACTGTAAAAGTAATGTCGCACCACCAAGTGTGTGTAACTGTTTTCATTACATGGTCACTAATTGCTTTGTTTGTTTACAGATCGTTTGATATGTACTGAGTATTTATGAGTTTTTAACTTAAATCACAGCAGCGCCCATTTGTGAAGGATGTAGGCTGTCAAACATACACAACTGTCATCATAGCAGTAGGTGTTTAGGTCCGAGTCTACATTATACTGAGCATTCTGATGAGAAGGAGGTCAAACAGAACAGAAAATAGCCCATTAAAAAAAAAAAAAAACATAATTCTGTAGTATGTAAAACTGCAACATTATAAGTGGCCCTCAGAGAACAGTACAAAATAATTAAAAAGTCAGTTCATGACCCAATCTTGAGTGACTTTAATGCAATGCAAGTCACTTTGGTTAAAAGCCTCTTTGCCAAACTCTCACTTTTTGCCACTGTCTGAATGTAATGTGCCATAATATTATTAATCAATCAATCATAATTCATTCCAAAAACATTAATAACATTTTAAATAAGAGGGGTGTGTTCAACAGTGTATTAGTTTTTGCTGTGTATCAAAAATAGTACTATATTGAGAAATGAAGTGTTGGTATTGAGACAAACCTATTGCCAGGGTTGGTATTGCCTATTTGAAAGGGGCCATGTTGGAAAAGGCTGCTACAGCTAGAGGCAAAAAAAGTGATAGAGAGAAATAGAGAGAGAGGCCAAGCTGGGCCTTTTGAGCCTGTGCCAGTTCTCATCTCTCTGCGGTTGTATTGCTTTGAGACAATGCTCAGCAAAGCAGCTGTGTGGCTTTAGCCCCCTCTACCCCACCAACCAAATGGGAATTAGCAAATCAAATGACGTCCTTGTAATATATAATGCAAAATCATCCTCAATTTCCAGGGCGCATTCAAATGCACGTCATGCACTGCCAACAGCACAAGGACATTCAAGGGTAGATGCTAGATATGATTCACAGTTCTCCACTGCTAAATCGAGGAAGATGTTTAATCAGTATTGTCTTGCAAAATAGTGCAGCAGAGCCTTAAGAGAGAGACGCAGCTCTCTGAAGCATGCTAAAACCCTTAACGTATGCCAGAAGCCATTATCTTGCCTGCACTGTGAGTACAGCAGGCACAGTCATCTCTGTTCACGTACCCGACGGGTTGCACCGAGGATTTTCACACTATTTTAGGCAAGGTCAACATTTTTATACACAATTTATTTTAAAACCAGGTTATTTTTAGCTTTTAGTCAATAGTTCATGTTCAAGAGAGCCGTTTGAAATAAAATACTTCTCACGACAACCGTTTCACAGTGAAGAAAAATAGCAATCAATTAGTAGTATCCACTAGCTATAATTAACAAGCAAAACATGAACAGCTGTGAATGTGCACGAATGAAAACAGCCACATGTGTAAATGTCTAAAAATTGCAGACCATGACAGAGAGTGTAACAGCAGACAAACTAGTCTTCCAAATCCAGTCGCATAGTCATTTACTGCCCATTCATATCAAATGCATTTCAACATGATGTACTTGCACAGATGACAAGGTCGCAGCTGCTTTCATTCAGAGCAAACAGATGTTAGCTTTCAGTAAAACAATCGCCACCATTTTCGCTCACTTGATTGCAACTAGCTCAGATGTTTAGCGCAAAAGTCATCTCAAACATTTCTGTGCACCTTCCAATCAAAGCAGATGTGTTTGAGCATTCAACGGTCCGGCGTCTGGTTTTGTGCAGCTGAAACTCTTGCTCTGCGCTCTCCATGGTGCTGACGGCCTAATTCTGAGCAGAATCACTGAGGCTGGAAACGCTTGTGTTTTATGCATCTCATCCAAACCGTGAGACTTCACACTCACGTGGTGCTAGAGCGACGCAAATGATTTTTGCACTTAAGATGTGCAGGAGTGCCTGAATGTTAACAAGATTGCTAGTGTGGACCGGCCCAGCCCAGAAAAAAAAACACAAGATGCCTGTTAAGCAGCCTAATTTCCAAGTGTGCTCAATGTGATTCATGAGGGATACAGAGCTAATCAACAAGGAAAAACTGTGCTTGTGCTGTCAGGTGGCCTCCCAACCTCTGAAAAGGCTAATGCTTGGAGGATCAAATGTGTTGTATGTGTGCTATATGATCTTTAGGTAGTATGTTAGTGTTAAATATTTAATGAATGTTGCACATGAAAGAGTATCATGTTTTTTTCACATTCCCTTTAAAGCACTGTAAACATGTCAAAAATATTTTCCTCCAGTTATGATATTAAAACATAAACAGCCATGCACACATGTGCAAATATTGACTAAACTGCCAGAGCACTGTTTGAAGTATTTACATGAAGCAAAAATCTGTTTGTCAGTTATTTTTGCTTACAGTTACAATCACTGTTTACATTATCTTAGATGTGTCGGCGTTATTACGATTGTGTATGTAAACACACTTATTGTGTTTTACAAAGCAGCAAGCCATGAACACATATGATGGTCTCATATACAGGCCTCACAACTAATGTATAAAATGATTATTTCTATCAAATAAAATACCCAGTGCCATCAACTCAATTTCACCTGTAAGCAGATAATCTGTCCTTTGTCCTCTGAGGTTTAGCTGGAAAAAACAACATCCTGTGTTCTACTGACTGAATAACACTAGGCCTTATTTCAACAGCTATATTTATCTGCAAATGACATAGAACTACCATGCATTTGAGTATTTTTATTAGTACAACATTACACTAATGTTATATTATAGTAGTGCACTAAAATGTTTTTTTTTTTTTACTTAAAGACCCAAACAAAAATAGTGGAAAACTGAAAACTAAAATGTTTTTTTTTTTTTTTAATAAATCAATTAATTTTAATTAACTGAATAATAAACACTCAACAACCTGTAGCATAAAAATACCATCTGTGATTTCTGCTTTCCAGAACTGTTTGGCCAAATATTTTTGGTTTCCAAAATTTTAGTGCATCACTAATAATAGCATTATTTATTTGTGTATGTGCCCTATTAGCATTAATAAACTGTGCTCAAAATGTATATATGCAGATGTATTGCTATTTGCAGATTGTAACTCTCTAGTCTTCTTTCAGTAATATTTGTGCTTGTTCAAACATTTTGCATGTTTTACACTACATTGGGGCTCAAAGCTAAGGATTTTTTAAGGTTAAAATTTATACTTGTCTCTCCAACATTTTCACTAGCCCTGACAAAAAAAAAAACAAAAAAAAAACAAAACACAAATAATAAAATAAAATAAAATAAAATAAATAAAACAAAATTAAAATAAAATTAAAATAATATAAAAAATATATATATATATATATATATATATATATATATATATATATATATGTAAGGGATGTGACGAGATCAGATGTGTCTCGTGATGATATCCCCATAAAACATTTTGCAGTGTTTACATTACACTGCACGATTAATCCTTAAAATATCGAGATCTCAATTCAAACACCTTATTCCTGAATGACAACGATTTAGCTATGTCTATTAGGACTGTTCACGTCGCGAGCGTCAGTGGAGTACGTTTGGTCACTGCCCATGTTAATAAATCAGAGGGTGAACGCAGAAAGAGCAACACAAACAGTGATACATTGTAGTTTAAATACATTTAGGGGGCAGTGCTTGGAAATGAAGACAAAGCACCTGAGTGACATCCTTAAACAAAGCATGCAAATGAAGTATTAATTTATAGTAACTCAATAATCATAACTACTCAAAGGCTGGGGCAGAGGCACCAAGAGCCATTACAAACAAAAGGTGAGAGTCTCAGTAATCTGGCTCCTTTGACTTATATATAAGATAAGAGAACAGGAACTTGCAGGAACCTCTTGCTACAAACTTTGCTTGAGAGAATCATTTGTCTGATGCCATCATATTTACCTTAAATGCTAAACATAATGTACTTCACCTTAGTTTTTCATGTGATGCCATGTCTAAACATAGAATCAGCATATCTTAAACATATTCTCACATTTGTAATCCCACAAGACAAAAAGTGAAACAAAAGTATAAGAAGTACTTTTACATGATACAATAAATAGATAATGAGACAAGATGGACAGAAACATGCCCACAACATCATCTCAAATAAAACCACAAGGTATTAATCACTTCGTTCTCCAAGACCTACAACAATGAACTTAAGTTCCAGTGTGTACAACACATGTAGGCTACATGATGTCGAGATGCCATGTCATGTGCAGAGCACATGCCAGCTTATTTTACAAACACCCGTCTCCCTTTTCACAAGCCCTATTCCTTCCACTATTACTTTTTAAAACACCCTAGAGCCTTTAAAAGGTGTCTTTATACATCCTAAAAGTAAAGAGTAAAAATGCGGTTTCGTTTCAAAAGCTTTCAACAGTAGAGTATGCTTTTGTAACGTTTCTTCAATTAAACCAGCCTGACATTTGTGGAATAACCTTTGCAGGCACATCAAAAGCACTCCATCTCATCACACCAATGTGCTGTAGTGCATGCTAAGAGCCAAGCAGGTTATTAAAATTGCCGCCTGCCATCAGAAGCACAACCTGTCATTAGCTTGCGAGCACACGGGAGAGATGGAGCCAAATCACAGAGCAGCACGAGGCTTCGGCAGCACAGCCCACATCCCTGAAGGTCACAGGAACGTCCTCTACCCTTCGCTTCTCCTCTCCCCTGCACACCGCATCACTGCTTCCAATCAAAGCACCAATTATGATGTTAAGCTCATTGAGATGTGGGCGAATCAGAGCTCAGGGGCTGGTCGCAGGGGCCGCGTTTGGATAGGCGTCCAGATAATTCTCTAAATGAAGGGCATCGATATTCATCTCGCAGCGGTGAAGACGTTTGAGAGGAAAGTGTTACCAGAAGTAGAACCTTGACTCTCAAAGCTCAAGAGCTACTTAGGTAAAACACAACAAGAAAGGCCTTGTGATTATTTCATAAGGACCAGTAATTCACATTGATGAATTGCTAATAATGACAGTCATTAACTGTAACTCTTAACCAGCTTTCATTCAGCCATTCTCCACTAAACTCAAAATAACAATATGAAGGCAAACTGCGTTTCGTCTGGTTGTGGTCTAGTTAATATTAGCCAGGGGTTAATGGAGATGAGAGCACATGGTGGCTCTGACTGCAGACAGATTACACGCACACAAGGCTCTTTAAAGACAACAGCAGCTGAACCAGCCAGCAGCGGCTTCCTCTGTGAGCCCCGGCAATGGCCATCCTGCTATCTTTTCCCATGTGCTAACGGTTTTGACTAGCCAGTGAGATCTGGTGTCGCCACAAGTGAGGAATGTGTCTCCTGACTCAGGCAAACCTTTACTAGTGCAACCAAACACTTACAATTTTACAACTAATACAGTGGGGGCCAAATGTTTTAGACAACATTGAAAATGTGGGCCTCAGGTTTTTTTCTGAAATTTTAGTTAAATGTAAGGTTCTATTATTTTGAAACATTCAAAATAGAAAAATTAAGACAAAATGAAGCAGAAATGTTTATGATTTCGCACCATTTCTAGGTCAAAATTGTGACATGCCAATAATAGTTTAATATTAAACAGTTTAATATTAAATTAATAGTTTATTATAAATAAATAAATATACATATACACCACCAATCAAAAGATTTTTTATGTTTTTAAAGAAGACTCTTCTGCTCACCAAGCCTGCATTTATTTAATCCAAAGTATAGCAAAAACAGTAAAATTTTGAAATATTTTTACTATTTAAAATAACTGATTTCTATTTGAATATATTTCAAAATGTAATTTATTCCTGTGATTTCAAAGCTGAATTTTTAGAATCATTAATCCAGTCACATGATCCTTCAGAAATCATTGTAATATTCTGATTTGCTGCTTAAAAAACGTTTATTATTATTCTTATGATAAAATGTTTTCAGGTTTCTTTGATAAATAGAAAGTTCAGAAAAACGGCATTTATCTGAAATAGAAATCTTTTGTAACATTAGAAATGTCCTTATCATCACTTTTGATCAATTTAAAGCATCCCTTCTAAAAATAAAAGTATTACATTCTATAAAATTATTTAAAAAAAGATAATAATACAATTAAAAATAAATAAATTAAATTAAAAATAAAAAAATATATACTAACTCAAAGCTTTAAAGTGTAAAATGTTACAAAAGCTTTATATTTCAAGTAAATGCTCATTACTGTTTTAAATATTGAAAATAATAATAATAATAATAATAATAATAATAATAATGTTTCCTGAACAGCAAAATCAGCATATTAGAATGATTTCTGAAGCATCATGTGACATTGAAAACTGGAGTAATGATGCTGCTTTTGCTGCACTATGGATAAATTAATTCAGGATTGGTGAGAAGAAGAGACTAAAAAAAAAAAAAACAAAAAAAAAACCAACATTAAAAATCTTACTGTTCAAAAACTTTTGACTGGCAGTATGTGACGATCCAAAACCATATCTTTGATTTAATTTAATGTATTTATTACTACAACATTTAGTAAATTCAATAATGCAACATTAGATGTACCTGGCAAATGCTCAGACCCTAAAAAAGCAAAAAAAAGAGGGTAAAATCCTCAGTGTTTTACTTGCACTAACCCAAATGTCTTGACCACAGCAATGGAAACTGGTCAGTCTTTGCCCTGTGTTTGTAGAGCATGCTTATGCTAGGTCAATATCAACAACACATGACAGTAATGTCAGGCCTCTAAGGCCGGAATGCTAGAAGCAACTCAGAGGCCTAGCACACACATACTAAATCATTTCTGTTTCCAGCAATGAAACAACAACTCTGCATACAGATTAACTGATCTTTAATTTCTGTGTAGCACACACTGTAAAACACTACATTTTGCCTTAGGTGATTATTAAAGCACTACGTAAGAATAACACCTATCAGGGGACCAAATTGTAGTGTTCACCACACAAGTCCTTTATTAAGTGGACATGTTTGACAGAAAATAAATCACTCTCAGAAAAAGTATTTAAGTGTATACCAAAACAGCTCTCCGAGGCTTGACTGCCCTGTACAACTGTCAGTTTCAATCTCTTCATACATCATTATCGCTCAATTCAACCATGATCCACCCTAGTGGCTGCAGCAACAAATCTGACATGTTTTTATATTTTTATACCACACCATGATAAGAGAGAAGCCTATTCCGCAAGTTTAATATACATACTCATTTGTCATACTGACAATGAACGGCCAACGTGACATCCTGAGGGGGTTCGTCATTTAAAGAGATTTCTGAATATAAATTCAAGAGGTGTACAAAGAGAGACTGTTTATTGTGATCAATAACAAATCAATTTCACATAATTCTCATTGATCTGTTACAAGATTGCTTTAAAATATATAAGCCAGAGGGCAAAAGAACTATAGTTGAAAAAAAGCTTAATTAAAAGCAGAATTGCTACTGAAGTGTAACACCCAAGTGTCCTTTGACTTTCACCACATGCTCTTCCACCGCATTTACATATTCAAAACACAAACTATCTAGTGACAATGAAAACAATTTGATGAGTATCTCATAATTTAGCTATAGACGCATGTACCGAGCGCAGGCTCACAGGGTACATTGTGTTAGAGTGTTAGTGAGAGGGACAGCTGATCTTTGGGTGTGTGCTGTCCGCCTGTTAGCCCAAAGGCAGCCGGCGCGTTGCCAAGCACGAGGGGATACACAGGCGCAAAACAAACCCACTTACTAGGCATCTCAGTAATTCTGAGTGCTTTAATGAAAATACAAAGTTCAGCCCTAGGTCTATAAAAATATCTTTGTATTGTAGTCTCATAACACATGCGTACAAAACACACGCCTCATTTGAGACGTATCCCTCCAGTGGGTCAGAGAGCATCTTGAGCTTTAAATGGAAAACGGTAGTCATGCAGGACTCGGGATCGAAAAGCAAACGCTCATTTCAAGGAGCAGTAGCTTTTGGTAAACACCTTCACGTTATGTGCCTGTAAAACACGAGTGGGAAAGAAATAAAGCAATTTAGAGCAGAAATACAAAACAATATTAAATAAACATGGAATATAAATCAATATCAAACTCCGCTTTAATAGTGCGTTTGCAACCTAGGGCAAAATGTAAATAGAAAATTGGGTCACAAAACAACATGCATTTATTGTGGCTAGTGTCTGCCTTATTAAAAGAAGCAAACTCAAAGGTGAAGCAGGCATGCAAGCATTTATGTGTTGCTAGTGGCAGTACGCCTCTGCTGATAGATGTCATAATTACAGCATTATGAACAAGGAGTTTTCAAAATTAAAAAGCCATGTATTCATGTGTTCTGGAAACCTCATATTATTCCCTGATTCCTCTCTTTGACGTCACAGCTCATGTCATGCACCGGCAGGACAGTCGCCACTGAAAGGCTCCAGGACTGTGCATGTTCATGTGATGCCATCAGCCAATCAGTGTTACATTTTCTCCTGTGGCTCCAAAGTGATCTGTCACAGCTCAAATGATTGGCTGAAAAAATGGGTGTGCAGAACTGAGTGCCCTTAAGCAAAGATGGCAACATGCAACCGTCATCAAATGTACAAAAACAAATGTGTACTAACTGAGTTGTGCACTTGCAAAAAGAAAAAGAGATTTACAGTAAAAAAAGAACTTTACCATAAAAAAATGCAGTAGCAACATTAGATTCAACCTAAATTGACAGTTAACAATTTCATCCATCATATAATCCCTTGTAAACAACAAATAGATTTAAAATGCATTTATTTTATACTAAGTATAGTTCAAATCTATTAACATATTTACTGACATATCGCTCGAGACTTACTGATATAAAAAATTTAATTAAACTTTATTCGGAGTACCACTTGTGCACAATGCACATTTCTTAATATTAAGCTTAAAATATGTTTTAATGTCACTTCTGATGAAGACTGTATGATCTTTAAATAATATCAGTCTTTAAATGCAAAATATTTAAAGTGTACCTAAAGTTTACTTGCAACAGTTCCACTTTAGCACAATCAAATATACTTCAGTATATCTTTAGTTGGACTTCAGCACAATTAAAGTGCATTAAGTACAAAATTATTTGTTCCAATTTAGCAGACTTTATGCCAGTTTATATTAAAAGTACAATTGCAATTGCAGGGTATGTTTATTAAGTGCATAATAGGTATATGTAATTTTATTTTAAATACATTTTTGTAAATGTATTTTAAATACATTTTAGTACATTATTTTATTTTTCACTAGAGATGTCTATATCAAAATACTAAAATATATTTTGTACCATCTTTACATTACTGAAAATCACCATAAATACAAAGATTATAAAAAGACGATGATATGAATAAAAGACCATCAGAAGAAGCTTTTCAGTTTTTTGTTTGTTTGTTTTTTGTTTGTTTGTTTTTTTTATATATATTTGTCATAACCACCAAACACCATCATGGTAACACAAAAAAACACTAATATAATGAAACATTAATTTAAAAACATAATACATAATATGCATAACTAAATTAAAAAAGAAGAGTAGTTTATTTGCAAAAACAGATAATGCTCTGTTTTTTTTAAATCATGTTTTTTATTATGTTATTATGTTTTTATTGTGTTATTTTTTAGTTATTTTTTACTCGAGCAAAATAACCCAATTGCAGTTTGATTGAGATTAATTCAAATGCACAATGAAAAAAAAACAGATTTTTTAGTTAAAATGAAGTTATCTGACTCTTCAATTATTTAAACTAAAATAAAAAAAACATAAAGTTAAAGAACATCAACTGTAAAGTGTCACAGGGAATTCTGGGAATGTTAATTCACCTTATTTAACTGTGAATTATAAGATGACTTGATCTATTTCACTTCCAAAAACAGTACATTTAACAGTATTTTGCTGTAAAACATCATGAAATGTCCCATTAGATTCATTACAGTTTTTGTACCATTTACAACAAGGCAATTAACAGATTTTTACCCTAGCATTATTAAATTTAATTAATAGAAAAATTCTATCAAATTGAACCGAATAATCCTTACATTTTTAAATTAAATAACTGATTAAGGATTGTTCAGTTATTCAATTAAAACACTGTAAGGATTATTCAATTCAATTTGATGGAACTGTACTATTATTAAATTGCATAAATCTTAATAAATGGCCTTTTTGTCTTTTTAAATGGAATATAATCATTCCAACGTGATTACAAAGTACCAAAAAACCTCTTTGGCTCAACCAAACACATGACAAGAGTGTTTGTTACTGCCAGTGGTGCTGCTACTGCTACCAATAAAACTAAAAAACTGAGCATTATCCTATCTTTTTTCTATTAGCCCCCTTAAAAAGGACAGAAATGGCTTCTAGAAGACTCAGTAGGTGTTCTACGTTAAAGCACGTGTTTTAGCTGGAGCCTCAGGCAAGGTGCCACAGAGGACAGAGAGAGAGAGTTCACATTAAGTCATCATTCCTTCCGTGTCGCAACTGCACCTAGGGGCACTTATCACCTAGCGAACAATGGAGAGACTCTTCAAATAACCAATCTGCTAAGTCTAATACCGAATCAGGAGGCACAGGTGAATAACACTAAGATGATGCGTGGTCTTTTTCCAGGTGCAGTCTATATGACTGATATAAATCCACGCTCTGTCTCACCCACTCGCTCAACATGGCCGGCCTCTGCTGCACGTCCCATTACTGACACTATGCCTGGAAGACCTGCCGTCCGCAGTCAGCTGCACGGGGATAACGTTTCAGTCTCTTAATGCTTCTAACAAGCATGTTCCCTTTGCAACAGAGTGTCAATACCCGTCCACAAAGTCACCCCTCTAGTGTCTCCTTCCACTAGGAAGCACATCAAGTCCACACAATTATCCACAGCACCATTTTCATTTCTTCTTGGAAACGGGATATGGTGAGATATCACTTGGCACAACATACTCATTCCCAATGGCCCAACAACAGTGTCATCAGCCACTGGTGGAGAAACACTGACGACGCAAAATAGTTGGGTCTTACTTATACATCATATCCCAGAGAAGACGACAAGGCTTAATCAAGGCTTCCCAACAGCAGGTGATATAAACACAGGCCTGATTGTGTTTTAACAACTTCCATCCGAAGAGGCTGAACTACAGTGTCAGTTTCAGACAGACTCTGCTTTGCTGGAACGCTTGTACATGTAGGTAATTAAATGGTAATGAAGACTGGTGACTTCACAGACGTCATTAACCCTTCTCATTTAAATAAATAACAAGTTCAACACAGTCTCATCCGAACGAGAAGGAAAACCTAATTCATTCATATCAACCATTTAAACGCTTAAACACCCCGCAGTCAAGGTTGTTGACAAACTAGCAGGAAAACAAACCATCTAATCTTGCCTTTAAGTCATTCCCAGACAGATATCTTAGTCGGTAGATACTAATAGGGATTAAAGTGTATTGGCTGTTTGAATCCAGGCCTCGTGTGGTTAATTATAAATCCTTGGATATTGTCTCCTCAAATCCCACATGAAGCAGCCAAAATGAAGCTTCGGTCCTTTTTTTTTTTAATATATCTCTAGAGAAGTGAATAACACTTTTCCATTTACATTGGATCGCAGCCAATCCGTCAAAGATGATGGATACGCAGCAGATAAACCACACTTTTGTTGCAATCGCACACTCTCACCGAGTCCATTTTGAGTGCCTAATGGAAGCCATCACATTACTATCAAATTGAACGGATGTGAAAAATAGAATCCTATATTTCATACATTTGCAAGCAACAGGTCTAGACCGGATTCCTATGAAAATCAAACACTAAGATGTGTTTGTAGTTGATGGTGGCTGTTAGTTAAAGATAATCTGTGTCCCTACACGACCATGCTCTACATTAATGTGCTTGCTTGCTTTTAATTTCACTGCGCTTAATGAACCACATATGTAAGCCTGGACCACAAAAGTTTTGTGTCGTAAGTAGCACGGGTATATTTGTAGCAATAGCCAATAATACATTGTATGGGTCAAAATGATAGATCTTCTTATTTATGCCAAAAATCATTAGGGTATTAAATATTATGTTCCATTAAGATATTTTGTACATTTCCTACCATAAATAGAGCAAAACTTAATTTCTGATAAGCAATATGCATTGCTAAGAACTTAATTTGGACAACTTTAAAGGCAATTTTCTCTCTATTTTGATTTTTTGCACCCTCAGATTCCAAATAGTTCCAAATAGTATCTTGGCCAAATATTGTCCTGTCCTAACAAACCATACATCAATGTAAAGCTTATTTATTCAGCTTATGACTGGTTTTGTGGTCCAGGTTCACATATTATACGGTTTTAAAAGGCTACACACTATATACTTCTGATAAACAATCAACAAACCACTAGCCAATGTAACAAATATCATGTTTACAAGTTCCTGTATGACTTTCAAGACAGTCAAGACAGTCATCCTATGTCTAAACGCCTTGTTTACAAGGTTAGATGGAATCTAGTAACAGTTTAAATGGATTACCAGGTTACTGATTGTGTACACATCTACATCTCTAATTCCTGATTTAAATTTAGTGTATTCTCTGAATTGTTTTTTTTCAACTGGCACCCATCAACCATTTTAATCCATCAACAAACCACAAAAAAAGGAGAAAAAAAACAAACTATTTGTTAATTCAAATAAGGCCTATATGAAAGGCTTTCATTTGCTGACACGTTATATATGAATTTCTTAATTCTATTTTTTTTATATGTGCCAACACTGAGATGTTTTGGGCTGTGTGCATCTTTGTTTTTTTTTCAGACTGAGTGCTTGCTGCAATATTGTCGTGCAGATCCAGTGTATTACTCACAATGAATCACTTCTATCAAAGCCAACTCACTGCCATCCAAATGCCATTTGGTAATTAAGATACTACCAATGCACAAAGATAACATGAGCATTTAATTCGAGCGAATGGTGCTTTTCGTGGAGAGGGAAAAGGGCTTGCGTTACCTTGCTTTTGATGTTGCAATGGCAGCAGACAGTCCACAGGTACTTGAGGGTCCTCCACAGGAGGATGATGAAGAGACCCCCGAAGAACGTCACCATGGATGAGGCGAGGAAAGCCCACCACATGCGCTGACCATTGTTGTCACAGGGTACGTCTGCTGAGAACGGGATGATCAGGTCCATCTTCGATATAGAGACAGAAGAGTCCGGGTTTTTATTAAAATTGAAATTATTACTCATTCTAGAGCTGCTGCTGCCATAGGATCCGTTGCCATCTGCCACAGCTAGCATTGAGATGAAGCTTTGGAGAGCTCCTGCCAGCGCCCCCAACCCCAGCCATCAGCCATATTGCTTCAAATATCCCTCTCCTTTCTTCTGTTTTTCTATCCACGTCTGCTCAGTGTGAATTGTGTTTTTGTGCGAGAAATGCAGCAGCTTGGAGAGCGTGAGGAGAAATCGCGGGTCCGTTACCCTCAGCGCGAGACATTTAAATCCGCATTAATGACGACTTCGTGTTTTCATTTTGAAGGGTTTTCCTCGTCTTTTTCCATGTCTTCAAAATAAAATGAAGTCTAAAACCAATATTCGTGTGGTCTGGGTTGTTATCAGCGAGAAGGCAAAAGGATTCGTGAGAGAAACGCGGACGCACTGCTGTCTCTTCAGGCGGCTTGTGTACGTCCAAGCTCCCTGTCGTCCATCCAGTGACAGGGTCGCCTCAGCGGTGTCTAATCGATATTTCTCTCATAAACGCCAACTTAATCAATGTCTCCAACGCTATTCAGCTGGGAACCAAGCTGCTCTTTGTAGTCTTGCGAGGCTCGGTGGAAGAACCCGTTCAAATATCGGCGTTTCGGCGATTATTCCGCTCTCAATGACATGTCGCTGTCCCCATTCACTTTCCTCAGCTGATCCAGGCAGTCCGTCAGATCTGCTCCACAGATTGTTGGGGAGATTTACAGGTAGGAGGGCGGAGCCAAACCCTTATAATAAAGATGGTCGATGCGCTCGAAAGAGAGAGCATACGGACATTTTTTTATTAAACGCATCAACAGTCTTCATAAATATATATATTTAAAAAATGGAAAAACAACCACACAGATTAATAATATCTACAATACATATAATATTTTTAAACTAGACACACTTTTCCATTCTTGATTTGCTTAAGAGACTGTATTAAAGCGATATAAGATAAGATATAAGCCTGTATTTAACAATATCACACTTCTAATCTGTTGTAATGAATATTAGCAGGACTATCTACTATTTCGCATATCGCTCTCTCTTGTGTGTAACTGGTAACTATGACAGTTCTATGAAATTAGAGTATTTATTTAATAATATAATCTAATTTATCTTAAAGCAAAACGATCCACTTATTTGTAAACTTTAAATGTTTGCACTTACTTCACGGTTCGGTCAGTTACCGGATGCGCGGCCATATTGGCGATACTCGGATGTAAATAACAGCGTGGATTGCTGAATACATTTTTCTGCTCATTTGTGCTGTCCAAATCGCGTAAAAAACATGTGGAAGCTGCTAAATCATATAGAGAAGGACTTATAAGCGGAAAACGTGCAATATTTTGACATGCTAAAGTTAATAGGTGGTGAAGATATGTACAAGCAGTATTACTTAGGATATGAGCCTAATATTTCACCTACCTGACTGGAAAGAAGAACAACAAACACCAGTGTTGTCTAGATTCTTGCCCTGGAAATCCTGGTTCAGTTTGGCCAACCACAAACGCCTTTTGTTTCTCAGTTTTTTTGCACTTTTCCTTGATTTGTTATAACTTTTGGCAGGCTATAGTACTCCAAATGCTTTTCCCGGTCTGAACGATTAGTACAGCCCAAAGCATGACAATAACTGACCATTTTCAGCAGGAATAATCAGCTAAATTAGCGAGTTCCGTTCAGTTAAGTGGCATTGTTCACATTCATTGTTGCCAATATGGCCACTGATGACGTGCTGTAAAAACACTCCATCAACACGTCCAATGCGCAGACTGAAAAGCAAGATATTTCCCTTCTTCACACAAAATGTTCTGTAATTATAAGGTAATCATAAGGTAATCATAAGGTTCACTCCAGGTTTTTAATTTACCACACCAGCACACTAGTTAGTAAAGGTGTGTACAATGCTTTGATAGCTGTGGACTGAAACATTTTAATGTGATTAGTGATTAGTGGCATTCGCTTGTGATAAGATGATCACAAGGTGATCTGTAAACATGAGTAGACAAAGCCAAACTTCCTAGTCTAATTACCAAAAGACATACAACTTACCGTTAACCGCCAGATGGCTAAAAGTAACGCGTAGTGTAGCTGTAAAATGAAAATTCTGTCATTAATTACTTACCCTCATGCCGTTCCAAACCAGTAAGACTATCTTCAGAACACAAATTAAAATATTTTTGATTCAATTTGAGAGCTTTCTGAGCCTGCATTGACAGCTTTGTTCAAGGCCCAGAAAGTTAGTAAGGACATTAAAGAAGAAGTCCACTTTCAGAACAACAATTTACAGATTATTTACTCACCCCCTTGTCATCCAAGATGTTCATGTCTTTCTTTCTTCAGTCGTAAAGAAATTGTTTTTGAGGAAAATATTTGAGCATTTTTCTTCATAAAATGGACTGCTATGGTGCCCCGATTTTAAACTTCCAAAATGCAGTTTAAATGCGGCTTCAAATGATCCCAAATGCAGTTGTAAATGATCTCAGCCAAGGAAGAAGGGTCTTATCTAGCAAAGCGATTTTCATTTAAAAAATACAATTTATATACTTTTCAATGCCAAACGCTCGTCTTGTCTTACTTTACTTGGACTGTTTTTGTTCCGGTTCGTGACAGTTAAGGTATGTCAATAAAGTCCCATCTCATGTTCTCCCTCAACTTCGAAATCGTCCTATATCACTGTTTTACCTTTTTTGTTAAGGGTGTTTGATTTTCTTTGCATGTTCACGTTGCAAAGACTTTGTCACCGCATTTGGGATTGTTTGAAGCCGCATTTAAACTGCATTTGGAAGTTCAAAATTGGGGCACCATATCCGTCCATTGTATGGAGAAAAATGCAGAAATGTTTTCCTCAAAAACATAATTTTCTTTATGACTGAAGACAGAAAGACATGAACGTCTTGGATGACGGGGGGTGAGTACATTATATGTGAATCTTTGTTTTGGGAAGTGGGCTTATCCTTTAAATAGTCCATGTGACATCAGTGGTTCAACCGTAATTTCATGAAGCTACAGGAATACTTGTGTGCATGGAAAACACAAATAACAACATTAGAGTTTTCTAAAACATACAAAGATTTTATTTTTCAGTATCTGAAAGCAAAATATTTGTGGGTTAGATCTTTAGATGAACTATCTTTATTGGAAGTGTACAGCGGCAGACGTGGACATTTAGCAATACCGGTCTTTGTGAAGAGAAGCAAATCCTATAAGGTCAAAGGCACAGTGTGTCCTGTGCGTTCAGATGTCATGTGATGCTTCATTACACATCAACATGTTTATCCATGTGTTTGTAAATTGGTCATGGTTTCACCATTGAGGTCTAAGCTGTTTTCCCAAAGGTCAAGGATAAGTGATAAGCTGTTGAGTTGTTTTAAGATAGCTTGCTGAATTTCATTGTATTAATATTAATGATAAAACATAACATATAAAGGTTAGGCTTCATTAGTACTAGCAGTAGTGTTGTTCGGATATTTACAAGATAGATGACAAGCTACATTGTGCCTGTACTTGACAGGCCATGAAATGAGACCCTTAAATAAGTATAAACATAGATAAAACCAAATGAGGTGTAAAACAGATTTACTGACATCTATGATTTTTATGGTTATGATTTACTGTCTGAGAGATGCTATTACTTAACCAAAATAGAAGCTGAAACAGAATCTTTGTAGATGGCTGTCAGCTGGCGTACTATATGCTGCTCTATAGTCATATCAACAGATCATGTATCTCCAAAATATTCCAGTGTCTTTTATTTAAGTGTAAAATAAAGAACACATAGACACAAGTGTATTTTATATTTAGATTTTCATTTTGCTTTCAGTCACTGAGCAGCATAGTCATTTTCAAACAGCATCTGGTACTTCTCCTCCTACTGGACGACGGCAGAAGTGCAAGTTTAGTGTGAAAACACACAGCTTGGTGATTTGACATTTATACCACATGGGGTCTCTCAGTAGCTCTAGTTTCAGGGTTACACCATGACAAGACAGACCTGAGTGTTACTCAATAGACACATGACCTAAATGAATACTACCACCATCAAAAAAACAATCAAACAGGTTACTTTCTATCAATATCTCCCTATGTTTGCGTGCATGCTATGCTGGAAGCATATTCCATCCTTCTCTTTAGAGTTGAAACTACATTCTTGCATTGTGTGAGTAGATCTTCTAGAGATAGCCGTCTGTCCTAGTAGGCCACCAGTTGGTAGGGTCTGGATCTTGCAGACCCGGCTTCAGTGGTGTTATTTATGGAGGGCAATAGGATCCACGACTGGTCATCTTCCTGGAAAACGTGGCCAGCTGTCAGCTTAGAGGGCTAAAGAACCGGTTCCTGCAAGAGCCACGTCAAAGAACAGCAGATGCAAAGCTTCGTTAACACAGAAATCCACAGGAATGTTGCTGGAGAGCACACTTATTATGCTGAGGCAAAAAAAAAGTAGCATTTTTCAAGGTTGACCACTCAAGTTCTAGTAATACTTCTCAAGTTCAGAAGAGCTACCAGCAGCTGTCTTGAAACAGATACCCTAGGAGACTCAACCCTTTCTAAAAGAAGAGAAAGGGGACTTGAAGGACATGTTGATTTCAGGGTGAACCTAGAAGGCATTCTTAGGGCTTCCCGTGGCTGAGAGCGGTTCGGAGAGGGAGCTCAGGACAAGAAATCAGCACGAGCCAAATGAGGACGCGCTTGGGGGAGGAGCTTGACTTCTCATGACTGAACTGTGATAATCAGCGCTGGCATGGCCGAGGGCATCTTCAGTGCTACACACCACACTAATCCCTTACTAAGGAAATGTGCTGTCGTACAGCCAGTGACCTCTCTTTCAGGAGAATGTTTGCTGGGGCTTACCTGATGACTCTTCTTTCTTGTTTGAAGGGCAGTTGGAAACAAGAAGGAATGTGTGGCTGGAAGCACACTATTATTCAATGTCTCTTTAAAGCAGCATATTATGATAATTAAGTCTTTGGCTACATTTTTTTAAAGCTTGTTTCACAAACGATTAATGTGCAAGTGGCAGCCTTTGCTGCGAATATGTAAATATGTGAATTAATGTGATGTATGCGTTTCATTATTGTATCATTAGAGTACACACTTGAACTGATGTGAAGTTGTGGGATAGTGAATGCTAATGGACAGTTGAGATCAAATGATTTAAATTGGTAAAATTAAAACTAATAGTTCAACAAAAAAGAAAAATGTCATTTACGTTCTCGTAACACTTTACAATATAATTTCTGTCAGTTTGTCAATATTAGTTAATGCATTATTTTAACTTGAGCTAAAAAAATAACAGCTATATTATAGGATTTATTAAATTAGGTTCATGTTCATTTCATAAATAGATGTTAGTTCATTGTACATTCATTAACTTAAAATTTGATAAATTTATTAGGTTTGTATCTATATCTGCATCTATCTATATTTACATTCAGTTGTCTCTCTTTATCTGTATCTGTCAGTCTATATCTACATCCATCAATCTCTTACAATATGTCTGTTACAATATCCATCTATAATTCTGTTTATCTATTGTTCCATCTATATCTATTTTACAACATCTATCTTACAATAGCTCTCTCTTACAATACTAAACTGTCTAGCTATTATACAATATCTATATCTCACAATATTTCTCTTACAATATCTATTGTTCTGTCATGCTCCATCTTTCTACTCTTAACTCTATTGTTCCGTTGTTTATTCGTTCCATCTATCCATCGATATGTAGATAGATCATTCTATCTATCATGTCGTTCTATTGTTCATTTGTTTGTTCTATCTATAGATCTCTTACATTATCTATCTCTTACAATATTTATTAATATCTATCCATCTTACAATATCTATCGTTCTGTTGTTCTCCATCTTTCTATCCATCTATAATATCTATCATTCTGTAGGTCGTTCTGTCGTGTCGTTCTATCTATAGCTCTCTTACATTATCTCTTACAATATTTATCAATATCTACCCATCTTACAATATCCATGTATCGTTCTATCTATATCTATCTTACAATATCTATCATCTATCAATAGATATCTCATTCGTTCTATTTTACAATATCTACCATCTATCTTACAATCTCTATCTTACAATATCTCTGTCATTCGTTCTGTCTTTATCTGTCTTTTATATCTATCCATCTTACAATATCTGTGTTTATCTATGGTTTATTTGTTCATTCTATCCATCAATATCTATCTCGTTTGTTCTCTTACAATATCTACCCATTTATCCATCCATTTATCTATCCATCCAATATGTATCCATCTATCATTAGTTCTGTCTCTTATATCTATACATCTTACAATATCTATCTTGTTCGTACTTTTTCAATATTTACCCATCTATCCATCATTCATTCAATATCTATCCATCTTACAATATCTATCCATCTATCAATATCTATCTTGTTCATTCTTACAATATCTATTCATCTTACAATATCTCTCTTACAATATCAATAGCTGTCTAACAATACCTATTTGTCCTTCTAACAATATCCATCTTACAATATCTATTATTCTATCATTCATTTGTTCTATTTTTCTATCTGTATCTATCTTACAATATCTATCTTACAATATCTTGTTTGTTTTATCTCTTACAATATCTATTCATTATACAATATCTATCTTTCCATCTGTCTTACAATATCTATCATTCTGTTGTTCTCCATCTTTCTACTCTTCACTCTGCTGTTCAATTGTTCTATCTGTCAATCTAACAATATCCATCCATCAGTCAATCTATCAGTTAATCCATGCATCCATCAGTCAGACAGATGGATAGACAGACTATCTATATCTATCTATCTCCATCTATCTATCCATCTATCTATATCTATACCTACCTACCCACCTATTTATCTATCTCCATATCTATATATATCCATCTATATCAATATCTATCTATCTATCTGTCTTACAATATCTATCATTCTGTTGTTCTCCATCTTTCTACTCTTCACTCTGCTGTTCAATTGTTCTATCTGTCAATCTAACAATATTCATCCATCAGTCAATCTATCAGTTAATCCATGCATCCATCCATCAGTCAGACGGATAGACAGACTATCTATATCTATCTATCTATCCATCTATATTTTTCTGTCTATATCCATCTATCTATATCTATACCTACCTACCCACCTATTTATCTATCTATCTCCATATCTATATATATCCATCTATATCAATATCTATATCCATCTATCTATCTATGGTCAGCTAATGGTCTGATTAAACAAACTTCTTTGACAAGGATTTTTTGCAAAAATGAAAAAAAGTCACGTCATACAGAATCAGGTTTACCAGCCTCGTCCAGCCCAAACAGCCGCTGACAGTCGTACAGACGCAGCTATTGTTTGAGAGCTCACCTTAGTTCCAGTAATTAACACCATATCTTCCCCATGGTTAGACGCAGTGCTTCAGCTTCAAGGAGGAGCAACAAATAAGACAGCTCCACACTCAATTACAGCACATGTCAATCTGCCGTAGATGCAACCGGCGCTGCGGAAGGAGCTGCTTGACACCCTTAATATGATGGAGATCTCAGCCCGCAGCACAATGAATACGCCCATCAATCAAACACACACCATCGTGATTCATTTAATGACATTGTGAGATACAGAAAATGACTTTTATTCTCGCATTAATGACGTTTTCATACAAATCACATTCTTTTAGAATAAAAGAAATCCCAATGGAAACAGTACCTGTGTTTTAACCGTCCTAAATACTCGGTGGCGACGAATCCCTCGCGTAAAACCGCACGCTAGCTATTCAGAATAATAGTTAGGCGTTAGATTCACTTTAATAAAAGTCTAATTTCAACCCAATGGACTGAGATCTTGCTGTGAAAAAGAAAATGTAATAAGAAATCCCTTTTTCATGTAGTATTTCTCTTTTTTCTTCTTTTAAAAAAAAGGCAGTTAATGAAATGTAGCAGGAGTGCAGGAGTGATACACATGGATATTATTTTACAGTAAAAATTATAGTACCTATTTCCATTCTAATGGAAACCTACAAACAGTCATTTGTTTAGGGTTCAAAACATTGGAAGTGCAAAACAGAAAAACGAAAGAAAATTACATGTTTTTGGCACAACATTAACGGGGCTACTGGTCTGCGTGAGACATATCATGCCTCTTGAATAATTATAATAAAAAACAAAAAATAATAATTAAATAGCAATGAAAAACCACTAACATTTAAACAGATTTAAGAAAACCATTTCAGGTTTACCCTGCAACTTTTCTTTTCGTGATTTTTTTGTTGTTTTTTTAGTGTGTAGTACATATAAAAGTGACTGACAAACATACACAAACAAAAACGTGCATTCGCTCTCTCGCACGCACACAAACATGCTAATATTTGCTAAGACGTGACGCTCCGTCACGCTCCCCTAGTAAAAATACAGTAAATATATTTCTATATATTTCGCTGAAATTGCATACATACGCATACGTGTGCGCCCGTACTTCAGTTTCGTATGCGCGAGTACAAGTGTTACGTGGGATATTCTCTTTAAATATAAGCTCTGCTATGAGAATCTCATAGTACACAGTGGTCTGTCTAGCCCTGGAGTGCAATCGGAGAAGTTTTACTGTTTAAATACCAGGCTTTCACCTCATGCCATTGTCATACGCTCAGTAGATCTCCAAAGGCACTTCCATTTGGCCCGTAGAAACCTGTCTCAGCTCCATAGATAAGCACTACGACTCAAAGCGACGCTCACTGACATCTACACAACAAACTTGGCCACAAACGACGAGGATTCAGTCCTTGAGCTGATATGTCGGACGTGGGAGGGTGTCACGCATACCGTTTTGGTGCAGGGCTGCTTGTATGGGGGAAAACTTCACATTCAGGCAGACGTTAAACAATTCACCGACTGATTGCTCTGTAAACGAGTGTCTTAAATGCAGCATTGCTAAAACTTTACATGTCCGTCAGGAAGACCAAATGAACAAATACTTCAGTGCTATCGTCCTGCTTCTGCATACACACACACACTCACACGCATTTACAGACACTCATACACACATATACAAATAAGAGTTACAATTAATGACGTAATATAAACGAATAGACGACGAAAAAGAATCACTATCTTAACGTGACGCTCGTAACGTTAGTGTACCTTTGCGTGTGTTGTGTTTAAAGTCTAGTGTTTGTAAGTCTCTGAGCTCTACGGAGAGCCCAGCGGCGTCCACAGAACTTTGCTCTGTTCCTGATCCACAATAGTCACGATCTGAGTGCAAATGTAAGGGAAGGTGCCTCCTTGAACGATACCTGTAAGGAAACGTCAAACAACAGTGAGTTCATGTATTTCAAACAGAAATCTTCTGAAATATTATAAATGCATTTACGGTTTTGATTTAATGCATGCTTGCTGAATAAAAAAAAATATATTTTTTTTTTTAAAAAGGCAGTTTATACACGGATATATTTTCCTTTCTTCCAATTGAAATAAATTAGTAATATTATCATATGTGACCCTGGAACACAAAACCAGTCATAAATTGAGATTTATTATCAATAAATAAGCTTTCCATAGATGTGTGGTTTGTTAGGACAGGACAATATTTGGCTGAGATGCAACTATCTGGAATCTGAGGGTGCAAAAGAATCAAAATACTGTGAAAAGTTGTCCAAATTAAGTTCTTAGCAATGCATATTACTAATCAAAAATACGTTTTGATATATTTAATTTACAAAATATCTTCATGGAACATGATCTTTACTTAATATCCTAATGATTTTTGGCATAAAAGAAAAATGTACAATTTTGACCCATACAATGCATTTTTGCCTACTGCTATAAATATACCTGTGCTACCCAAGACTGGTTTTGTAGTCCAGGGTCACATATTTGATGAATATTAATGTAGAAAAAGAAATAAATCTGTTTCACGATGTAATGCTGAACATGGTGTCGTATTTAAACAGATGAGAATAGCAAACCTGTGAAAAATTTGCTATACTCCTGCTCTATCTTCTGTGCAATCTCAAACTGCTCCTTGGAATGTTTTTGAGAGACTTTATCCCGCAGATAAACTGGATCCTTCTGCTCTCTACACGGGGAAACGGAACAGTCATTCAGACTTCACACATAATGACATTACAAGATTAAACTGGCACAATGACATTGTTTTTCTGAGACAAACATGGTTCAAGCAGCAACATTTTGGACGGGTGCATAATAATAAAACGCTTGTAAAATGAAGACATCAGCTGTGAAATACTAAAACTGAGTAAAAGTGTGCAGCTCCCTTGAGAAACGGATTCCTGCAGGGCAAAACAACTAAACGTCTATGTAAACACCTGGCTGTGACAGGTGTCATCTGTGTCAGTGTGTGTTAAATGGGCCAAATAAAGGAAACAAAACAAAATAAAATAAAATAAAATAAAATAAAATATTGTATTTTTACTAGATGTAGTATATATAATTTTAGTGCTTCATTTCCAGTATTTTTTTTTTATTTATTACCTTAAAAAATAAAAGTATCTAATAAAGTCTATGTAGTTAAAATGCACGTACATAATATGTATATAACATCATAATGCATTTTGACTAGATATATTACATGTACTTATTTTAACTATTAAATAAAAACTAATAGTAAAATAAAAAAACTAAAATTATACACACACACACACACACACACACACATTTGTTTTTGTGAATTGTGGGGACTTTCCATAGACTTCTATAGTTTTATACTGACAAAACGATATTGTCTGTCCCCTAACCATAAACCTACCCCTTACAGAAAACATGTTTGCATCGTTACACTTTCAGATAAACATCATTTACTATTTTTAATCATGTTGTGGTCCCCACAGTGTCAAAAATTTCAGGTTTTACTATCCTTGTGGGGACATTTGGTCCCCACAATGTAGCAAGTACAAGTACACACCCACACACCCAGTCAAAGTTTTTTTTTTTTTTTACCAGTTAAAAAAAAAAAAAAAAAAAAAAAAAATAATAATAATAATAATAATAATATATATATATATATTTTTTTTAAGAAGTTTCTTCTGCTCACCAAGTCTGCATTTATTTGATCTAAAGTACGGCAAAAATAGTCCAATTTTTTTTAATGATGTCCTGATACGGAAAACCATGGAGTTCAATAGGCTGTCCTAACTTTTTCACATGACTGTATATTGTATATTGACTGTATATTTGTTTGTCTGTTTTTCTGTTTTTCTTTGTAAAATAACAAAATCCTGTTGCTTTATTTTATACTGGTGCACATTCCTAGCAAACGTATCATGATTTTTTTAATACACCAACCAGCCCTGGTGTATATGTGAGATTTCACAGAAAGCCTTTCTGCGTTTCAAGAAACGCAAGAGCCTATTAAGTCATTGTACATGACGTGATGTGATGATCCTGAGTGCTAATGAGAGCAGGACTGATTAACTCAGGTTGTCTTTATATTAAGTAGGTGCTAGTCAGCAGGTCAAAGACGACCTGCATTAATCCCCATAGTGATAGAGTGCAGGCTTGATTTTCTAACCCTCCTGGGAAATCACCATTTTAAAAACCTCTGTTGGGACGACTTTGCACCATTAGTGCTCTCGCAACTCCACACGGGAGCGCCGAAAAGACCTAAAGGCACAGTTATGCAGCGCTATCAGGAGAATAAAGCTGGGATTTATTGTCCTTTTAAGTCTCACACCCCTAGAGAGCTATCAGTACAGTATGCTGTGAACCCGTGATATGCATATTAACAGTCTAGAGTCGGCTTTAATTTTCCTCGTCTGATAAACCGGGCAGGGGATCTCGCAAAGCGGCCTTCAGCAGACAACCTTGAGCAAAGAGAGACACAGACAGAAAGACTGAAGCGGCTGCCTATGTGGTCATATATCTTGTTCTATATCTACAGAACGTTACGGCAAACGCGAGCCAAGATAATCATTCATTTAACGGCAGTTCTTCCAAGTCAAAAGCAGCCTACACAGTAAAACTGCTTTCCATTTCCCAAATGTCTCCAGGGCCCTAAGGGAGCGCACAGGAACTTCTTGGCGCACAAATTTGCCAGGAGGGCCTTGAACAGAGCGTGTGTGTTTGTGTGTGCATGTGTGTGTGTGTTTGGACAGGTCCCACAAGGACACCCAAGGGCTCAGCTGGCTCGCTGATATATTCGAAAAGTACTTGTGAAGAGGGATGTGGACACTTACTTTATCTGCTTTGCGTTTTTGTAGCGAATGAAAATGACGATTGGGTAAATGTGAACGCTGTGAAGCCGTTCGATAGCGTGAGGTGCAATGTCAAGCAAACAGTGACAGTCCTACGAGAGAGAACGACACAGCACAGAACAGGTCTGAGTCACGTTACACATTTACAGCATGAGCGACAGAGAAACAAGAGCTTACTGACAGCAATCCTGCAAGCACAGTCAACAAACATGAACCTCAGAGTCATCTAATTTAAAGATATTTGTCAGATTTTTAGCTTTTTAATTTATAATGATTTAAAAAACTGACTGAGAAGCGTTCAGCAGAGGTGTGGACAAACCTTTTCTGTCATCTCCTTGATGGAGGCAACAGTAGTCACATCAAAATGGCCACTCCTCCGTTTGTAGTCGATGAAGAGAAAGTCTTTCACTCCGCGCTCGATGGCCTGCTGGGAAGCCTTCATCACTTCTGGATAAGCAGGACAAACAAAGGTCAGCTTACTCATATTTAACTGGTTGAATCGGCCTCATTTATCTATTACTAATGATTACTACTACCAGTTTTTACAATACCAGTGAAATTTCTTGTTTCTAGATATCAATTTTGTTGTCACAGCAAAAACTGACATGCAATTCAACAGTCCTTTATAAAATTAAATATTAACAAATGATGCAAATAAAAGGACAGCTTGAACTCCAAGTATTTTAAATAAAGTGAACATGAAGTTTTCTCAGAATAACCATTCAGTTAAAAAGTTTTGGGGAGAAAAAGAAAGTATAAAAATAATCATTTTAATTTTAATTTTAAAATAAAGAAACAAACTGCATAAGTAACCACAACCACTATGTACACTACCAGTCAAAAGTTTTTGAACAGTAAGATTTATTTATTTATTTTTTAAAGAAGTCTCTTCTTCAAGTACAGAAAAACAAGTACAATTTTTGAAATATTTTACTATTTAAAATAACTTTTTTCTATTTAAATATATTTTCAAATGTAATTTATTCCTGTGATTTCAAAGCTGAATTTTTAGCATCATTACTCGTCACATGATCCTTCAGAAATCATTCTAATATTCTGATTTACTGTTAAAACATTATTTTTTATCATTATTATTTTGAAAACAGCGGATTAGAATGTTTTCAGGTTTCTTTGATCCAGAAAAAGTTCAGAAGAATGGCATTTATCTAAAATAGAAATCTTTTGTAACACTGTAAATGTCTTTATCATTACAATTTAAAGCATCCTTGCTTTAAATTGTAATGATTTCTTTAATTTACCTAATATACAAAAATAATTAATATAATTTAATATATTGCTTATATAATTTCTTTTTATTTATTTACATATTTACATAATTTTATATTATTTTATATTTATATAATTTCATATATATATATATATATATAATAATCTTACTGACCCCAAACTTTTGAACGGTAGTGTATATATATATATATATATATATATATATATATATATATATATATATATATATATATATATTTATATTTATATATATATATATACACTACCGTTCAAAAGTTTGGGGTCAGTAAGATTTGTAACAGTCTTTAAAGAAGTCTTTTATGCTCATCAAGGCTGCATTTATTTGATTAAAAATATAGGAAAAAACAGTAGTATTGCAAAATGTTTTTACAATATAAAATAATGTTTTTTTATTTTAACATACTTTAAAATAGAATTTATTCCTGTGATGAAAAGCTGAATTTTTATCAGCTGTTACTCCAGTCTTAAGTGTCACATGATCCTTCAGAAATCATTCTAATATGCGGATTTATTACTAGAATGATCAATGTTGGATAATATCAACAGTTGTGCTGCCAAATATTTTTTGGAACCTGTGATTTTTTTTTTTTTTTTTTTTCAGGATTCTTTCATGAATAAGTTTAAAAAGTACAGTGTTTATTCAAAATATAAATATTTTATAACAATGTAAATTATTTATTAACTTTTAATAAACTTTTAATTATTAACTTAATACATCCTTGGTGAATAAAAGTATTAATTTCTTTAAAAAAAAAAAGAAAAAAAAAAAAAAAGAAACAATAAAAATGTACTGACCCCAAACTTTTGAACGGTAGTGTATATATTATTATTATTATTTATTTATTTATTTTTTTTAAACTGCTTTACTGTGTAAATGCAAAATGAGACGGCAGCACTTGGGAACCAAACTGAGTGGGTAAAATTTGTTTTTTACTTTTATATGTCAGTTTTCATTTTAATTTTAATTTTAACTTTAATTTAGTAAATTCCATTTAGTTTTTCCTCCCCTCAATTTTAGTAATTGTAGTACTTCAACTTAAGTGGAAATTACATATTTTTTAAATTAGTTTTAGTTATTTAGTTTAATATTGCAAAAATTTGTTATGGTTATGTAACTTTTTATTTTAGCAATGCCCTCTCAATGAAGTACAGGTACTTCCTCTGTATTCAATAATGCTGTTGTCCATAAATGACTATGCTGTCTATTACAGAAAATACCAAGAAAACTGCAAAATTTGCTCAGAGTTAATGTATAGATTATCTTTGTAGCTTTAGTAAACAGCAGCAATCAACTGACAACTAAAATGCTAGAAATATCTTTAATTATTTGCTTTTATTCTTTGACAAATGCATTGATATCTGTATTTTGAGAGCGGAGTCATTCAGAAGTATTCATAACCAGTATTGATGAATCTCAATGCCATAAATGCATAAATTGTTAACCGTACACTAGGATTACAAAGATCACTTCAATAGAGATCGCATCGCAGTTAAAAACCAGAGGACGTTTACCAAGCACACATCTGCTGAATTTCCCTGGGGATTCCTTGACCAGCATGTCTTTAACCGGATCCACCAGCGGGCCGAGGATCAGCACCGGTCTGGGAGACGTGCAGTCAATCTTCTGCACTCTCTGATAGGCCAGACTCACAAAATCTGACCACATCCCAATAAAAACAAAACAGGGTCAACATCAATCTCATCAAAATGCTAATTTCAGCAGCAATGCATTGTGGGAAACTGGAGAGTCTCACCATCTAAGAATGGAATCGAGTCTGTGCTGATTGCATCCAAGGCCACAACGTCTTTCCCATCTTTAGAGCTGCTACGTTTGTGCTTCTGTTTCCTGCGAAAGAAGGATCTGCGTGCGGCTGCGGAGAGGGTCTTACTGGAGCCCGTATCGTCCTTCAATTCAGTCATACTGTGTCTGCGGTAAAACTCCTGATCCATCCTACAGCAAAACACAAGTCCAGGTTACATAACTGCAGTCTTCTTTCATACTGTTACCTCTTTTATTATTTCATTCATTTAAAAATTAGTCATAACCTATGTATGCACACATTTTTATGTTTGAGGTAAGCTTATGCATTATTCTGAGCACATGAATTCAGCTGTATTAACTTAGAGGTTGAATGAAATCAGAAGCTATAAATCTAGTAGTTGGCTGACAGGCTACAGATTTATAGGTAATATATTTTAATGACCACAAACTTTATGTACTAAAATTTGCTTTAAATTTTACCACATTCACATAAAACTAATGTAAAGTAATAAAATATAAGACTATACAACAATAACATAAAAAACAAACAAAAAAGCAAACAAAATGTAATCATCAGTGGAAACGGCTGATACAAAAAACTTTTTAAATGGCCATATATTAAACAATTTTTATACACTACCAAAGTTTTGGGTCAGTAAATTGTTTATAGAATTTACATTAATTTAGGATAAAAGGTATGAAAGCACATTTCCACCACTAAATAAAAAAAAATAGAAAAAAAATAATAATTCTGACTTTTTTCTCGCAATTGCGAATTTTCATCTTGCAATTCAGACGTTTTTCTCAGAATTGTGTGATATAAACTCAACTCTGATTTCCTTTTTCAGAGTTGTGATATAAACTGAGAATTCAGTTTTTTTTTTCTTCTCAGAACTGCATATAAACTCGCAATTCTGACTTTTTCTCAAAATTGCATGATATTAACTCACAATTCTGACTTTGTTCCTCAGAACTGCACAACAAACTCACAATTCTGACTTTTTCTCAGGATTGCATGCTATAAACTCACAATTCTGACTTTTTTTTTTTTTTTTTCTTTTTTTTTTTTCACTGAACCGCATGATATAAACTCGCAATTCTGACTTTTTTCTCAGAATTGCATGACAAACTCGCAATTATGACTAAGAATTGCGTGACATAAACTGGAATTTCTGACTTTCTCAGAAGTACATGAAATAAACTCACAATTCTGGCTTTTTTCTCAAAATTGCGTGATATAAACAGGAAATTCTGACTTGTTTTTCGCAGAAGTGCATGATATAAACTGATAATTCTGACTTTTTTTCTCAGAATTGCATGATATAAACTGGAAATTCTGACTTTTTCTTAGAACTGCATGATGAAAACACAATTATGACTTTTTTCTCAGAATTGCATGACAAACTTGCAATTATGTCTCTCAGAATTGCATGATATAAACTGACAACTGTCACTTTTTCTCAGAATTGCATGACAAACTTGTAATTCTGGTTTTTTTTCTGGGAATTGCAAGTTTATCTCTCACAATTCTGACTTGACAACACACAACTGCAAGTTATGTCAGAGTTGTGATATATGATCTCACAATTCTGAGATTATATCGATCTTTATTCCCCTCAAAATTGGACTTCATAACTTGCAATTGCAAGTTTATATCTTACAATTCTGAGAAAAAGTCAGAATTCCCAATACAAACTTGGCAAGAAAAAAAAAGTCAGAATTGAGTTATCTTTATTTCTCGCATTTATGAGTCTATATCACACAATTCTGAGAAAAACAGTCAGAATTGTGAGATATAAAGTTGCAATAACATCAGTGGCAGAAATGGGCTTCCATAAACGGGGGTGTTTCATCTTCATCATTTATGTGCATTAATTAAGTAATTATTTAATTGATTATATTTTAAATACAGCAAAAACAGTTATATTGTAAAATATAATTATAATTTAAACTAAATGTTTTTCTATTTTTAAATGTATTAAAAATGTATTTTATTCAGACTTCAGAGTCACATGATCCTTTAGAAATCATGCTAATAAGCATACCTATTATTATTATTATTATTAGCTGAAAACTGTTGTGCTGTGAAATGAAGCATGGAAAGTGTGGAAGTGTCTTGTTTTTAATTTTTTTCTTAAAGGATTTTTTTGAAATTTGAAGAACAGTGTTTATCTGAAATATATTTTTTTGTAACATCATGTCTTCACTGTCAAAAAAAAGTGTTAATTAAAATAAAAGTATTAATAATATGATGTTTTCTACAGGTCACGTCCAAGGATGTGACTCACATATATTTGCTAGGGATCTGTCCTCTTTGAATTTTTTTGTGCATTTTCATCAAGTTGCCAGGCCATCCAGGTGCCAAAGTTGCCATTTGGTAGTGTGTCATCCACATAGAGGATGTCGTCTTTCTTAAAAGAGAGGTCGAGCTCAGTCTCAGCCACTCGGTCATAAAGTGCTCTGGAAGAGAAAGAGGACATGAATAATTCAACAAGTGACAGCATTATACATGAGGAAAAGACTGCGGCATCTGCAAGAATAAGGTAATACGAGACAAATGAAAAGAGCGCAGAAGACAAAGAAAAATAAAGGAAGGAAAGAGACGAATGAAAAATTCAGGAAGAGCCCGGGACAGAGCCGATCCTTCATTCCTGGGAGCAGCACGAGGCGGCTTTTAGCGGCCACCCATAACTCCTCATCCCTGCTCATTCGTGACACGCGGATTGACGGAGATTATTTACTGCCCCGTGACATCATGGGAGCGCAGGCATAAAAAGCGCCCGCAACAGCTGCGAGCCACAGAATTTCATTTGCAAAGACAAACACGGCTATTTCTGAACAGCCCTCTTCCATTATTCTTTTTCCACTGCGCAGACACAATGCATCTCTGTCTCGAACCGTCTAATTACCACAGCTACTATTATAGAACACAAATTATGGAGATTTGGTGATACAATCTCCACCGCCAGATACAATATCTCACCCTCCATCTTAAACATAATTAAAGAGATTAAAAGATTCCCATTGCAGCAGTTTTCTCACATATCTATATTTAGAGCAGCGCGCGCACAGGCCCAAACACTGGAATTTGGTTATAGGGAAGCGGTAAGTGGCCATGAATGGTGATGTATGTCAGTGCAGATGAGATCATGCCGTACCTGATATAGAATCCATCTCCGGGAGTGTCTTTCACCTGGTTGAACTCATCCAAACGATGCTGGACTCTAAACATCACCGTTTCCACAGGCTTCAGCATTTCCAGGTACGCCTCCTCCACAGTCTTATTCTTCATACTAACTGAGCCATACTGGATGAACAAAGAATGATACAAAGGGTGCAATCAAATTTAGTTTGAGAGGATAGTTCACCCAAAAATGATGCTTAACCTCATGCGGTTCCAAACCAATAAGACCTTCCTTCATCCTTGAAACACAAATGAAGATATTTTTGATGAAATTCGAGAGCTTTCTGACCCTCCATAGACATCACAGTCAAGGCAAAGAAAGGTACCAAGAACATCGACAAAATTGTCCATGTGACAGTGATTCAACTGTAATTTTATGAAGCCATGAGAATACTTTTTGTGCACAAAAAAACAAAAATAGCACCATTTTGGAGAGCACCAAGCGCATACGTTCTTTATATGCATCGTGATACTCTACAAAAATGGCACTAGGGTAACGCAAAGGAGAAGAATTGTTGAATAATTGTTGAATTTTTCACAAGAAGAGTCTTGTTGTTTCATAAATCACAGCTGAACCACTGATGTCACATGTACTCTTATCGATGTCCTTACTACCTTTCTGGGCCTTGAACGTGGAAAGGCCCTTGCTGTCCATGCAGGGTCAAAAAGCTCTTGGATTTTATCAAAAGTATTTTAATTTGTGTTCTGAAGATGAATGAAAGTCATACGGGTTTAGAACAGCATAAAGGAGTAATTAATGACACAAATTTCATTTTTGGGTGAACTATCCCTTTAAATATCTAATCTCTTATGTCAAAAAATGTAGCCAAAAAAGGGAACAATCATTTACACTTCAAACTTCTTAAAGCTTACATTCACATTTAGTCATTCTGCAGACACTTTTATCCAAAGTTTGTATCTTTTTACTGGAAAAAAACAATTGTAAAGTTGTTCTTCTTAAAAAAAAAAAAAAAAAAAAAAAATTACATGCATAAATTTTAAGGGTTCCTGATCGATTTCCATTCCAGATCTAATATAACTTGTAGCAAAACACAATGACTTCTTTGCTTTGTCTTAGTGAAGCAAATAAGTGCTGTTGCCATGCCTGATACTGGTCTGAATATATCCATGCCAGGAATGGGATATTACCAATTTTACACCATGCATCAGAAACCAAAGAAGTGATCAATAAAAAAAAAACATTGTTAGGAATGCATACTGACATTTGAATTAGAGGAGAACAATACAAGTAGTGGATGAGGCTGCAATGAATGGTAGTAAATAAAAGTGTAACAGGAAGGAGTCCTAAAACCCTGAAACAAATTAACTATATGAAGTGATATAAATATATACATATTTTGCCCCCAGGTCTTGAATTTGTGATCTTTCTAAATGCATTTTAACAGACTGAATTATGGAGTGAAAGAACACACTCTAAATGCGCACATGTGTGCACTCTGTAGGGGTGTTTTGAATGGTTTTTGCAAAATACTCAATAATGTCAATTTGCACATTGTTAAAACAACAATTAATACAAGAGTTGAATAAACAAGTTAATATTTAGTGACGTACATTGAATGACTCTGACAATATTGTCTGATTTTGCTCCATTTCGTCAACGAAATAAGTTTCAATGAATGTGCATTTTTTAATGTATCTAGTGAGTCAATGACTCAATTACCCATAAATACAGACAGTCATTTGCTTTGTTCCTGAATGAATCAGCTGTTCAATCGAATCAGTTGAATGAATGATTTAGTGATAAAATCAGTAGGTGTGTTCGACCTAATGTGGCACTGCACAGATCGATCAAATTCTGACTTGAAGCAGTGCATGCAGTTAAAAATTGTCCGACTTAAAATAGCGCCGGTGGTACGTCACTGTCACAATTTACCAGATTCACCGCATGACAATCATGTGTGTTTCGGGTTTATTCTAACCTTTTCATTTCTAATAAGGCTCACAAATCTGTGATTTTTTTTTCTTACAATAAAAGCTTTTTACTGTAGTTTCAATGTTATATTGAGTCAAGTTTATTTATGCATCAATTCACTATGGGAGGCCTTTATTCACCCTCCCGGACCTGTGTGAGGCACTTTTTGTTATGGATGGATGCACTTTATCTGACGTTCTTTTGGACCGTTGAACGCTACAACTGACCCAATGCCATTACAGAGCTTGGAAGAGCCAGGACAATTTTTAATATAACTCCGACTGGATTTGTCTAAAAGTAGAAAGTAATATACACCTAGAATGCCATGAGGGTGAGTAAATCATGGGCTAATTCATTTTTGGATGAACTAACCCTTTAAATATACTTTGGAGGTCTCCAAAACCTTTTCCTGGAGTTGGATCCACTATAACTTTCAACAAAGGTTCAAAAACGAAAAAAAACACCTTATCATATAGATTATTGTCCATCGTCCATGTGTTGTATAATTGTAAAAATGCATTTTGGTTGGGTGTTGTTGTTTATAATGTCAGGTTTTAATTGTACTTGGCCTCAGGCCGTTTAATTTTTGTAAGGCCAAGTAATTTTTAATGATTTTTTTTTTTTTCTTTGTAAGTCTGCATTTCCACAGTTCAGTGGTTTTACAGGCCTTACAGGTTTGGAACGACAGGATGGTGAGTAATTAAAGTGTCATGAAACCCCTGTTTCAGCACTGGTCGTTCACACCTTAGATTTGAAAAAGACTAAAGAGAGGAGAAAACAACCAATAAAACACTGACCTACAAAACACTCATTATACAGACAGATGAATATTAAAATATGAGCAGAGAAAGAAAGAAAAAAACAACAACCAAAAATATAACTGAGATATGGGCCACCTTGACATTTTAAAAATATAATAATGATAATGAACTCTCAAGAAATCTTCTCATTAGAGACTAACAACTATCATTAATAAATCCAATATATTTTGAGAAATCATTATTCGAATAATCAAGCAGAGATATTGGTCTATGTGGAAAATGAAGAAGTTGTTCTATTAAAAATTCTATTAATATTTTTAAGTTTACCAGCACTACAGTCCTAGAATAAATGACACACATCAGTTTAAAACAGAAAGAATAATCACACTGTTATGTTTTGTTACTTTAAATTTTTCGGTCTGTATCCTTGTTTGCGGTGTATCACAATAATCTGTTGTGTCATTGCGTTCATGATCAGACGTGCCACTGTATCAGTGCCGATTCTGTGCATCTTTCATTTGAAGGCGGCGTGATGTGTGCACATACACAGTGCTGGTTCATGTTTGGAGCATGAGAGAATATAAACTCATGTTCACATATTTTTGAAACACGCTTACTCCTGTCCAGATATGAACTATGATCAGCGCAGTGAGTGTTGTTAAACTCACTGCGGTGTTTGTGTGGAAACTGCATTGTCATGCACGCTCCAAATGTTGTCATATTTAATATTGTTACAGTCATGTTTACAGAGATGAACTGACAGCACAGAAGCCCTTTCATGAGATTTGAATTCTCCTCTGTAAGACGACCTCATGTATATGCATAATACAGTGCTGTGATTGGATTGTAAGAGTTCATTCTCATGAATAATACTAAGAAAAGCTCAGAAAACCGGCGATGTAGACATGTACTCTCCAGTCGCCAATAGCCACTCCAAATAAACACATACACATCAGTTTATGTGACGAAGGTTAAACTTTGCTTTTTTAAATAGGAGAATGAAAAAAAAAAGAAAAAAAAAACCCACTTCACCCTTAATAATAAAAATAATGAGTTCTTTTCACTGATATGCAATCTCAAAAAATGTCTTTTAGGGTTTCATGAGACTTTAAATGACAATTTTAATTTTTGGGTCAACTATCCATTTAAACATTACTACTCGTATTTTTTAAATGTCTAAAAGAGTCATCGGAAGCTTAGCAATGGTGACGCTGAAACTGTGTGATCATGGT
Source organism: Labeo rohita (assembly GCF_022985175.1). Lineage (NCBI taxonomy): Eukaryota > Metazoa > Chordata > Actinopteri > Cypriniformes > Cyprinidae > Labeo > Labeo rohita. The sequence goes on along the minus strand of NC_066881.1, from coordinate 9,762,171 downwards.
GTAGTTCAACTATAGCCTAACTTAGCTTACTTATGGTGACTGTATTTATGCTATAAATTCATAGAATGTGTTCATTTGTGAAGATTATCTTCAACAACAAAATGTGTAAGAATCATAAGTTTTGTTGGCCACAGAGCTTGTTTTGGGCAATAATCTGAAAGCCAGTGGAAAAAGCTCCATTTCCAGTTGGCTTTCTGTCAAGGGAACCAGGGTGAAATGCGTCATCACTGCAGCACTGTATAGAGTAGAAAGCCAAATCAAAATGTTCAGCTCTAAGTTAAAAGTCTAACTGCACCAGTGCCAATGTTAGGTTCCCTTCGGAAACCTATATGTCTTGACTTGATTGTAACAGCTAGGGCTGTCACTAAAAGTGTATTAGTCCATTCGAGTGAGTGCAAAGCACATAACGCTTCCAAAGCAAGTATTTGATTCTTATTTGTCTTACAAAAACTGCTGTTTCACCATTTCTGTTCACACTAGTCCCCTTAAAGCACTACATACACAGAGCAGGAGCTCTATTTACCTCAAGTATCATGTCCCCAGGCAAAAGACCATCCGCTTCTCTGGCAGGACTGTCCTCTTCTAGCCTCTCCACAAAGATGCCCCGCAGGTTTCCTCCACACAGCTGAATGCCCAATTCCCCTTGAGTCTTCCTCAATGTTACAAAGCGCGGTTCCGGAACTTTCTTGGAACTCTCAGAAGACATCCTGACATTCAAAAGCAGAAACAGCCGGGTCACCCAAAGCCATGGATTTCGTGTTACCTTGGCTTTTCCAAAAGGTAAGCTGGGTGTTTATGCTTGCTTTGAGAAGAGGTACAAAATTTGTAAACCATACAAAAAGTACAAAAACCGTAAACCATTGCACAAATCCTTTCATGAGAAAGCACTGCAAAGAATATTTGGCAAGCTCAGTGTAAAAATTCATCCAAGAAGGTGGAATAAGTGTGATGTTGATTACAAATTCACCAGTTAACTTTTAAATAAAGTACCAAAAAAAGAATAATAAATCAATTTTTTCCAATATGTGTGCAATGCATATTTATAAATATACTAGTGTATCAAAAGATTAGCTCAGTACCATGTTAAAGTGAGCATTTAATTTATTTATTGAAAAATCTTTTCTAAATGCATGTTTGGTGTATGTTTTAATCATACATACGTTTCATTTTTGGCATATTTTACCATACTTTTCCCATCGAAGTGAAAATTAAAAGTTTTTGTCTTTGTGGAGCGTCCCAAATCTGTCATTCATGTGATTACATTAAAATGCATCTGCTATCTAGACAGTAAACAGCAAGGTAGATGACTGCACGCATTTGTGCAGTACCTGATGAAGCTGTTGGGACTGGTGGTGGGTGTCGTCTGTTTGGAGGACGGGGTCAGCGTGCCTTCATCTTGTTCACTCAGGGTGTCTATGGTGGAGTGGTTATCTGGGGTGGCGGCTCCACTGCCCTGCGGGGTGGACTGAGTGCTCACTGGCTCCAAGCGGGAACTATGGAACAACACGGCCAAGAATAAAACACCCCCGCTTTGCGATCAAATCTGCATTCATCTGAGCTAAATGAAACGGAAAAAGGGCTGTACCTGGAGCGAGAGTGGTTGCCGAGCTGATACATGTGTGGGTTGTACTGGGCCATGATCGTGATGGTGTCACACTGCTGGCCAATGATGAGCCGTGCTTGCTGTTCGGTGGCATTGCGCAGGTTTATGCCATTATACTGAGGGAAAGAAGTGAAAAAAGATGTGAGTTGTGTGATGCATATTAGTAGTTGACAGGCTTTACTGATTTCAACAGGAAAAAATTATTTTGCTGTCCAGCTAATATAAGTAATCTAAGTAAATAAAGTAAAACTGCATAAAATAAAATGGTATAAAATGAAATGAAATAAAAAAAAAATGCATAAACTTGCATAGAATAAAATAACAAATACAACATGCATTAAAAGTGCATCACAAAAATGAACAAGTGCATAAAACTGCGTATAATAAGTAGATGAAACATATAAAATAAAATAATTGCATAAAGTAAAAACTAAAATAAAATAGCATAAAATAAAATAAAAATTGCATTCAATAAAAGTAAGACAAAATTGCACTGAATTGCATTAAAATAAAATTCATTTCATTTCATTAAAATTAAAGTAAAGTAAAACGTGAAATTTTTTCTGGGTTTATATTTGAAATATAGAATAGAATAAAAAAAATACATAAAATTGCACAAAATAAAATAAAACTGCAAGTAAAAAGTAAATTAAAAGAAAATAACAATAAAACAAAATAACAATAAAACAAAATAAAATAAAACAAAATAAAATAAAATAAAATAAAATAAAATAAAATAAAATAAAATAAAATAAAATAAAATAAAATAAAATATGTCCTGGGGTGTGATGGTCCTTATATGAAGTGTGAAATATAGAACAGAATAAAAGTGCATAGAATTGCATAGAACAGAATACAATGGAACAGAATAAATAAACAAAAAATAAATAAACAAATAAATAAACAGTGCATGAACACAAAATAAGTGCATAAACATCGCATAAAATCATTTAAAAAAACCCCAGTGCATAAAATTGCATACAAAAAAATAAGTGCATAAAATAAAAAACTAAAAAGTGTATAAAATTGTGTAAGTAGATAAAACATAAAATTAAAATTATTACATAAAATAAAAACTAAAATAAAACTGCATAAAATAAAACAAAATAAAATAAAATAAAATAAAAATGCCTAATATAGAGTAAAATAAAATAATGCAAAATTGCATAAAATAAAATTGCAAAAACCTGCATAAAATAAAATACAATATTAAGTAAAGCGTAGCGGTCCTTAATATGAAGTGTGAAATATAGAATAGAATAAAACTGCATAAAATAGCATAGAATAAATAAATAAATAAATAAATAAAGTGCATAAACACAAAATAAGTGCATAAAATGGCACAAAAAAAAAAAAAAACTACGAAGTGCATAAAATTGCATATAAGTAGATGAAACATAAAATAATTACATAAAATAAAAACGAAAATTAAATAGCATAAAATAAAATAACGCATAAAATAAAGAAAAAATAAAATAACAAAATTGCATGAAATAAAACTGCAAAAAAAGTGCATAAAATAAAATAAAACTGCAAAAATTGCATAAAATAAAATAAAGTTTCAAGTAAAACACGTAATATTAACACCCAAATGTCATTGGGTGTGATGATCCTCAATACAAAGTGTGAAATATAGAGACAACGTAGACACAAACACTACTTTGTTGCACTCTTTAAGTGGCCTGCTAAAATAAAAAAGGTGCCTTGAACTTAATTTAATTAATTTGCCCTAACAATGTAAAGTAAAAAAAGTCTATTGACAAACCTTCCAATTTTTTTCATAATTTTCTCTCAAAGTTCATTTGGTTTACTGATGTGGTAATGCTAACCTCCAGTAGCTGGTCTCCATACTCCAGCCCAGCTTGGTGTGCAATGCTGCCCCCAGTCACCTTGGAGACAAAGATTCCTCCATTCTCTCCACTCACGATGGAGATGCCGAGAGGCTCCGCCCCCTTGTGCACGATGACGTTCCGCGGCTCCTCCAAGTACGGCCTGCCAGAGCGATAAAACTGGGTGAGTTTCAAGATCAGAGATAATCAACAGCCGAGACAGAAGTCGGTCTGCAGGGCTTGAACCAGGGTAGATGCTGAAATACTGCGACAGAGGAGAACCATGCAGGTGGGTGTACAGCAAGAGACATTTACTGAACTGGCAGTTTGGAGGGACTGACTGCCACACAGGCACACAAACAGGGTAGAAAGCGAAGGGAGTGTGCATACAGGACTTCAATAAAAGATCCAGAACGTTACACATTTAATCTCCTAGCCTAATAATTAAATACACAAGTACAAATGCCTAATTTACCACTCAGTTTACCACAGGTCCAAGCCTAGACAAAACACCAACACTTCACTGACAAGTACACCACATTTTGAAACAGACCTCTGTATCCTTGAGTAAAGAAATTATTACATTAACTATAAGCGATGATAACCTCCTTGCTATCATCAACCAGGCAGAAACAGGTTTGATTTTATTCAGAAATACCTGTCATTTCACACATGCTAATAATTCCTAATAGCAGATTTAAACTCCCTTTAGGATTTGTGATTGATTGATTGAGGAAAATCTGGATCTTTTCGGGATGAGAGCAGCCAAACTGACATGCAAATCATAAATGCCTCTCTAAAACCTTAAGTACTTGAGTAAATGCACATTTACACCAAAAACAGCTAAACCTGAACTGTACAGAATTAACATTCATAAGGAATCTCCTGCTGAGCAGGTTAATCAAAAAAGTAAATTAGAAGCAGCAGGAAAAAAATTACCCAATAACACCAATTAAACTCCACTTGAAGGAAAATGTTGACAGAGATTTATAAACCTGATCCCCTCCATGTAGTCATATTAAAGGGATAGTTCACACAAAAATGAAAATTATGTCATATTTACTCACCCTTACATTATTCAAACCACGTACAATGTTCGTTCATCTTTAAAGGAACACTCCACTTTTTTTGAAAATAGGCTCATTTTCCAACTCCCCTAGAGTTAAACAGTTGAGTCTTACCGTTTTCGAATCCATTCAGCCGATCTCCGGGTCTGGCGGTAGCACTTTTAGAATAGCTTAGTGTAGATTGAAGCATCTTGCTCAAAAATGACCAAAGAGTTTCGATATTTTTCCTATTTAAAACTTGACTCTTCTGTAGTTACATCGTGTACAAAGACGGATGAAAATGAATACAATAAGTGCAAAAAAAATTGCATAGAATAAAATTAAATAAATAAATAAATAAAAATAAACACACATATAAAATGTGTATAAAAAGTGCATAAACAAAAATAAAAGCATATAATGGGATAAATTTAAAAAAAATTAAAAAGCGCATAATTCTTACAATAAAATAAGTGCATAAAATAAAAAAAGTAAGTATACAAAATTATATAAAATGTATAAAATAATTGCATACAACTGCATAAAATAAAAACTAATAGCATAAAATAAAATTGCATACAATAAAATTAAAATCGCAACTATTTTTTTTCTTCAGTTTTTTGTCGGTTGAGTTTCCTTTTTTAAAATTTAAAAAGTGTACAAAATTGCATCGAAAAAAAATAAACAAATAAAATATGTATGAAAAGTGCACAAACAAAATAAGAGCATAAAATGGCATAAATAATAATAAAAAATGAAGTGCACAATACATACAATAGGTGCATAAAAACGCATTAAAAAAAATAATAAGTGCATAAAATTGCATATAATAAAATTAGATAAAATGTATAAAATAATTGCATACAATTGCATAAAATAAAAACTAAACTAAAATTGCAAACAATAAGTTTGTGTGTGTGCCTGAGTGTTGGCTGAGTTTCCCTTTTTTAAAATATAACAAATGTATAAAATTGCATAGAATAAAATTACATAAATAGGTAACACTTTATATTACAGTTTCTTAACTAGTTGCTTATTAGCATGCATATTTCTAGAATATTAGCCATTTATTAGTATTAATTAAGCACATATTAATGCCTTATTCTACATGACCTTATTCTACATCCCTAATCCTACCCAATATCTGAACTTAACTACCTTACTAACTATTAATAAACAGCAAATGAGGAATTTATTGAGGTAAAAGTCATAGTTACTAGTGAATAAGTGTTCCCTATTCTACAGTGTTATCCGTAAATAAATAAATACAGTGTGTATAAAAAGTGCATAAACACAACTAGAGCATAAAATTGCATAAAAAAAATAAAGTGCATAATGCATGCAATAAAATAAGTCCATAAAACTGCATAAAATGAAAAAAAAAATGAATAAGTGCATAAAATTGTATATATAAAAGAAATTGCGCAAAATGCATAAAATAAAAATAAAAAAAAAAAATATGCATAAAATTGCATAAAATAAAATAGCATTAAAATAAAAAAATGCATAAAATAAAATTTTTGTTGGTTGAGTTGTCCCTTTACTTGTATAATGTTTATTGTTTCATATCATGTAATGCAATCATGTCTTCTTTAGAAGACCTGGATTAAATTCATTCACATAGATAACTTTTACTTTTAAATGTAATCACAGATTACTTTTATATCTATTCATCAATAGTTTTTCAATGAAGTTTTTTCAACTGAGGGACAGAAATCTCTTAAGTTTTCATTAAAAATATCCTCATTTGTCTTTCAAAGAATTTAAATCTTGGTTTGGAATGACATGAAGGTGAGTAATTAAGCACAACTGGAATTTTTTGAGTGAACCACATCAATAAAACGAACTAACTAGGGGCTCGCAAAACAACATTTTCATGGTCTTTGGGTTGCCTAAACTGCTGATTGATTAATCAGAGTTGTCATGAACTGCTATTCACAACCTATTTCACTTTGGTAATGTGGCGTTTCCACAAGGTAAATATATTTCTTGTAGCACCACTAACACAAAGCCTGGGCTGTATGCTAACACAACACAGAAGCAGGGATTTCTACAGCCAACCACTTGGAGCAAACAAGTACGTTCGTCAGGCATTCCCTGTGCGTTACTGGCAGGGAACAAACCTCAAGCTTCTGAGAGAGGAGAACCTAGGCCTAGCAGCCAGAGGGATTCTCAGAAAGGATCTGTTACGGTACAGAGATCTGAAAGATTCAGAGGAGCAAAGAGAGAGGAGAAAAACAGATTGTGAAAGAGAGAGACACACAAGGGACTCTGGAGGAAGACAAATATATAGAGAAGAATTAGAATAAATGCATAAGAACAACTAGAATGAATGCGTGACCTAGTTTACAAAACTCCACTAAAAGTCCATCTGAATTTTCAGTGACGGTGCAGATTAAAATCAGTTGAGCGACGGCGACGATATGAACGACTGATCCTTCAACATATATTACTTTACATTCACGCACAGCCCAATTATTGGAGTCAGATAAAGGGCTTCTGAGCTCGCCGGGCTGCTGTATGTGGATGAGAGCGAGCTGTTGCTTGGCAACCTGATGAAGGGGCCGGGGTGGGATGGGGTGGGGGTGGGGGGTGCGCAGCAGGAAGGACCCGAGGCAGCGGGAGTGTACCTGTCTTTTCTCCGCTCTCCCGTGGGTACGGGGCTGACGGAGATCCTGGGCAAAGTGGAGATGGAGCTCTGAGACTGGCTGGAGGCGAACGACGACGTCTCCAGATTGAGAGGAGACAGGGGTGGCGTGATGAGACTGGGACTGCTGCATTCTGAATGAGACAGGGACCCTGATGAACAACACAGAGAAACAACAGTCAGTGTGGAGTCTAGAGTGACAATAGCACATATTTACAAGAAACTATTCTGACACCTTTTGACAACAATCAATAAAAATCAATAAATATTTATGCATTTGAAATCAAGGTGTATGAGACTCAAAATGTTTACTGCAAGTAATACAAAGTAAAAATACACTTGAATGTAACATTCAATATGAAAATACACATAGGACCCTATGAAAACATGGACGGAATCACGGAATCCAGTCATAAAACGGAATTTACAGTTTAACACGGAATGTCACGGAATTTGTCAAAGTGTGGATGAATTCATTCAAAGCAGGTCATTACACTTAAATCAATTTTCTCTTTATCAAGTGTAAATATTAAGCTGCAAAACAACTAAAAAATATGAATTCTGTGTGTCTCTGTGTTCACGGTTTTGTTTACTACTTGTACTGAAGCGCACGTTTCAACGACATTTGCGGTGATATTAGCATCTGCCGTCTCACTAAATGAGGACATGAATACATAAACAACATCTCCAGAACTGCTTTGAGAGTCACTTTGTGAGCATTTTACCATTTCATTTAAGCAAAACTATTGTTTTATCATATACACACAGAAATTTAAAGTTATTCACAACAACCCCTCAAAATAAAAGTTTGGTTTAACATGAAAATATTGTGGCAGGGATATATTACTATTGTTCAGTGGAATGTATGTAAAACTACTACTACCAAAATTATTAATACCTTATATTTAAGGAATAATCACATATTTCTTCAATGTTTTAATTGTAATATTAAATCCCATTTATTTTCCCCTTAAAAAAAAATAATGTTTAATTTTCATTAATTAAAAGATAAATGAAATTAATGCTAATGATTTTATAACCAGAAAAATAAATACACAACACAGAATTTCTGAGAAAAATAAACATTTCACAAGGTTATTGTAACAATAAATGAAACTTGTTTTTAAGCATTCAAATAATTAGACATGCTAGAACACAGAATTTGGTAACAATAAAACATAAGGTGGGCACAAATAAAACATTTCATAGGGCCCTAAACATGTAATTTTTGTTAAACTTTTAATAAGCTGATGTTAAATTGTTTAAGTTTCATGATTTTAATTAATTAGACATGCTTTTTGATTAATAAAATGTTATTTAACCATTAAAAAGGAATCCAAAAAAAGAAAACAGAAAAAAACGTAATCCAGAAAAAAAAACTAATTTGGAAAAAATTAAAACGTAATCTGGGGAAAAAAATAAAACAGATTTTATAGGGTTACTTTGGAAACGTAATGGGTTACAGATTACAAGTTTCCCTGTTTGAAATGAATTAAGTAATGTAATTGTTTAAATGACTTTATTAAAGTAATCTAACTGATTACATTTGATTACTTTTTGATTACGTCTAAATTTCTAATGAATGTTTTCAACTGTTAATCATTTTGAAACATTTAAAGCAGGCAGGGATAACTGTATAAAGTAGCACTCAACACCAATTACTGTCAGACTTTCAAAATCCTCCATCACTTGAGTTAAGACTATTAAAATTTAATTTTAAAGCACAGCCATCACGAAATCAGACTCTGGCCCCTCTTTTTACTCTGAGATCGTTCTGAGGTTAAATAAATATTTAAAATCATAAGATACAGTTTAATAGCTAAGATACGGTTTTTAAAATTAAATCTTTGCATAGCTATGACAGAAAAGACTGGCATCTAACAATGACTTAAAAAAAGAAATCTTACGTATACACAATGCATATACATAAACCCAAATAAAAAATAGAAATAAATCATAATCTATGCGTCTTAACATTTTCGTAAGTAACTGTAAATTAATTACACATTTAGTTGTTTAATGTAACGAAACAACTGACAATACATAGTAATAAACAGCAATATTTAATAATAATAATTTTATTATAATTGTATTATATTATTAATTATTATAATTTTTTTTTTTTTTAAATGCTGTTCTTTTGAACTTTCTATTTTTTCTTTCTCAAAAAAATCATGAAAATATAAATCACATAATAATATCAGGAAATGTTTGTTAAGCAGCAATTATTTAAATATTAGAATGATTTAATTTCATTAATTGAATTCAATTTAATTATTTAAAAAATAATAATTTTTCACAAAAGTCGTTTTAACTGTATTTTTGGTCAAATAAGCACAGCCTTCGTAAGCATAAGAGACTTTTTACTAAATAAATAAATGAATTAATAAATTAAAAAAATGATAATAAAAAAAAAAAGTATCCACCTGTTTCTGAGGGGCGCTACTGTAAAAAAGAACGTGGGTACAACTTCCTGTGAGGCGGCAGTAGTAGTATACCAATGGTATTTTGTGTGCTAACTAGGGAAAGGCTAAGTGTTTTTCGGATCATTGTTTATCTTGTAAAGTTGCAAACCTTTATGAGAGATGTCGTTACGGTGCTCAGGGACAACATGTGTTGTTCGAAGCTGTGCTCCCACATCGTTAGAAAGTTTGGATCGCTAAATCTTGAATGACTGTTAACTAGTGATGAGACATTTGAACCGATGCATCGGAGCTTGTGTTAACGTGTGCCAGATGAAGCCTCGATTCGAGGCTTGTGTTGTTAACGTAGAAATCATGACATCAGTGCCATATGCACTTCATGTGTACATTACTCTTATACTACATCATACAGATATTCGTACTAGCATTTAATGCCACAGTTTAATGGGTAAATGAATTATCAATGACAGAAATTCAACAAACAAATGCACACGTTTAGACTTATTTTTGTGCACGTACTATGAGTCGAACTGTAAAACGTGTGGTGAATGTTTCGTCAGACGGTGTTTCTTTCACATGCTTCTGGCTGCTTTATTTTTTACTAACCGCCAGATCGCGCTGTTTTCAACTCACTTGAAGCTTTGAATCTTTTCCCGAAAAAGTCAGATGAAATGTCAGTGCTTTATGAGGCTTCATTTGCCCATCACTACTTTCAGCTGTTGAATGAATGAGTGTTACGTCCCGCTTGTTTACTTCGAACCAGAAGACGCTTCCATTTTTGACACAAGAGCTCATGGGGCGTAGGAAACTTGTGGATAGACCCCAAACTTTTGAATGATCATGAAGAGGGCCAGTTTTGCCAAGTTTAAACCAGAAATGCTATTGAAAGACCTTGTCTCCACACTCTCATACAAATCATGAAACAAGAAATAAGTGTAAAAATTATCTGAATGGCACACCATGTAGCTTAATGGCTGAATAAAACATTAAAATCATCTACATTTTCACATGTATGAATCAGCATTAGTTACAGAAAGAAAACCTCTTTTATGTGCACATTTCTAACCGCAGACTCTTTGCCTCAGGTTATTTATTCAGGTTTCCAATTTTTCAGTGTACACAAATGTCAAGCTTGTTTGCGCGAAGTGTTTTCTACTTGACATGTTTTACCTGATTCAGCCTAGACTGACATTTTAATTACCTTTCCTGTACCATATTCCTGCCACTTGTGGTTATTTAGTTTTACATACTGCAGTATGGAAGACAACACTGCATTAACCTTCTGGTAACACTTTACAATAAGGTGTCATTTGTTAACATTAATGTATTAATTAACACGAATGGACAATGAACAATGCATTTATTACACTATTTATTCATCTTTGTTAATGTTAGTTAATAACAATACAATCAATAATTGTTCATGTTAGTTCACAGGGCATTAACTAATGTTAACAAACATGTAATTTTAATAATGCTATATGATTTTAATTATAACTACTGATGAACCTTATTGTAAAATGTTACCAACATTCTAAATTTATTTCAGAAAGACTTTCACAAATAACTAAACTTCAACAAATAGATGTCAGGTGACAATGTAGCATTTTACTTAAAATGTAATTTGTAGAAAAGCGTATGTTAATATTCCAGCTCAACCAAGCCAAGACAAATTCAGATATGCTGGATATATCAGAGGAGGCTCACCTCTTTCTGAGCCCAGCATTGAGCGTGGATAGCGTGGCGTGGAGGGAATCTTTATCCTTTCAGTGCGATACTGCAAATTATTTGATGAACCTTCAGGAAACAAAAGGGAGAAGATTAGGAGATGACAGCGCTATATATGCAGAAAGCATTTCTTTCTGGCTACTTTGTATAGGTTTCTGGTTCTTGGGCTGAGGCTGGAATTTAGTGAGTTTTAAAAGTATTTGATGGACGTATACTATGTGTCAGTATGGGTCACTCAGTATCATTATCTCATTTTTGACCGATGGCTTTTAGCTGGTTTTGCATCTGAACTCTTCACATATATGATTAAAAACAGTGACTGACCGAGTCTTGCACTGGACGGCAGGGAGTTGGTGCCGTGTGAGGCCCGGCTGCTACGGGACGAGTCAGAGCAGTCTGTGGAGCGTTTCTGGCTCAAGTCCAGACTCAGATGCCCTTGATGCTGAGGACTAAGAGAAGAAAACACACCAGATCAGCAAACACTCATAATAGGGTGAAGGAACAATTATTCTCCTGACAAAGTAAATAATTATCCTGTTTATGACCTACAATGACTGCTAGCACGACATAATGAAAAGGGCTTCAAAGGGCTCTACACAATCCCAGCCGAAGAAAAAGCGTCTTGTCTAGCGAAACGATTGGCCATTTTCTAAAAAAAATAAAAATGTAAATACTTTTTAACCACAAATGCTCATCTCGCAGAAGCGCTGCAATGCAAATGTGCATCTTCACACATTACATAATCACGTTGGAAAGGACATGCACGCTTAGTTCTTATTTTACATTTTCTTTGTAAATTATGAAACTTTATGTTAAATTTTTTTTTTCAAAATTTTTGTTTTAGTCCATTGGCTGAGACCGATTCTAACTACAACCCTACATTTATGATCAGGAAATATTTGTGTCATTCTCTCTTATAGCCACATGGAGAGTAGATAGGCCCATCATGTTGAGGTGAATGTGTTCAAAGTATGAAAAAATCTGTGTGTATCTATAATTGTTTAATTAAATTCTATAATATAATTTCAGAATTAAAAACCTATTCTTTTTGGGGAGTTTTTCTATAACATGTAAATCAGATGGCTCAGATGTCGGGAGTAAATGATGACCACTATGTTCATTATTACATCCAGTAACACAACACCTCAATCGCTCAATCTGAGATATTCTTGTCTAACTTAATCCCTGTTCCCGGCATCGAAACAATGGAGGTCTGACTGTTGCAGCTGATCTGAGGTAAAATGCTCATGTCAATCAACTAGTGTGGGAGCGGCCTCTGTGACGCAACAACGACAGGCATCTGAGAATGGCTCGATTTGAAAAAGGGGATATTATTTTTACAAATGAATTAAAAACCACTGCATTTTTTTTATCATTATAGGGTAGATTTGTACATACACTGCCAACACACATTAATGTTCAAACAACATGTAAAAGTGAACTTTGCATCCAATGACCCCTTTAAGTATGTGACAAAAGACACATTTAATGAAGTAAAAAATGCACCTGGAAATCAATTCCAGGAGACAAATATTCCCCCTTAGTGAAAACGATGATATCGCCAAAGAGTTGCCATATTTGATGGAGGTACAGTCTTCAGTGGAAGTCCAGTTTATGTGTGAGAGTGCGTGTGTAAGTGCTGGTTATCTCAGTGGGAACGGTGGTACCTGGGGAGCGTGTGCTGCTGATTGATCTGGTTGGTGACGGGAGGGCAGTTGTTAGTGTGAACTCTGTGACTGCGCACCATGTAAATGGGGTTCTTCATAACGGCTGTTACCGCAGAGCAGGGGGCCAGTCCTCGATGTGCTGAGTCTGAAGTTTAAACACAGCCACATAATAACCAATAAAACACCTCGATGAGAAACACACACTCCCCTTCAACTGCCCACTGCGCTCACATCTTTCATTTCTGCTTTTATATTGCAGCTACTGCACTCCTCACACGGTCAAAAGAGACGCTAGCCGAGAAAAATATTTGCACTTACAATAACTTCTGCGAAAAGAATGAACACAGTACATTACTCAAGCTCAACCAGTTTGTATAAAACTTTACTTGTTTTTCTGTCATGCTGCAGAAAGTGTCCAAATTTAAGGAATTATTGAGGAAAACCTTGCAGTAACAAATATAGAATAGGACCTCAACTTTACTTGCAGCTACTTTTTTAGGGTAGATCCAACATACAGTTGAGGTCAAAAGTTTACATACACCTTGCAGAATCTGCAATACGTTAATTATTATACCAAAATAAAAAGGAACATACAAAATGCATGTCCTTTTTTATTTAGTACTGACCTGAATAAGACATTTCATAAATAGTCCACAACAAAACAAAAGTATTATAGAAGGTTCAAACGCTCACTGATGCTCCAGATCCAGGATCTGGGGGGTGAAAAATTTTGAACAGAATAAAGACGTGTGCATTTTTCTGATTTTGCCTGAATATCATATTTTTTCATTTAGTACTGCCCTTCAGAAGCTACAGAAGATACTTGCATGTTTTTCAGAAGACAAAATAAGTTAACTTTACCCTGATCTGCAAATTCAAAAAGTTTGCACCCCTTCTTAATGCATTTAGTTTCCTTCTGAAGCATCAGTGAGCGTTTGAACCTTCTGTAATAGTTGCATATGAGTCCCTCAGTTTTCTTCAGTGTAAAAAGATAGACCTCAAAATCATACAGTCTTGTTGGAAAGGGTTCAAATACACAAAAATCTGAAAAACCAAAGAATTTGTGGGACCTGATGGATTTTTCTGAAGAACAGCGGGCAGTTCAACTCATAAACAACAATCACTAAACAAAAAAACACAGCTGTGGATCATTCCGGTAACACCACAGTATTAAGAATCAAGTGTATGTAAACTTTTTAACAGGGTCATTTTTATAAAATCAACTATTTTCTCTTGTGGACTATATGTAAATGTCTTTTATGTGAAATTCAGGTCTTATTCAGGTCAGTATTAAGTAAAAAATAACATGCATTTTGTATGATCCCCCTTATTTTGGTAAAATAATTAACGTTTTGCAGATTCCGCAAGGTGTACGCAAACTTTTAACTTCAACTTTATAACTTTAACTTTTCTCATAACAAAAGACATGCCAATTGTGAGATTAATATTTGAAAAACTACACATATTGGTGTCATGCTTCAGCTTTTGCTTGTGTTCAGAACCAAGTTCCACCGGTAAAGCCAGCTGCTCTGGGCGACAGATGAGCAGACGGCGGGGAAGCTCGGAAGGCAGCCATCACGGCCAAAGCTTGAATATTCAAATCAAGTAAAAATAGACCTCATTATCACACAAACCCCATGTGAACTGTATAGTCATGTGACAGGCATCAAGCAGAACCCACAGTGGTTTGTCCTGTTTCTACAAAAATTCACAGTCCTGACAATGTGCTTTACATCTTTAGGTGAGAAATTAAAACGTAAATATTACATGTCACTGCATTAAACAACTGATCTCACCAATAAGAATAGCCTTTTGCTGTAGGAAAGACTCGGAAAAAAAAGATAAATGCATAAAACTGAGCTCCGCATTTTCATACTAAGCAATGGCATGAGCATTCAAAGATGAAAATTATAAATGGGTTTCATTCGGTAAATCAACAAGCTCATTGAACCATATTCTACATGATTATCATAAATGAGCAATTCAATTATTCAGGTCTGAGTTCACCATAAAATTAAGTAAAACATTAATTTTGTAGGCCGGAATAAAGATGAACTATGCTCCACAGAGCAAAAGCAGACAGAGAGAGTAGGAAGAGTGTTGTTTAAGAGATGCATTGAAATGCACCATGGGCGACTATGGCTCTGATTAGGGCGGCTGTAACTCACTGGGAGGCAGGGTTCCATTATAGGCCGTAGGCACAAAACCCACGCTGTGTCTGTGAGGTCGATTAGGAGAGGAACGCAGCATCTCCCTCTGCTCCACGGAGTCACCATCATTTGAATAACTCTGCCAAACACACACAGAGCATTAGATAATGCAGCATACAGTTCTAAAGAAAGTTAGAATGAATATTTCTACAAAAATAACTGATTGAATGATTTTTCTTTCTTTAAATGATATCCAGCTTATTTTTGCAGGCCCAGCCATTTGTAAATGTTATGGGTGTGGCTTCCGGTCTCATTCGCGCCCAGCTATTTTCAGCTGTACAAAGCAGCTTGTTTTGCTGCTTGATACTGAAAACTGGTGTGTCTTAGCATATTATTTTAATGCATTATCTTAATTATGAACACACTGGTTTGTACTGCAAACAGTTTTACAGTTTATCCCACATTATTCATCTACGTTATTCTTCTCATTATTCCCCTATAGCGGCTAATAAACCAGAAGTCGCACCCATAAGCTTACTCCAGTGTTGAAGAATAAGGTGGATACAAAAAATACAAAATTTAGACCAATTTATCCAAGTCAGTTTTAAATATTTAACATGTAGTAAAAAATACAAATGTTAAAAAGAATCATGTCATGTTTTGTTTTTTTTTTCTTCTTCCCCAAACTACTATTCCCTTAACTACTGTTTAAAAGTTAAGGGTCAGAAAATGTTTTTAAAAGAAAAGAATTGTTTTCAGCAAGGAAAACTGCCAGTAAGGACTTTTACATTATTACCAAAAAAGTGTATTTCAAATACATGTTCTTTTAAACTTTTGGATCATTACAGTATACAGAATAAGCACAGCTGACACTGAAGAATGGGACTAATCACTGCTGAGTTAATTAAAATAATAATATTTCACAATATTACTGTTTTTACTGCATTACGGAACATTAGAAACTTATGGAAGCCTGTTTTCACCACTGAATAAAAAATTTAAAAAGGTTATTGCGACTTATTTTTTCTCTCACAGTTCTGACTTTTCTCAGAATTGCGGGATACAAACTCGTAATTCTGACTCATAACTGTGATTTAAAGTCAGAATTGCGAGAGATAAACTCGTAATTGAAAGTTTAGCTCTCGCAATACTGACTTTTTTTCTCAAAATTGTAAGATATAAACTTGTAATTGCGCTTTTTCTCAGAATTGTAAGATATAAACTCGTAATTGTGAGTTATAAAGTCGTACTTGCGAGATATAAACTCACAATTTTGGCTTTTTCTCGGAATTGCATGATATAAACTCAATTGCGAATTATAAAGTCAATTGCAAGATACAAACTCAATTTTTACTTTCTCAGAACTGTGATATAAACTCACAATTTCGAGTTATAAAGTCAGAATTGCAAGATACATACTAGCAATTCTGACTTTTTTTCCTCAGAATTGTAAGATATAAACTAGTAATTGCACTTTTTTCTTCAGATTTTAAGATATAAACTCGTCATTGCGAGTTATAAAGTCAGAATTGTGAGATATAAACTTGCAATTTTGAGAAATTAAGTCAGCATTACGGGATATAAACTCACAACTTTTTTTTTTCCTCAGAATTGTAATATAAACTATAGCTATAAAGTCAGAATTGAGAGATACAAACTAGCAATTCTGACTTTTTCTCAGTTGCATGACACAAACTTGTAATTCTGAATTTTTTTCTCAGATTTGTGTGATATAAACTCATAATTGCAAGTTATAAAATCAGAATTGAGACATAAACTCACAATTCTGAGAAATTAAGTCAGAATTCCAAGATATAAACTCACAATTTTGACTCTCTCAGAATTGCATGATACAAACTTACAGTTCCGAGTTATAAAGTCAGAATTGCAAGATACAAATTCTCAGAATTAGGAGATATAAACTCAATTGTGAGTTATACAGTCAAATTTTGCAACTCTAAGAAATAAAGTTGCAATTCTGAGAAATAAAGTCAGAACTCGCAACTCGAGTTTATAACAAACAACTGCAAAAAAAAAAATCAGAATTGTGAGATAAAAAGTTGCAGTGACCTTTTTTTTTAAAAAAAAAAAAAATTATTTAGTGGCAGAAACATGTTTCCATAGAAACTTGTTTTAAAAACAAAAATTGGTACCAACCCCAAACTTTTGAAATGTAGTGTATCTGCACCAATATAACACTACAATTTTACACTGGCAGTGATATATAATAACGTACGATAATTAATAAAATATGATAATAAATAAATCTAAGTAACAATAAACAATAATAAATATAAAACTTAATATATGTGACCCTGGACCACAAAACCAGTCATAAGGGTCAATTTTTCAAAATTAAGATTAATACATCATCTGAAAGCTGAATAAATAAGCTTTCCATCGATGTATGGTTTGTTTGTATGGGTGCAAAAAAATCAAAATATTGAGAAAATCGCCTTTAAAGTTGTCCAAATGAAGTTCATAACAATGCATATTACTAATCAGAAATTAAATTTTTGATATATTTACAGTAGGAAATTTACAAAATATCTTAATATCTCTAATTTCCTAATGACTTTTGGCATAAAATAAAAATCAATAATTCTGACCCATACAATGTATTTTTGGCTATTGCTACAAATATACCCCAGCGACTTAAGACTCCAGGGTCACATATTTCATATATTAAGACAATATGCACCATACTAAAATAATAGAGGTTAAACACTAGATTGCATTGCTATTATTAGCAAATTAATATTATAGAACATTCAAACTAATATAATAGCGCTAAGCTAATCTTCTATGTATCATCGGGAGGCGTGCGTCAGCATTTCTAATGTTCTCTCCCCCTCTCTTTTTCCTCCCGGTGCAGTGGGAGATCAATCTCAGGCTGAGAGGCTAATTAAAACAGGCAGGACGGCTGGCTGTGTCAAGCCCAGCGGATCTATAAATTCACCTGGAAGCTCTGGAGAGGAATGGTCTGAGGAGTCATCCTGCGCCTGAGCGCCGGTGCCGATTTGGGCCTAGGACGCTTCACTTCCGGTTCCTCCGGCCGCATCCGACCGATATCCTCTTCGCAGGACTTCCTAGAGCTTAAAACCTTGCCGTCGCGTCCCGCCTCGGTGAAGTACAGGTTGCCGTTGCGGTCCTCCTGCTTGGGTTCGTGAACAGACATGGCGGTGATGGTGGACTCAGAAGCCGAGCTGCCCTGATGTTTGTGCTTGAATTTGAAGGAGTCACTACGTGTGGGCGGGGTCGGGGGTGTCGGGGCGGAGTCTGCTTTCAAAGGCTGAGGCGAATGGTAGTCTGTTTTCGATAGCGTATCTGGCCTTTTGAAGGTGTCGGCATCAATGGGCTTTCTTTGCTTGGGCGACCTGTAGATGGAGAGTTGCGCCGGGCTGTCGGTTGTCATTGAAACGCCCACCACCATTTTAGGCCAAGTGCCGCCACTGTGCTGCTTCTCCAGGCTGGTTTCCAGGGTGACACATTCAGGGCCGACTGACTCCGAGCGGGCGTAGCAGACCTCCTGAAAGGCGCTGCCGCTGTAGCGGGCCGGTCCCAGCTCGGAAGCGGGTCGGAGAGTGTTAGGATGCAAGGTGGAGATCGGGAATACCTTTCTCTCAGAATAACCGCTGTCCTCCAAGTCAGTCCTGGTTTTCCTTCTCTCACCGCCCGTGTCCCCGCTGTAAATGTCTGTTTGAGTGGAGCTGTTGTGTTTGAGGTTTCTGCTGTTTCGTGAATGGATATCCGACAGGTGGATTCTGCCGTTGGATTTCTCGGCCTCCCTCAGGCTCTCAAAGATGTTCTGCCCCGACGTGCTCTGGGGAAAAAACTGTTAATGGACAGGTTCAGCACGACTTCCATAAATAAAACAACACAACATCAATAAAACAAACCTTTAGAGGTACATAAACTACTGTTACTGTGACCCATTTCACAAAGCTGTTTTTTCCTGTGGCTACCCAGGTAAGTTCAAGTTTAGTTTGAGAAACTCTGACTTTTCAGGTTCAGGAAGATGAATTGGTTTTTAGTGGTTATATGTTTGATGCAATAAAGTCACTCCTCCCATAACACTTCTTTCAAAAAAAAATAAAATAAAATAATAATAATAATAATTCACACTGAAATATTTTAAAGATTAAATTGCCCAGCTTTTGTTGCTAATTATTAATAAAATTATTTTTAATATGAATTATATTTCATATACTTAATGCATTACATGCAATCAGTTATATTTTAATAACTGATATTCAGCTTTTAACTTAAATTTTAACTCAAATTTAGTTGATTCACTTACATTTGAGTCAGATATTTTCTTTCAGCTGCCCTCTCAAACTTTGTTGGCACCGGTGAAATTATATTCCTTGTAAAAGCATTTAAATTCATGTTTTTTTTGTTGTAAATATATTTAAATTCACAATTTTTGGTAGATGCATTTGAATTCATGATTTTTTGTAAATGCACCTAAATTTGTGATTTGTTGTAAATGCATTTAAATTCATGATTTTTTTTTAAATGCACTTAAATTCATTTTTTTTTTTTGGTAGATGCATTAAAATTCATGATTATTTGGTAGATGCATTTATATTCATGATTTTTTGTAAATTCATTCAAATTCATGATTTTTTTTGTGAATGCATTTCAACTCATTTTTTGGTAGATGCATTTCAACTCATGATTTTTTTTTGTGAACGTGTTTAAATTAATGTTGTTGTTTTTTTTTTACTGGTAAATGCATTTAAATTTATGATTTTTTTTGGTAGATGCATTTAAATTCCTGACTTTTTTTAATGCATTAAAATTCAAGGTTTTTTTGTAAATGCATGTAAATTTATGATTTTTAGTAGATGCATTTAAATTCTTGATTTTTTGTAAATGCATTAACAATTCATGATTTTTTGGGTAAACGCATTTAAATTCACAATTTTTGGTAGATGCATCTGAATTCATTATTTTTTGTAAGTAAATTTATTTTTGTGATTTTTTTTGTAAATCCATTAAAATTCATGATTTTTTGTAAATGCATTTAAATTCATTATTTTTTTGAAAATGCATTTAAATGGATGATTTTCTGTAAATGCATTTAAATTCATAATTTTTTGTAAGTGCATTTAAATTAATCATTTTTTTCAGAATGATCTCTTAATCTTCAGCGGAAAAGTGCATTTCTGTGAACCCACTGAACCTGATCAAAACCAGCTTGGATTTGTTCATCTAGCTAGCCACAGGTCTCTGGGCTTATTTGAAGGGACAGTTCACCCAAAAATGAAACTTCTGTCATTAATTCACCCTCATATCATTCCAACCCGTAAGACCTTTGTTCAGTTTCAAAACACAAATCTAAAGGGTCAGCTCTCGGTTTTTATTAAAAATATCTTAATTTGTGTTCTGAAGATGAACAAAGGTTTTTTACGAGTTTGGAACAACATGAGGGCGAGTAATTAATCACGGAATTTTCATTTTTGGGTGAATTCTCTCTTTAATTCAGTATCAAATTGACTTTTCGCTAAGCTCCTCCCCACTTCATGCTCTTCATGCTTATTTGTGAAGGAGGGCATTTGGAAAATTGACGTTTTACAATTTTACATTTAAAATTTAAATTTCATATTTATATAAAAAAAATTGATTATTTTTTTTTTAAACCATTCAAAAACAATAGTTATGGTTAGTTAGCCTAAAAAAGCACTGATTTACAGAGGTTTTTAGCAAATTATCTGATGATTACTGAAAGCAGTAATGAGAACTACGAACTAGCCAATTTTCCAAACTTGACTTCCTCAGTAACGTCTCAGAGTTGGTATTCCAACTCAGACTCAGGCGTCTCAAATACGACTTGGAATAAATGTCACGGCAGCACCTTGGCATGTGGTAATGAGAGCGGCGCACACGTTCAGACAGCAGTGAGAGAACAATCACCTTCATGAGGGAGAGAGCGAGCGAGTCCCTGCCGCCCCTCAGCAGAGCCTCACATTCACTCAGAGATTTGTTATCCAGAGCGATCCCATTTATCTAGGGAGAGAGAAATTTAGGTCAGCGCTTCACCAAAAGAAAAGTGCCAGCAGACTTTTCAATCCTTCTATTTTCAAACCCAGAAATGACTTCTGAAACTTGAGAACAGAGACAAAGAGATGCCTGGCGAATGAAAGGACGGTGCACTTTTTAGATCTCCAGTTCAGATAAATCTTTCCATCTTTTTAAACGTAAAGAAATAGTTCACTCAGAAATATATTCTGTCAAGGTTTACTCACCCTCAAGTTGGTCCAAACCTAAACTGACTGACTTTCTTCTATGAAAAACAGCGGAAATGTTGAAGAATTTTACTGGACATTAAATGAAACTTGAGACTTGGGCTGTTAAGTTTCACAACAGCAAAAAGCACCTTCAAGTATTGTAAAATGGCTTATACTACTTGGGCACTATATTTCTAGTCTTTTCAAGTCATATGATGGCTTCATGGGAGGAAAAGACTGAACTCTAAGTCATTATTCATTGAAAACAGCTTTAAAAAACAAATAGTGCTTTATAGACACCAAGTTTTGTTCTTAAGTCTGTTCTGGTTTTGTTATTGTTAACTAAATCTATTAAAAAGCATTTTTTCTAAATTGAAATTAAGCTCAAATAAAATAAAATAAAATAAAATAAAATAAAATAAAATATTAAATGAAAAACAAACTAAATTACAATTTGGAAATGCTTGGCAAGTAACTGAAATAAGTTTGGCTGATTACTAACATTACCAAGTTAAAACCAAAAACTAGAAAAATAAATAAATTAAAACAGTTTAGAAATTGCTAAAAATGGAAATAAATCTCAAATAAAATAAAAGCTAAAATTAAGCTAAAATAAAATAAAATAAAATAAAATAAAATAAAATAAAATAAAATATTAAATGAAAAACTAAATTTAATTTGGAAATGCTTGGCAACTAACTGAAATAAGTTTGGCTAAATACTAACATTACTAAATTAAATACATCTCAAAACTGGAAAATAAATAAATCAAAACAGTTTAGAAATAGCTTTTTAGAAAAAGCTAAAATAAAATAAAATAAAGCTAATATAAAATAAAATAAAATAAACATCAAACAAAATAAAATAAATAAAAAATAAAATAAAATAAAATAAAATAAAATAAAATAAAATAAAATAAAATAAAATAAAATAAAATAATAGAAAAACTTAAACTAAATAAACATTTGGAAATGTTTGGCAACTAACTGAAATAAGTTTGGGTGATTACTAACATTACTAAAATAAATAAAACCGAAAACAATAAGAAAATAAAACGGTTTAAAATTGGCTAAAAATTGAAATAAATCTCAAAATATAAAACAATTACATAAACTAAAATAAATCTCACATAAAATAAAGCTCAAATAAAATAAAATAAAAACTGAAATAAAACTAAAATGTAGCTAAAATAAAAAAATAATGTAAAATAAAATAAAATAAAAATATTAAATGAACAACTTGAACTAAATTAAAATTTGGAAATCCTTGGCACCTAACTGTATTTAGCCAAACTTATTACTAACATGACTAAATTAAATAAAACCAAAAGCTGGAAAATAAATACATTAAAACAGTTTAGAAATTGCTAAAAATGTAATGTAAATAAAGCTCAAATAAATTTAAATATTACAACTAGATTAACCAGGTTAACGAAAACAACTAAACAAATGAAAACCTAAACTAAACAAAAATTGCTTGCTAAGTGACATAATTTTGGCTAAATACTAATATTAAAAAGCTGAAACTGAAAGCAAAAGAATAATAACTATGACATTGAAAAATTATAATAAAAAACTCTGATCTGTTTCTCACATTAAGCTATTGTTTGGCTTCAGGAGAATTTCTTAATACTTGTATGGCCTTTTTTTTGTCATTCTGAAGTTCACAAGTCTTAGTCCTCACTGACTTCCATTAAGTTGAAAAAGACAGGCAATCTTCAATTTCCTTTATTTTTCTTCTTATACTTCTGCGCTCCGTAATAGACATGTGAGTTCAGAAATATGAGGGAGAGTAAATTTCATTTTTGAGCGAACTATCCCTTTAATGACAAGAGCCAGCAGATGATTGAGCCATACGACATGGCCAATATCAGAGCCAAAAGGTTACAGATATCTTCCACCCAGTATCTAGCATGGACTCGAAAGCGACACCTGATCCGCTCTCAGGATTAACATCTGTGTTACTTATCACGAGG
This sequence comes from Labeo rohita, assembly GCF_022985175.1. NCBI lineage: Eukaryota > Metazoa > Chordata > Actinopteri > Cypriniformes > Cyprinidae > Labeo > Labeo rohita. The sequence continues at coordinate 9,738,870 of NC_066881.1, read as the reverse complement.
AGTGGCAGCTATCGTTTAGCACATCACCTGTCTTATACTCATCACCTCCATTTAAGGAGAGGAGCGGATCTGTTTTGCAGTTCATCTAATGAGCCCCCATGCATTTAAGATAAGGAACCAGATTAAAAATCTGCTTCATTTAGGAGGTTGTAATGAGAGTTAAGGTCAGACTTTTATAAGAGCAAATCGGATCCTTGACGGCAGCAATCTTCCTTCGATTTGAGGAAGGATCGCATGACTTCTTGATGACTTACGGCGATCAGGCGGTCTCCGATGGTAAGGGATCCCTCTCTGGCAGCTGGGCCGCCCGGTGCGATAGCAGCCACGTATACGCCACCCTCAAGAGTGATACCGGCGTCTGGGACGGTGCAGAGCAAAACCAAGAGTCATTAATAAGAAAACAAAGGAAATTAGCCACAGAAAGGGTAAAATGAGTCGTGGGATGTTGCAGAAGTAAGTGATACCTTTGTGTCCGATAAGATTAATGTGGACAGGAGTAACCAGTCTTCCTCCTAAAGATTTCCTCCTGCGAACGACCATATTGATCAGCCCTCCTCCATTAAGTACGGCTTTGATGACCTGCTTCCTGTCTTTGTTAGTCAGGTCCACATCATTTATCTTCAGCAGCCAATCATTCACCCTATTGAGAGAGAGGCACGGCCCGTCAGGACAAAACTATGAACTGGGAAATGAGCGTGTAATCATTCCAGAGGCCATTATCTGAAAAACACTCAATATCTGAATCCACCTCAATCTTCCATCCGCGATACTTCCTTTGTCCACTCTGGTCACAAATATCCCACAATCCCCTGGTAAATATGGATCATTCACCCCCTCTGCGATATCAAACCCCATTGCCTTTAAATCCATGTCGTCCTGTTGGGAAGATAACGATGGAGAGACTGATGAGACCTCTCCAAACGGAGGCAGACAATATGAAAAAAACTCCAAAAGGTCAAATGAATGAGCATCCTGGAATCATGAAGGTAAGACTTTAAGACCTGTTTAAAGGAGAAGTCCACTTCCAGAACAACAATTTACATATAATGTACTCACCCCCTTGTCATCCAAGATGTTCATGTCTTTCTTTCTTCAGTCGTAAAGAAATTATGTTTTTGAGGAAAACGCTTCAAGATTTTTCTCTATATAATGGACTCGTATGGTGCCCCCGATTCTGAACTTCCAAAATGCAGTTTAAATGCGGCTTAAAACGATCCCAAATGCAGTTGTAAACCATCCCAGCCAAGGACGAAGGGTCTTATCTAGTGAAACGATCAGTTATTTTCATTTTAAAAAACTATTTAAATACTTTTTATTTTATCAAACGCTCGTCTTGCCTTTCTCTCCCTGAAATCATCCTACATCGCTGCAGAAGTACTGACCCAGTCTTTGCAAAGTGAACATGCAAAGAAGATCAAACACCCTTAACAAAAAAGGTAAAACAGCAATATAGGGCGATTTTGAAGTTGAGGGAGAACATGAGTTTTTCGACATACCTTAACTGTCATGAACCGTAAAAAACAGAGTTCAGGCAGAGTATGACAAGACGAGCATTTGACTTTAAAAAGTATATAAATTGTATTATTTGTATGAAAATAACCAATCGTTTCGCTAGATAAGACCCTTCTTCCTAGGCTGGGATTGTTTACAACCGCATCTGGGATCGTTTAAAGCTGCATTTAAACTGCATTTTGGAAGTTCAAAATCGGGGCACCATAGCAGTCCATTATATAAAGAAAAATCCTAAAATGTTTTCCTCAAAAAACAATTTGTTTACAACTGAAGAAAGACATGAACATCTTGGATGACAAGGGGGTGAGTACATTATATGTGAATTTTTGTTCTGGATGTGAACTTCTCCTTTAAGACCAAGTAAAGAACATTGACCCTGGACGACAAAACCAGTCATAAGGCTCAATTTTTTGAAACTGAGATTTATACATCATCTGAAAGCTGAATAAATAAGCTTTCGACTGATGTACAGTTTGTTAGGATAGAACAATATTTGGCTATTTGAAAATCTGGAGGGTGCAAAAAAAAAAATCTAAATATTGACAAAAATCACCTTTAAAGTTGTCCATGAATAACTATGCATAGTACTAATCAGAAGTTTTGATACATTTACAGTTGGAAATTTACAAAATATCTTCATGGAACACGACCTTTACTTAATATCCTAATGATTTTTGGCATAAAAGAAAAAGTGATCATTTTGACCCATACAATGCATTTTTGGCTATTGCTACAAATATACCCGTGCTACTTATGACTGGTTTTGTGGTCCAGGGACTGCAAAAAAAATTATGTGTTTCCTCAGTAATTTTGTCTTGATTTCCAGTGCCAATGTTTAAAGATTTTTAAATCAAGATTTACTTGAAAAGCAAAATTACAACAAATATCTGCCAATGCGCTTAGAAAAATCAATTAGATTCCAAGGGAAAACTAGTTTTCACATCTCACTGACAGATATTTGTTCTTCTTTTAAACAAATTCAGTTTTGTTCAGTTTGTCATCAAACAAGACTTCATATCTTCAATTTGTCTTTAGTAAATATATCTTGCCTTAGGGATGTTTAAATATTTGTACTGGAAAATGACAAAAATACTGAGGAGGATATTTATTTTTAACAATGCATGCAACAATGCACTGACTATGAAATTAAGACTTTCTACTCTGATTTAAAACCTTTCAGTCCTTAATTTGTGAAAAAGCAACCTCCAGACCTTTTTAAGACCTGCAGTGTTGACAAACAGGAGAGACACTGTGCACAACGACACAGTCAGAAGGCTTTTTAACCTACAAATTGCCATCATTATTATAGATTTACTGTAGTAGCGCCATGGTAATGTGGCAGAAATGTGGGCATTTTATTTTATTATTAATGTAGACATGCATTAAAAATGTATTGAAGAAGTAGTAATGGAATATGGATGACTGATCATTTCGCCAGATAAGACCCTTCTTCCTCGGCTGGGATCATTTAGAGCCATTTGAAGCCGCCTTTAAAATGCATTGTGGAAGTTCAAACTCGCAGGCACCACTGAAGTCAACTATATGGAGAAAAATACTGAGATGTTTTCCTCAAAAAACACAGAAGAAAGTAAAACATGAACATCTTGGATGACAAGGGCACGGGTTCATTGAAAATCTTTGTTCTGGAAGTGAACTCCTTTAAGACCAAGAAAATAGAAGGACCACAATGTGCTGGTTTAGCAACACTTTAAAGTTGGAAACACAAATTCCAACAAATCTTCATTACGTTTTAAATTAAAAAAAACAAAAACAAACAAAAAAAAAAAAAAAAAATCACTGTTACTGCACCTTCCAATAAGACTGCAAAAAATGATGTTTTTTCTCAGTAATTTAGTCTTGTTTTCCAGTGCCAGTGTCTAAAGACTTTTAAATCAAGATACATTTACTTAAAAAGCAAAATTACAACTAATATCTGCCAACGGGCTTAGAAAAATCAATTCCATTCCAAGGGAAAACTAGTTTTCACATCTCACTGACAGATATTTGTTCTTGTTTTAAACAAACTCAATTTTGTTCAGTTTGTCAGAAAACAAGACTTCATATCTTCAATTTGTCTCTAGCAAATATACCTCCACTTAGAGATGTTTAAATATTTGTACTGGAAAATGACAGATAAAAATGAATATCTTCCTCAGTCATTTCCCACCATGTAAGCGACATTTAATGCACTGACTATGAAATTAAGGCTTTCTGCTCTGATTTAAAACCTTTTAATTCGTGAAAAAGCAACGTGCAGACATTTTAAAAACCTGGAGAAACCCTGTATAAGGTCATTATATGGGTTAAGTTTAGGTTTATGGTTACGTAAAGGTAAGGTTGGGCGATAAATCAATAACGATAATTATCATTATTTATCATAATTTATATTGTTAAGGAAAAATGACTGGAAAAGTGTAAAGAATTCAAAAACGTGAAGTGTTTGTCATGTTCTGACCATAACGAATAATTTAAAACCACAATTAACCGACTGGTTTTAACAACTTTCCTATTTTAAACATCTACTTTAAAAATGTTATCGAATGTAATATTTATAGTGATAATTATTCATATCGGCTGATTTGAAAAAAAATATTGTAATCATTTTTTTGCTCATATCACCCAGCCCTACGTATAAGGTTAGTATCCACTTATGTAATTACTATAGTAAGCGCAAAAATGTGTACATGCTCCAATGTGAAAGCTGTACAAACCAGACAGTTAATTGTGGTTTTAAACTATTCTTCATGGTCAAAACATGACAAACACTTCTCGTTTTTAAACTGTCCAGACGAAGGCCATAATATTACAGCCACTGCACAAGAAGCTGGTCATTCCAAATCTGTGATTTTTCAAATATTGCAGGTTTACAATGACACCAATTCATTCAAGTCCCCCAAAAATGCTGGTAGTCCACGTAAGGCAAATGCATGAGAATACAGGATACGCAGAGACTCTCAACGGGGAAATGGTTCAGCACTGCAGCTGGAATTGCTTGCTGAGCTGTAACTCTCCCAAACTGTAGTTGTAATCTTTTTTTTCATGATAGTTACTGTTCTACAAAATAAAGGTTTTTGCTGAAATGCCTTGGATATTTTGTCAAATATGTTAGTAGAACAGTGGTACACCTACAGCTAATATACCTTTAAATTTTAAGCAATGAAGATTAACAATATTTCAATAAATAAAATAAAAAAAAAAAGCATTTATTTATTTATTCTGTAATTCTGATCTCCACTGTGTGTGTGTGTGTCTGTTTATTTTATATTTTTTTTTAATACTGTAAGATCCCACACCTGTAAGATCAATACATTATTCCTTATGACTTTTAGCTGTGCTGCTTTGGGTTTTAGCATTCTTACCCGATCCTTCTCAAACTCCACCACCTCCGTCTCCCATTCTAATGAGTCGGTGTCTATGGCTGAATCATGGGAGCTGTGAGCCATTAGCTGGCAAAAACGCGCCTCCTTCTCCAACTGGCTCTCCATCTTCTCCCTTTATTGGTAGAGAGAGCACAAAACAAGACAGAACATTTTCTCTCTCATCGCTCCAAACAGTCATCTAATTCATCCCACACCCACAAAACCCAACACAAAACAGCAAGAATGTCAAGTGTCAACAGTCTTTGTAAAGACCATCTCTCTTTGTTTGAAGAGCTGCTGATGTAAGACTGTGAAAACCTCTGTTTTACAAGCCTACCGGACGATACGGGTTGGCATCAGGGCATCTAATGCCACAGTTTGTGTAATCTGTAACACCTGTGCTAGATGGAGATGTTATAAAAGCGGCATCAAGGTCAAACCTTAAAATTGGGTAGAAACAAAAAAAAAAAAAAAAACAGGATCATGTAGTTGGGGAATACTGGCAAACTGTCACTAAGATTCATAGACTCAGAGAGAGGAAAGCCTGGAGGGCATCAGTGACATAAAAAACTTAAGAAAAGTCTACTGCAAGAGGGTGGGGGTGCTCTGGAGTTTTGATGGGAGTGGACTAACCACTAGGGGGCGTCTGAAGCAGGAATTTGATCAAAAAAGAAAAGAGACTGAGCCTGGTTACCAATTAGCAGACTAGGACCCAAAATTAATTCCACAAGGGTCATGAATAACTTGCCATAAATTAATATAATTGCGCATTAAAAGTGCAAAATTATCTCCTGCCTGTCATTCACAAGCTAGAGGGGGATAGAAAACGCACACTGCAAGTCATTTACTCATTCAAACTTGCTACGCTATCTAGAACATTCATTTGTGTGCTATTTTAGTTATTTATTCATTTCTTACTTTATTCATGTAATTATTAATTGTGTTGTTTTATTTATTTGCATTATAACTTAATTCATCCCTGCATTTATTTATTCATTTATCCACTCTTATCTTACTCTTACTACTACTTATAATAATAATAACAATAATAATAATAATGAGTATTATTATTATTATTATTGCATTTATAAGTTATTATAGATGTGAATTTTTAAAAAAAATATTTACTTTATTACACTTTTTAATTATGTTATTTATTACTCCATCATCATCATCCTCATTATCATCACTATTATTATTGTTATTATTATTATTAGTATATTCAAATATTATTACTTGCATTATCATTCCTTCATTTATAAGATATTGCTGTGAATACAAAATACAATAAATGTTGTACATGCATTGTTATTTATTACTCCAACAACAACAATAATTATAATTGTAAATTCTTATTAATAATATTGCATTTACAAGTTATTATAGATGCAGCTTTTAACTTTTAACTTTTTTTTACTTTAAAACAATTGAATTATTTATGACTCTATTCATCATCATTATTATCATCAACATCATACTAAAAATAATATTATTACTTACATTATTATTACTACATATATTTATAATACATTGTTGTAAATACAAAATACAATAAGTGTTTTATTGTTGATTTTTTTTTTTGATTAGTTTTATGTTTAAGTTGTTTATATTATTACCTCATTTATTATCATTATCATTATTATTATTACTCCATTTACAAGTTATTATAGACGCATTTTTTATTTTTATTTTTTATTACTTATTACTCCAATAATAATAATAATAATAATAATATTGTTGTTGTTGGTGGTGGTGGTGTTATTATTACTATTGTTATTATTGTTACTATTATTACTCAATTTACAAGTTATTATAGATGGATTTTACTTTTTATGTACTTTATTTACTTTTTATTTACTGTTATTTATTACTCCAACAAAAATAATAATAATAATAATTATTATTATTATTATTATTATTGTTACTAAATGCATACCAAAGATATTACATGCATTTATAAGATATTGCTGTAAATACAAAATACAAATGTTTCATAATGTAAATTTAATTTGTTTAATTTGTTATTATATTACTACTTCATTTATTACTAGTAGTATTATTATTATTACAACTGCTATTGCTGACATTTACAACTTATTATGGCTGCGATCTTGAACAATTACTATAAACATTCCATAACAGAAAATTCTTATTTAAATTTCATAGCCACATATTTTGGGGCTTTGGATTGTTCAGACCTTTATTTGAATAAAATTTAGAAATCTAAAGGCCAGTTTTACATTTCATTAAACACACCATATTTTCTGTATATTATCTGTTAACAACTGACTGTCAGATTGTCAGAAAAGCAGGACTAAAAGTGTTTACTTGAGCTCTTTAAGTTCCCTGGCTGCATCGTTCCGCTGTTTCCTCATGTCGTCAAGGTTACGCAGGGCATCGGCCAGATCGCTCACGGCACGGTCTCTCTCTCTGCGCAGATTATCACACAAAGTCCTGCCAACACACAACAAAGACACGCTCCAGCATCTGCACTTGCATATCATTAAACTCCTAGACTGATTCATTCAGTGGCAAATGTTACCGTATGCTCTCTCTCTCAGCAACAATCTTGTCTCTTTCCTGAAAGGCCCAGTCTCTGCGACACTTGGCCACCTCGGCCTCCTGCACGGCCTCCTTCAGTTCCTGGGACATGGCCTCACACTGTTTCCTCAACACGTCAATCTCCTTATTGGCACGCTCCATATCCAGGGTGGCCGAGTCTTGTTTCTGTAGAAAAAGACATTCATGACTACAGATGATTTCATTACCAAACTATGTTTTTAAGGCATAAATTAAAACATTAGTGAAATGAACTTTCAGCTTTGAGTCTTACAGCTACTCTAGAGCTGTTAGAGACCTCTAGTGGACTCTAGCGGCACTGCTACTTCAAGCTGACTGAATAAATCAGCTTCAGGCTCACAGCTTATGAGATTTTTATAAGCTTTGTGGTTTGTAGTGTTTGTCTGTGTGTGATGACTGGTGTGAAAAATCAAGAAAGGCAGGAACAAAAGGTAAGGATACAATGCTTTGAGATCTGACCTAAGATTTATCTCACAAACTGCTCCTTAGACATTTCTGCTCGAAGAACAGCAGATAACTGCAGTGACAGAGGAGCAGCTGATAAATATCTCAGATAAAACTGAATAATAATGGTACAATACAATACAAAAAATATTACTTTTGAGCCATGGTGCAGAAGCACACATTGTCTTGAGTCACAGAGTCTGAATCTACTGCATAAGAGTTAAAAACAATGATGATGTACAGTTTAAAAGCTTGGTCTGCAAGATTTTTTTAACATTTTTCAAGACGCTAATGCTCACCAAGGTGCATATATGTGACCCTGGACCACAAAACCAGTCTTAAGTCGCTGGGGTATATTTGTAGCAATAGCCAAAATTACATTGTATGGGTCAAAATTATTGATTTTTCTGGCAAAAATCATTAGGAAATTAAGTAAAGATCATGTTCCATGAAGAAATTCTGTAAATTTGCTACTATAAATATATTAAAACTTATTTTCTGATTAGTAATATGCATTGCAAAGAACTTAATTTGGACAAATTTAAAGGCGATTTTCTCAATATTTTGATTTTTTTGCACCCTCAGATTCCATATACTGAAATAATTGTATCTCAACCAAATATTCTTCTATCTTAACACACCATACATCAATGGAAAGCTTATTTATTCAGCTTTCAGATGATGTATAAAGCTCAGTTTTGAAAAACTGACACTTATGACTGGTTTTGTGGTCCATGGTCACATATTTGATCAAAAATACAGTACAAATAATTACAATTTATAAAAACTGCTCTCTATTTGAATATGTTTTAAAATGTAATTTATTTCTGTGATGTAAAGCTGAATTTTCAGCATCACTACTCCAGCCTTTAGTGTTGCATGATCCTTCATAAATCACTCTATGTCAAAAAACTATTATTATCAATGTTGAAAACAGTTGTGCTTCTTCAATATTTTGTAAAAATGTTGAATCTGAAAATTTAGTGGGAATATTCCTGATTTTTGAACATTTACAACCCTGGACCAAAAAAACAGTCTTAAGTAGCACAGGTATATTTGTAGTAATAGCTAACAATACATTGTATGGGTCAAAATTAGTGATTTTTCTTTTATGCCAAAAAGCATTAGGATACTAAGTAAAGATCATGTTCCATTAAGATATTTTGTAAATTTCCCACCGTAAATATACTAAAACTTAATTTTTGATTAGTAATATGCATTGCTAAGAACTTCATTTGGACAACTTTAAAGGCGAATTTCCCAATGTTTTGATTTTTTGCACCCTCAGATTCCACATTTTCAAATAGATCTATCTCGGCCAAATATTGTCCTGTCCTAACAAAAAGATAAATGGAAAGCTTATTTATTCAACTTTCAGATGATGCATAAATCTCAATTTCAAAAAATTGACCCTTATGACTGGTTTTGTGGTCCAGGGTCACATTTATGACTTCAAGCCATTACAACTACAAAAAGTCCTGGAGGACCGGTGTCCCTGCAGAGTTTCGCTCCAACCCTAATCAAACACACCTGAACCAGCTAATCAAGGTCTTACTAAGTATACTTGAAACTTCCAGGCAGGTGTGTTGAGGAAAGCTGGAGGTAAAATCTGCAGGACACCGGCCCTCCAGGAACAAGTTTGGTGACCCCTGATCTAGACCCTTTCATCTTCCTATTGAAATGCAGACAAGAATTTTAAGCATTTGCACTAGAAATGTTAAAATCATTTTCCTTAACTAACAGGACTGACGAGATAAAGTGAAATGACTGGTAAAACTTTACTACCCGGTAAATGAACAGATGCAGCTCATATATCTTTTTGCAGATACTCAATTATTGAGCATTTTCTCCACAATCCAGACAAACTCTGTCAAATTAGCTTTACAGAGCGTAGGCTCTTATTCCTTTTAACCAAAGAATCTTGACATTTTCATGTATTAGAGATTTTTTTTTTTTTTTTTTTTAAAAAAGAACATCTCTTAAAGGTTGCACTCAGTAAGGGAAATTTCTCGACTGTTGAAACATTAAGGCACTGAGCTGAATGGCGCAAGTATAAAAATAAATGACTTTAATATAAACATTTCCATTACTTGTTCTAATTCCATATATTATTTTACCAGGCCTGGAAAATTCCCTGCGTCTACCACAGAAGATTTTCCACAGAAGACTGGATGCAGCATTAGAATATGAAATACGTATTTAATAATGTCATTAATGTGAGCGTATATTCAATCCCCGACGGTTAGGCACCTGTCTGGCCTGGTAGTATTCCCGCAGTAACTGGTCTCTCTGGATGATGGCTTCGGTTCTCTCTTTCCTGGCCACATCTCTTTCCTCCCGCACAGTCTCGATGTCTTTACAGGCCTGACTCAGCTCTTTCTGGGCCTCCGCTTTGTCCTTCACTTCATGGCAGTATTTTTCCAGCAGCTCGTTTCTCTCACAGATGGCACGGTCTCGATCCACCAGCGATGAATTTAGCTCCTACAAAAAGACAGCGACGTCAGCGACAGTTATACGCTATTGATTTAAAGTGCTTTTTCAAAACAGCCATGTTTTTCCTGGCTGCCTAGCACAAACTTGGCAACAAAAAGCTGATTTACAGATCAGAGAGCACCTTCATCTTAAATACTGTATTTGTGGGCAGTAATACAGTGAGTTTCCACGAATCACAGATGCTGCATAGATATCTGATATCTGTAATTACGCATGTGTTACCTGTCTGAGAGCTTCCAGTTCCTCACTGGCCACCATTCTCTCAGAGGAGGTGTTTTTGAGCCGGGCCTCTGCCGCCTCCAGCTCTGTCTGTAGTTTGTCCACCTCTTTAATGACCTGGTCCCTCTCGCTCATGATCAGCCTGTATTCATTAAACACAGAATCCCGCTCCTCCTTGTATTTCTCTGCATCCTTGACCGCCTTCAGCTGGAAGTTCTTGTAGCGCGTCACCTCCGACTGGAGTCTCTCCATTTCTCTCTGCAGCTCTTTGTTCTGGGCTGAGGCTTTATTCAGCTCCTGCTGCACCGAGTCAAACCTGAAAGGTTTCAAATCAAGTATGTAAATTAATTAGTATTATTTCGATGAATTAATGCTTTTTTATTTTTGCAAAGAATTTGGTAGGGGTAATCACTGTTCATTTATAAACTGAATTGAAAGATTGGAAATTGACTGCACTGATCAGAGGTCAGGACCATAGTTGTTATTTATTTATTTATTTTATTTTTTTATGTAATGCCTGTCATTCACAACTAAATATTTAGACAAACTTGATTATGCTTTCAGCTCAGTTTAACATATTTTAGCATTTTACCGTATTTTAATCCATTTTGCACTTTATGTATCAAACAAGTAAGTGGAAAATGCAGCTGCAGATTGTTTGATATGATTGAGTCACAACTTAAAAACATCCCTCCAAGAGTGGCATATTTGGCCAATTTAACTATGCTTTCAGCTCTGTTTAACAAATGTTAAACTATTCTGTACTTTCATGCCTTAAACTTAAGGCAGAAAGTGCAAAAAAAGCCTGTAGATTGTGTTTGACGCAACTATATTTTAAAGAGATAGCTCACCCAAAAACGTAAATTCTGTCATTAATTACTCTCCCTCAAGAAACTGTTGAATAAAGTCATTATTTTTGTTTTCTTTGCATACAAAAAGCATTCTCGTAGCTTCATAACATTACGTTTGAACCACTGATGTCACATGGACATTTTATCGGACTATACTTTATGGACTATATTATTTTATCCTTACTACCTTTTTGGGCCTTGAACGTGTCAGTTGCATTGCTGTCTATGCAGCGTCAGAAAGCTCTCGGATTTTATCTAAAAATATCTTAATTTGTATTCTGAAAATGAACGAAGGTCTTGCAAGTTCAGAATGTGGGTGAGTAATTAATGACAAAATTTTTATTTTTGGAGTGAACTATCCCTTTAAAAAGTTGATGTACAACCTTTAAATTTATTCAGAGAGTTTTATGCAACACTTAAACCTCATAATAAAGTTGACTGATGCTGCTCGTACCGTCTCATAGACGTAGACCACTGCTGTTGGTACTGGATGGCCGTGTCGCGCTGTTTAAGCAGAGCGTCTATTTGTTTTTGCAAGCGTCTGTTCTCCTCCTCCACCTGCTCCAGTCGACTCAGATCCGTGTTGTGACTGGCCACTTTCTCGCTGTATCGTTTGCTCAAGACGTCATATTCCTTCTTTACCCCCTCCAGTTTATCCATCGCTGTGTCGTAGAGCTTGTTCAAAACTTCTGAGGACCCGTTCTCCCTGATTACCTGTATTAAAAAAGTCTTTCATTAAGCTGATTTACTGTGTGGTGTCAAAGACACAAAAAAACAAAACAAAAACAATAAAACAAAACCCTGATAACCTGTTGAAGAGCACTTTCATGAACCTTATTGACTGTGTGGTTGTAAAAAATAAACAAAAAATAACAAACAACCTGTTAAAAAACAAAGCCAGAACAACACCCTGATTACTTAAGTTGAAAACAGCTTTAAAGAACCTGATTTAATGTGTGGTGAAAACAAAACGTATATAATAACAAAACAAAGAAAAAAAAAAGCCTATAGTAATAAGTTCAAAACAAAGCCAAAATAAAACCATGATTATTTGCACTGAAAACAGCTTTATTGAACCTGATTTACTGTGTGTTGGAAAGGAGACAAAACGAAAAAAAAAAAACAAAATGCAAAAATAAAACCAAACAACAAAGCAAATGGCTAATAAGTTCTTGAAAACAAAAAAGCCAAAACAAAATCATAATTACCTGTGTTGAAAACTGCTTTTATGAAAAAATAAAAAAAGGCAAAAATAAAAACAAACAAAAAACAAACAAAAACAGCGAATAAGCATTAATGAACCCGATTTACTGTGTGTTGGAAACAAAATGAAACAAAACAAGACAAAAATAAAAACAACCAAAAAAAAAAAAAAAAAAAAAAAAAAAAAAAAAAAAACACCTAATAAGTTGTTTAAAAAAAAAAAAAAAAAAACATGATCACCTGTGTTGTAAACGGCTTTAATGAACCTGATTTACTGTGTGTTGGAAAAAAATGAAACAAAACAAAAAAAACTAAACAAGACTTAAATAAAAACAAACAAAAAAAGCCAAAAAAAACATGATTACCTGTGTTGTAAACAGCTTTAATGAACCCGATTTACTGTGTGTTGGAAACAAAATGAAACAAAACAAGACAAAAATAAAAACAACCAAACAACAAAATGCCTAATAAGTTGTTGTTAAAAAAAAAAAAAAAAAAAGCCAAAAAACATGATTACCTGTGTTGTAAACAGCTTTAAATGAACCCGATTTACTGTGTGTTGGAAACAAAATGAAACAAAACAAAAACAAAACAAGACAAAACCATGATTACCCATGCTGAAAACAGCTTTGATAAACCTGATTTACTGAGTGCTGGAAACAAAATGAAACAAAACAAAACAAAAACAAAACAAGACAAAAATAAAAACAACCAAAAACCCTAATAAGTTACTGAAAACAAAAACAAAGCCAAAACAAAAACCATGATTACCTGTGCTGAAAACAGCTTTAAAGAACCCGATTACTGTGTGCTGGAAACAAAAAAAAAAAAAAAAAAAAAAAAAAAAAGACAAAAATAAAATAAACTCCTAATAAGTTGTTGAACACAAAAACAAAGCCAAAACAAAACCATGATTACCCATGCTGAAAACAGCTTTGATAAACCTGATTTACTGAGTGCTGGAAACAAAATGAAACAAAACAAAACCTGATTATAAACACCTTTAACAAAGCTGATTTACTGTGTGGTGTCAAAGAAACAAAAAACCAAAAAAACTACCTAAGCTCTTTGACAGTACATACTCCTAATACAATGGTTTAAAATAGTTTTCGTTCTCAACTACAATGGCCACTCCCAAAGATATTAGATGTGCAGAATTGGTGCATTAATGTAGAATTAAACTGATGTGTGATCATATGCCTGTTTTACAGTGGTTTTCAATGTGGCTCATCATATATTTTAGAATCTATACTATCACTGTTATAAATTTGCTTTCATCATCAGTTGAATTCAAGTTTTACAATGCAAACACCAGAGGGCGATCATGAGTCTATAAAAAATCTTCAGTACTTGCATGCAAAATGCTGTCACTGCACTTACACACAAACACACAACACTGCATTCAGCATTAAACAAACAGCATTAAGTCCACTTGTTTTACAAAAACATTGCCCTATTAGGACACTATATGTCCTAATGACATAATCGAAGGCCATTCCCTGTCCAGGCAATAAACCCACACCTCAGTGGCCCCTGACCAAGCCACCGCAAGATTTCACATGCTGAGTGATTGGCATCTGTATCTAACTCTTCCCTAGGCCATGTAATCAGTGCTTAGAGTATTGACTAACTGCAAAAGCCTCTGTCCTTTTCCATCAGTCAGCAAGCACTTCCCCTTCCAGGCTGACCTTTTTCAAGCAGGCGGTGCGTTTTGTGCAGCCAGTGGGCAGCGTAAGCATTGCTGACAGGTCAAAACGCGGTTCAACAGTACAGTCGCTACAGTACAGATCCCGTGGCACGCCTGATCTGACCTCTCTGCGACAATTAAGACCGTTTCAGACACACAAAGCAGGAGCTATCCTAATGCTTTAAACCTTTCCATTTGTGTTCACAGGTTTAATCCAGAAGGAAGCCGACAGGAAAAGACTCATTCCTTCATAGTAGCTGCAGAGAGCAGACAGTGTGTTGACACGGTGGCATCTGACTGAATAATCTCCTGTCCCCTCGCTTCCGATTTATGTCAAGGTCAGATTTGGTTGCACTACTATGGGATGCCCAGCCTCCGGATTTACAACATAAACACTGCTGTTCATGATGCAACAGACGCACTAATCCCACAACAGTCTGCGCTGCAGGGGAACGACAAAATCTGCAATTTAATTAACCGTCCCTAAAGCTTTCTGAAAAAAAATCAGGGATCGATTTTGCCTGGCTAGCGTCACTTTCTGGCTGACGGCAGTGCCGTTAGGCCTGTTTCACGCTGCAAGCGTAAGAAGTGCATATGTATTTTGGTGCCCGTATTAACAGGTTACATTCACACTGGGTGCATTAGCAGGGCGGTGCTGCGAAAGAGTGATTCTGCGTTTACAGTTTTGGCACTGAACCCATTTTTGCATTACTCAACTAGCAGACTGAAGAGAAGAAATTGTTGAAAAAAGTCGTTATTTTTGTTTTGTTTGCATACAAAAAAGTATTCTCTTAGTTTTTTAACATTACGGTTGAATCACACGTCACATTGACTATTTGAACAATGTCCTTACTATTTTCTGTGCCTTGAATGTGATCGTTGCACTGCTCTCTACTCAGGGTCAGAAAGCTCTTGTATTTCATCAAAAATATCTTAATTTGTGTGCCGAAGATGAACAAAGGTCTTACCGGTTTGAAAAACAATGGGGGTGAGTAATCAATTTTTGGGTAAACTATCCCTTTAAAGGGGTCATCAGATGCCCATTTTCCACAAGTTGATATGATTCTTTAGGGTCTTAACGAAAAGTCTATAATATACTTAAAAATTCTCAATGGTTGTGTAAAACAACACCCTTTTTACCTTGTCAAAATGAGCTCTGCAAAAAGCATCCCATTCTGATGGATTGTTCCTTTAAATGTTAATGAGCTCTGCTCGCCCCACCCCTCTCTTCTCTCTGTGGAGTGACGAGCCTGTTTACTTAAGCCGCATTTAGCCGTGAAACTTGCTAACTAGCACATTATTAGGAAAGGTGATTGCCGAGATTCGCACGAACATAGATGTGTTGGATCGGGAGGCACATTCCCTTCCCAAACAAATGTAATCTACTGCATCTTCAGTGGCTCAGATGTCGGGAGTAAATGACGACCACTATGTTCATTATTACATCCAGCAACACAACACCTCAGTCACTCAATCTGAGATATTCTTGTCTAACTTACATCCCTGCTCTGGCATCGAAACAATGGAGGTCGGACTGTTACAGCTGATCTGAGGTAAGACGCTCATGTCAATCTACTATCGTGGGAGCGGCCTCTGTCGGTGTGACGGCGTACCTGTTGTTGCTGTAGTCTCATGTCGGCCACCTCTCTCTGATCCTCAGAGTGAAGTCTCCTGAGCTCCTCACAGCTTTGTTTCAGATGGTTGTGTTCTCGGACCAGCTTGGCGTTCTCTCTTTTTAAAACCTCCAGTTCCTCCTTAAGCTGAGACTGTTCGCTTAGTAGGCGGCTGTGCTGTATGCTGAAATATAAACAAAACACGACCACATGAGAATCTACATCTAACCTCACTTGCACGGTCTAGGTAATGTTTCACTTTTATGATCGTTACACTCAGATTTTTTTCAAAAACAATCAGGAATCATTAAAACCCTGCCCTGCAGGGCACTGACCTAGAGTGGTAACTCTGTATTAGTTACTGCACAGTGACTCTTCCAAACTCTAGTAAGCCATTTAACACAGGCAGAATTTTATGGCATCGTAAGCGTGATTACAAACGTAAGGAACGTGATGATGTTATTCTTCGAGACCTTGTTTTGGTTAATTTCTAAGAAAGCATCACACATTCCCTTCCAAAAAATGCAACCCCATAATGCATTGCAATAAATGCAATTCAAGATGGCCAGCAAAATTGTCCAATTGTCTATGAACTATTTTAAACAATATTGTGTAATTGTTTTTTGTGTTTTATGCTTATTAGAGTAAACAAATTTAAATCAAAAATAAATAAATAATAAAATAAAATAAAATAAAATAAGTTCTTAGATAGCATCATACATTAAAAAAATAAATTAAGCACTGTGTATTTCATGCATATTTGGAATTAAATTAATTTAAATTAAATTAAATTAAAATTTAAATTTGAATCTTATAATACAATATAATGTGTTTATAACAAACTTGGGTAATATTGTACCCAATATTAGTGTGTGTTTTGCATTTTATGCTTAAAGAGTATAAAACAAAAAAAAAAATTACATTTTCAGTATTTTTTTTACTAGGAGATATATATATATAAAATAAAATAAAATAAAATAAAATAAAATAAAAAAAAAGAGAGAGCGCAATCTTATAATGCATTGCAACAAACTTCAAGATGGCAGAAAAAGTGAAAAGTATTATGTAGGAGTATTATACATACTCATAGTATATACATACTATATTATGTATGTATTATACATACTACGTTACGCACAACGGCATAATATGTCAGCGTGCTACCCTCAAGGCTATTGGCAGTTATGAGTTGTCTCTTTGTGTGAGAAGTGTCATTTATACGATGCAGACTTTCTGCTCATGTAGAGCGTTCCAAATCGGTTCAATTTCAGCGTAGACACTACCAGCAGACAAGGAGGCTTCAGTAACATAGCAGTATAACAGAGAATGCGTGTGTGTGCATGCTGTAATCACACACTGTTGAGGGAATGTGGAATATGGGATTAATCCCTCGTCAACTCAATCTTCATCTCTATGTGGCTGTTCGTGCCCAGCAGAGAGGGGGACAGGAGGGCATGACATGTGTCCTTACATCATAATCAGATTACAGCCACTGCACATCTGTGTATGGATGGACGATATTATGTGGTGTGTGGATGACAGCAAACTGGCAAACACGAGTGAGTCAGAGACAACGGAGCAGAACAAACTTCCTTGTGTACACGCTTACATATTGCCAACTGGTTAAGATAACGAGGCTACATTAAACCAAATGTCAGTTACACTGATGACATATGACAAAGCAGTTTTAGAATTACTTCCTTACAACTGTGCTTTTCCCATAAGGATTTCTATGAAAAGACACTGAAGGGTAGTTCACACAAAAATGAATTCTGTCATCATTCACTCGCCATGATTTTAGTTTTCATTGTGGAAAACAAATGAAGATATTCTAAAAATGACTTTTGTCCTGTGTTGTTTTCGACCCCATTGACTTTCACTGCATGGGCTAAAACAAAGAATTTCTTCCACTACTGACAGAATTTAAGCTTTCTGTGTCTTCACTGTTATAAGGTAGGAGGCAAAATGCTGGTGGGAAAGAAATTTTAATTTATTTTTATTATTTAATTTTTATTTAAATTTGCACTTTTATTGTAATTTAAATAAATACATTTTAATTATTTTTTAAATTTGAATTAATACTTTTTTTTTTATTGTAATTATAATTGTAATTTGAGGCTTGGAATAATATGTGAAAGATTAAATAACCAAGTGAACTATTCCTCTAGACAACAATAAAACTGCTCCCTAAGTGCATTACGCACATTAATATTGCGACATGAACTGAGCTGCAGAACAAAGTGCTTCCAACATTTAATAAAGCCATAATTAACCTGTAGATAATGCAAGTGCTAATTAAAGACTGCTACGAATGTGGCAGATGGCTCTCAGAGAGATGCGTGGTGCCTGTACTCACTGGTAGTAGTCTGCTTCCTTCACGGCCTCCTCGCACCTCTTTAGAGTCTTGGTGTGCTGGTTTTGCAAGGACTGCAGGTCTGCCATGGCCTTCATGCACTGCGTTTTCAGACGCTCGTAGTCATGACCAGGTTTGGAATTTGGCCTTTTGGAGACAAAGAGCAATACATCAGCACTGCGTCCCTCAGTCTGCAAGGGCGGCCCAGTTTTAAGTCTCTTATGCTCACCAAAGCTGCATTTATTTGAACAAGAATACAGTAAAAAGTAATATTGTCATTTTAGTATTTTTTAGTATATATATATATATATATATATATATATATATATATATATATATATATATATATATATATATAGTCTTACAATAGAAAACACAATATTATTGTTTTTTCTTTTTTACATTTAGCCGTGGTGAGAAATTTTTTATTTAATTATTCCAAACTTTTTACTGGTGGAAGCTCATTCTATGTATCATTAAAGATATTATTGAAATCACAGATTTACATTTTTTTGGGTAAGTACCTGCAGTCATCAAATGTGGTGCCAGGTGAGGCGAGAGCCAAGCGCTTGCGAAGTTCATCCCGCTCCCTTGTGACTTGTCTCAGCTGGAACAGGATGGTGTCCAGGTTCTCGCTGGCCGGCCGGGTGTCACTGAGCGCAGGTGGAGGTGATGAGGCTTTGGTACCTGCAACAGTGAGCACGTCACCGGAGCACAGACAAACTCACCCTGCACTAATGCAGGGATACCGTTAACACAAACGACCCCAACTATTGCCATGGCTGTCTCAATTGAGCAATCAAACTTGTTACTACATAACATGCAATAAAAGGTTATAATATATAGGTTACATGTAAGGAATAATGTACATGCAGTCAGTTATTTTCTCAGAATAATCTCCTTAAGGGGTTTATCTTGCAATAACAATCGGCTGGATGTACATTATCCCACTTATTGCACAGCTACTTCCCACATGAGCAAATAAATGGACACAAAATATAACAAGTTTAAACTAGACAAACAAATGGATAAGGTACAGTCATACCACATATTACACAGCTTTTTACCACATAAATAATTATGGGGCAAGAGATATTGATTTTAGATTAAACCGTTTTAAAATCTTACCCACAGAGTACAAAAAAAATCATCCTGGCAAAAAGATGAACACAGCAACAATGTAAAGTCCAACCGTCAGTTCCAGAATTGAAACTCCCATTTTTTTCTCCCAAGAGAAATTGATTTTTAATGTTAACTTATAAACCTCTAAAGGCAGACCTACTGTTGGCTCTGAGGTTGTTAACTGGTGGTATATGGTTTTGTTGAGGCTACCAGCTCACATTATTTTACCTTATGTTTGAAATAATCACGTTTAACAGTGAAATCCCTGATGAAACGAAAACTAATGAAAACTACATTACCCATGATGCTGTAAAGAAAGTTTCACAAAATTCTTAATATTTGAATGGATAGATAGACAGATGATAGTCAGACAGACAATAGACAGATAGACAGATAGATTGACTGTTAGACAGACAGACATAGGGATGATAGACAGACGGACAAAAGATAGACAGAGAGACAGACAATAGACAGACAGATGAACGACAGACAGAAAGACAATAGACAGACAAATGATAGACAATTAGACAGATGACAGACAAATAGATGGATGACAGACAGATAGACGACAGACAGACAACAGACAAATAGACAGACAGACGGACAACAGACAGAAAGACGGATGATAGACATAGAC
Source organism: Labeo rohita (assembly GCF_022985175.1). Lineage (NCBI taxonomy): Eukaryota > Metazoa > Chordata > Actinopteri > Cypriniformes > Cyprinidae > Labeo > Labeo rohita. The sequence goes on along the minus strand of NC_066881.1, from coordinate 9,718,797 downwards.
AGATGGAAGACAGACAGATAGACAGACAGACGGACGATAGACAATTAGACGTCCGACAGACAAACAGACGGACGGACGATATACAGAAAGACTGACGACAGAGTGACGATAGACAGACGGACGATAGACACAGACAGACAGACGGATGACAGACAGACAGACGGACGATAGACAATTAGACAGATGAACGACAGACAGATAGACAGACAAATGATAGACAGACAGACGGACGGACGACAGACAGACAGAAGACAACTAGAAAGACGGATGATAGACAGATAGAAAGACGGACATACAGAAGGACGATAGCCAATTAGACAGACAGACGGACAGACAGACAGACAAACAGACGGACGATAGACAGAAAGACTGACGACAGAGCGATGATAGACAGACGAACGATAGACACAGATAGACAGACGGATGACAGACAGACAGACGGACGATAGACAATTAGACAGATGAACGACAGATAGACAGACAAATGATAGACAGACAAACGGATGATAGACAAACAGACGGACGACAGACAAACAGACGGACGACAGACAGACAGAAGACAACTAGACAGACGGATGATAGACAGATAGAAAGACGGACATACAGAAGGACGATAGCCAATTAGATGGACAATAGACAGACAGACAGTCTTGTACCTTTGTCTTTTAGTCCAATTTCCTTTTTGCTTCAAATAAAAGTTTGTAATGTTGTGATTTTCCTCATATCTAGTTGGTTTGGTTTATGGCTTACAGTGCTTTAACAAAGACTTTCTTTAAAATCCCTATAGGAAAAATGAATGAAAAAATACTTCCAGAACCAGCACAGGAAGCACCGGCATTATTTGCCATATACCATCAATTAATCAACCTTGGAGCTCACAGTAGGTCTGTCTGTTATCGTTACAAGTCAGTTTCCTTATAAAGAGTTTTTACTTCCAGAACTGACTGGTGCTTTCTAGAACACTCCTCTGAATGTTGCAACTAATCAATCAGAATCAAGTATTCCAGAGAGAGCCCTGTAATAAGATCTTTAAGAACTTGCAAATGCCTAAACAGGCAGTTTCTAAGAGACAAAAATCTCAGAAGTGAGTGATTGGAGAACCCTACATAGGCAGCAACACCATGTAACACACAAACAGTGCTCTTCACAGGAGATTCCAGTGTTTCCCATACATTGATTTATTTGTGGCGGCCCGCCAAAGTATCAGAACTGACCACCACAAATAGATTTTTCAAAAGGCTTTGACTCTGTTGAATAAACATGAGCACTGCACGTTTTACAATCAAAACGCGACACTAGTGTTTTCATATTAGTGTATATCTGAAGGAAACGGACTGTCTTCAGGAAATTTTCGATTTAATTTCCATTTTATCATGCCTGTAATGCCTGATAAAGCAGCATTTGTGAGTGCTGTGCTGCTTTGTGCACAGCAGTTACCAGGGAAACTGCTATTTTTGCCACTCCAAAAGTGACACCTAGTGGCAAAGAATGAATCTGTATTTTCATTTAGACCAACCCTAGAACCCTACATAGGGTTTTCATTTAGACCAACGTGAAAATCTACTTATGGTTTTACTTAGCAAACACGCAGAGTTGTAAATATGAACTGCTGTGTATATCCTACGGGGGATCCCCGCCACACATAGCGTGTAAAGTGTGAACTGTGTGTTTCTATGGCAAAACTATGAACGGCAAAGCCCTCACATGCTCCTAAACTCTTAATTACAACTTGTAAACTCGGAATGTTCTAAAAGGTAAGACTTGGACCAGTGCAGCTGTACCATGTGACCGCCGCCAGGTTCATTTTGGCGCTACTTAGGTGCAACCTCTGAGTTCGATAACATGGAAAGCTATGAGTAAAATGTCACGTTGTCATCTCAGAATTATGGTAATTATGTCATGGCGTGAACGCAGCATAGGTCTGTGGAAAACGCCAAATTCAATTCACAGCTGAGTCTAATAAAGTTACATAGCAGATGTAAATATTGCATAAAACGGTCAATTTTAATGAAATGTAATTATTTTTAATTGTAAATTTTTTTAATTGTGAATTTTTAAAAATGTTTTATTTATGCCAAAAATCACTGGGATATTAACCAAACATTTTTTGTAAATTTCCTAACGTAAATAAATCAAAATATACATTTTTGATTAGTAATATGCATTGCTTAGAACTTTAAAGTCGATTTTCTCAATATTTGGATTTTTTTTTGCTCAAATGTGATCAAATATATTTATTTGTTTGTTTAGATTTTATTTTAGTTTTTTTTTTTATTCTAGTTCAGTGATTTTAGTACTTGAATTTCCAATTTTCATTTAAGCTTAGGTTTTTAATCTAATCTAATCTTTGCTTTCAGCTTTATTTAAATTAACAAAAAAATTCTGTCTAATAGTTAATAGTTTTAGTTAACAATAACTACACTGGTTTTAGAGCAGAGCTACTATGACTACAAAAACAGGCCAAGACTTAAAATGAAATGTGACCTTTAAAGCTTGACTGTACTAAAATAAATAAAAAAAAAACATGGTACAAAAAAGGCTACATACATAATCATACGTGGAAAAAAAAATGTGAAAATGCTTGAGGTCACCACGGCTGAGCACTTTATGTAAATGATGATCTTTTGGGGATGAGCGGCAACTAAAATTCCACCATAATCTTTTAGTCTTGGACAATCTGCTGCAGATATTTAGGGAATGAATTCAGTTTTATGCAGTAACAAAGAGGATAATCTTCAATACAGATAAAAGCAGGCCAGAGAACACAGTATTTGTCAAGATGTCATTTCATCACCTTTCTAGGGATTTATTAGAGAAGGTTAACATGAGACTTCTTGATAAACAGCACACAACTTTTTTTTTTTCCACAACTTTTCTATCATTTTAAAATTCCCAGATATGTCCAGCTTGTGGAAATCCTCAATTTGGCGCAAATATTTAAATACGCTATGCAAAATTGTTTAAATTATTATATGAAAGTCCTAAATTAAATTCATTCTGCAATACTATAAAACAAAATAATCTTTATAAACACCTTCACACAAATAAAATATAATATGACATTATGTGCGATGTAAATGTGAAATATCATGCTCCAAAAATTTGTTTTGGAGGTCAGATTGATTTTTTTTTTTTAAACTCTGTAATTAAAGGCACAGTTCACCCAAAAATGAATGAAGTATGTGGGCAAGCAAATAGTTGACGGCAGCCATTGACTTCCACAGTATGAAAAACATTATTATGAAAGTCAATGGCTACCGTCAACTGTTGGCATACCAAAATTCTTTAAAATATCATTTTTTGTGTTCAACAGAAGAAAGAAGCTCATACAGGTGAGTAAATAATGACAAAGTTAAATTTTTGCATGAACTATCCCTTTAAAAATTACGCATGAAAAAACGAAAAGAGTTGATGTGAACTGCTTTGTGCGAATACTAAGAAAATGCCTTTTGGTGACATTATCCACACTGTCTCAAACCCACATTGCTCCTCATCGGATCCCAACAGGCAGACGGCATTATGGGTATCTCTGGTGCAATGTTTTGGTCCCTTTAGAAAGCGCTATGTGAAACTGCCAAGTCATTTGGACGGCAGTCAGCCTCAGAGCACATTCTCCACTGGCACCAAACCAGGAGAACAGGGCTCGGCCTCCAGATACAAGCACCATGCCCTCCAACACGTTATCACCGTTTATCTGAGCCTTCCGTCTGATTTGAGTGACATTACAAATGTTTCAAACACACCCACATGAACAAGCACGGTGACGACGTGTGTAAGGTGTCATGGGTGGGAGCAGAAACTCTGACATACCGACACTGCTGAGGGAGCTGCTGCTCTCCGAGTCTGATGGCATTGTGGACAGGACGCTGTAGGTGGACCCTGCGGAGGAGAGAAAACACGATTAATAACTCAATGCTGACGCTTACAGGTCTTTAATTAACAAAATGCTCAATGTTGGCAGAAAGGTAGCACTTAAGAAAATAGAGAATAACTCATCTGCAATGCTCTAGAGCAAAACACTGAAACATTTATTAGGGAGTGTAATAGGTAAGTACAACAAGTCAGTTTCAAATATTTTGTTAACATTCAAATTTGAAATCAGTTTGCTAGTATAGACATAAACACATAAATATGCAAGCATTTAAATGGCAAAACAACACTGAGTAGATGTAACAACGAAGAAAAAAATTATATTATACATTAAACAATTTGTTACAACAAATTATTATTATTATTATTATTATTAAGAAAAGAAGAAAAAGAATAATGTTATTTAAATAAAAGGTAATCACCATATATACATAATAATAATAATAATAATAATAATAATAATAATAATAATAATAATATGTTATTATTATATAACAACAACAACAACAACTATAAAGAAGATAAAAATAATGCTAAAAGGTCATTTGGATTTTATTGTATAAATACAATATTATAAATATATCAAAGTAAAATTAAAACAATTATTTAAGCCGCTATAATAATAATAATAATAATAATAATAATAATAATAATAATAATAATAATAATAATAATAATTATTATTATTATTATTATTATTACTACTATTATTATATCTAAATATTCATCTATTATTATTGTTAATTATTATAACTATTAAATTAAGTTAATAAAACAAAAGGTAACCGGTAATAATCTATTACAATCCGTTATTATTGTTATTATTATTATTTATTATTATTATTATTATTATTATTATTATTATTATTATTATGTACATAAAATAATCGTTTTATTTTTTATTGTATAAATACAATTATAAATATCACAAAGTAAAATTACGAGAATGTTCATAAAATAAACATTGCTTATTATTATTATTATTATTATTATTATTATTAATTAACAATTAAACATTGTTAATTAATTAAAAATAACAATTAAACAATGTTAATAAAACAAAAGGTAATCAACATATACACATTATTTTTATTATTATTATTATTATTATTTCTAAATATACATCTATTATTATTATTATTAATTATTATTTAAGTTAATAAAACAAAGTAATCAATATATAAACATTATTATTATTATTGTTATTATTATTATTATTATTATTATTATAAAGTAGATAAAAAATAATGCTAAAAGGTCATTTTGATTGTATTGTACAAATACAATGAGAATATATATAAAAGTAAAATTAAAACAATTATTTAAGCTATTCTTATTATTTTAGTAGTAGTAGCATATTAATATATCTAAACATACATTTATTAGTATTAGTAGTAGTACAACAAAATAATGCTAAAAGTTAATTATTTTATGATATTATAAATCTATTAGGAAGTAAAAGAAAAAGATTGTTCATAAAACTAAAACAATCATAATATAAGAATTCACAATAACTTATAATAATAATAATATTTATTGTTATTATTAGTAGTAGTAGTAGTATTGTTATTATTATTATTATTATTATTATTATTATTATTATTATGAAGAAGAAGAAAAAATAATGTTAAAAAATAAAAGGTAATCACCATAATTATATTACTTATTATTACAACTGTTATATAAAATATTATATAAGCTACTACTATTCTTATTCATAGTAGTAGCATTAGAATCACAATAAAGTACATAAAAATAATTAAAATCATTACATTATGATTTTATTGTATAAATACAATATTATAAACATGAAACAAGAAAAAAATAATGTGCATACATTTAAAAAAAAAACTATATTATGAAATTATTATTATATTATATTATTAATCAGCCATTCAAATTAAAATATAACAAATCGTTTTGCTATAATGAATCATTTTGCTAGTTGCAAGTAGATGAAAAGTTAATTAACAAAGTTAACGAAAAGTTATTATCTAAATCAAATTAATCAGACACTTCCAAATGATCAGTATCACTCGTAAACATCAAATATCTGCCTCTCATAGAAATCCTAGCAAACTTCGAGGCTTGAAACGACACTAAAGTGCACAATAAAACAAAGCCCTGCACAACAACCAACTCTATCATGGGAAAACATGAGTATTCCAAAATCTGTGAAAACACCCGAGTATGTAAGCAAATATGAATAAAAATGAAATGGATAATTGAATCTTGGAGACTCTTTGCAGCTCTTCCACTGCAGGGCTCCTCCTCTTAATGAGCAGAGTGTGTGGTGACAAGGACACGGTTCATTATCACAGCCCCGACTCCACACGCAAACACAGTCGCCGAAATCCAGCCCGCAGAAGATCACACACACTCGAATCTTCCTTCACTCTCTTATCACATCATCCGAGACACAGTTCTGCTTCAGAAGAGCAACTTCAGCAACAGACTTCAATGCCTCCCGTAGCCTGAAATAACTTCAGGGTAGTGACGATTGAGTGCAAGTGCTACAGTTGCAAGGTTTTTTTTGGTGGGGTGAAAGGCAGATGGAATAAATAGATATTGTATAACGTCTGAAAGCAGACACGTAGTCCTGAGAGTCCTGTACAGGAAGATAGGCTTCAGAAATAGACATCATGCTTTTTAATGCACTCCCAACAAAAGGTACTTCGCAGGGCGAGGATGGATGGAAATACATTCACTTGGACACACGTGGAGCTGCACGCACTTAATGCATCAATCATTCAATGGCTACAGAGAACAGACGTCACCAAAAAGGCCTAAGGTTAAACTCACATAAACTGGCCTATTCCAATCAATGCAAAATAGTCAAATTCTTTGATGACAGTAACAGGTACAACAGGTCAATCAACAGAGCCACGCGATAATAAAAGACTGTATTGTATAATGTACTGTAGTACATATTCTTGCAGTTTAGTGTCATTTGGATGTTAGTTTGTCGACAAAAAAAAATAAAAAATTCATGACAGCAGTTCGAAGAAAAGTCATTTCAGAGAAGGTGGACAGAAGTGGTTACGTTTTGACTGAATTTTCAAGAAATTGTATCATGCAATCAAGTTTCTAACTCAAAAATGGTATCAAATGAAAGCAATGGCAAAAAACGTATAGCAAATACAATAAAAACCAGCAAACAAACAAACAAATTATATTACACAAGATTTTTTACATTAACATAAAAACAATTCTAAAACTTTTTCTGCCAAAATTATACTAAACTATACTATACTATACTAAAATGTGTTTACGTAATACTACTACTATTATTACTAAAATTGTTAAAACTATTTTATTAAGGAATAATCACGCAATATTTATTTTGTTTTAATTAACTTCGTTCAGCAAAAAAAAAGTTTGTTTAATTTTTATTTGATTAAAAGATTAATTAAATTTATATTTTATGACCTTAATTTGATAACCAGAAATTGTTAAATATTGTAAAAAAAATATTGTAAAAATACACTTTAATAAATTAAGTTGTTTTTATGCATTTAAATAATAAGACATGACTTAAAATTTGGTAACAATAAAACAGAAGGTGAGAAAAAAAATAAGAAATATTTCATAAGGCCCTAAACATGTAATTTTTTGTTGAACTTGAAAGAAATTGATGTTAAATTGTATAAGTTTTACAATTTTAATTAATTAGACTTGCTTTTTGATTGATAAAATGTAATTTAACCATTAAAAAAAAAATCTAGAAATGAAAATGGAAAAAAAACAGAATCCAGAAAAATTAAAATGGAAATTTTTTTTTTTTAATTTTTGGGGAAATAATAATAAAATTCATAGGACCTTACTTAACCTTAAACCCTATAAAAAGCAAAAAATGTTGAACGTAACGTTTTGTGTGAAACATTTTGTGAATAATAATAATAATAATAATACATCACAAAATAAAAAAAAATAAACTGAAGCAGTTGTTACTGTCAACTAAAATTATTAAAAATAATTTTATTAAATAAAACTGAAATAAACTAAATATTAGATGAAGAACTTAAACTTAAAACAAAATTAAAAAGTGTGACCTTGGCAAATAACTGAAATAAGTTTAAGTTAAACTGAAATAAAAAAAGGTAAAATTAAATATTCTTTACTAATAAAAATAACAAATAACATCAAAAATAAAAAATTTATTTGAAACTTTAACTAAAATGAAAATGAATAATTAATTAATATATACTTAATTATTAAATAAATAATTAAATAAATAATAAAAATGTTAAAATGCATTTAAACCCTTGAACACAAAACAGAAATTTTATTTCTTTACCTGCATGTTCACCAAAGATCTATAAACAAGCAAATTAATGTACTGAAATATTAACTTCCTCAGAGATATTTCAAGAAAATATATTAAGAATATTTCAAGTATAATATATTATATATATATATATATATATATATATATATATATATATATATATATATAAAAATAGAAAGAATTACGCAGAAACAACAAATTATGAATAAATCACTGCTATTATGTGAATAATATGTACTCATGTAATCCATAAAAAGTAACTGTAATCTGATTATGAGCATTTTAAACTGTAATTTTTAAATAATTAAATAATTACATTTTTAATAATTAATAATTAAATAATAATTAAATAATTATTTTTTGAAATCTGGTTATGTAATCCAGATCAGTTACTATGCAGCACTGTATACAGACAGACAGACAGATATAAATTATAGCAAAATAAGAATGGAGTGAAAATTTAGTACAATGTTACATTACTCAAAATTATTATAATATTTAATTATTTACATTATAATAGTACAATATTTGAGCTGAGACAAATTTGGCCAAGTTCACACTGTACGGATTTTAAAACAAAAGCGGTAGCCCTTCCCTGTCCTGGTACATTAAGTAGGTCAGAGATGGCATGCTTTGCCCAGGGCATCCTTTGTGTTTGTTTGTTTCCTGCTCTGCACACACTTGGTCCAACAGTTGTTTGAGGCAAGTAGACGATCAAACCCCCAACAACCCCCCAGCAACCATCACAAATACAGCATGACATGCGCTGCTATGACAAATTCAGCTGAATATTAAATCCTGCTATATGGCAAAAAAAGAGGATCCACAGGCTGGGAGTGAACATGCTCTGAGTGTCTTCTTGAAAAATGAACCAGTGCTACAGACAAAAGCTGAAGGCTGAAGCTTAATAATGGATGAACTCAAGAGCATTCATCCAAAAAACACATTTATCCTTTATAGCTTTGACAGCCTAGCAGAATCTGTTTGTACGGGGTTGATCTTGAGTCACAAGATCTTATTACAGCATGATGATAATCTATTCAAACATTGTCGCATAGGTTAAATTCACACAGCAGCAGAATACGCTTGCCTGTTTTGGAGTCACATTCACACACAGTTCAGTTAGAATCCAGAGTGACAACTGTGTCAAATTCCTGCTAATCACAAATCAACTCAAATTAATAAATAAATCATAAATAATACTACAGATGTGTACTTTCAGTCCGACTTCTCTTAAACTTCCAGAGACAGATCCTTACCCTATTCAGCACTGAACTGGCAAGCAATTCCAGCTGCAGTGCTGAACCGATTCCCCATTGAGAGTCTCTGCATTGTGACGTCTTCTCCTGTCTTACGTGGACGACTAGTCTTTTTCAGGGACTTGAATGAATTAGTGTCATTGTAAAACTGCAATATTTGAGAAATCACAGTTTTGGAATGACCAGCAACTTCAAATAGGACTAAGCAGTGAGCTTGAAATCTAGGAAATTATAGGTTGTTCTCTAATTTTGATTTCCACTGTATGTTAATAACGTAGGATATTATTTTAATTTTATACTTTATTTTTGCGCATTCATTTCGCTTGCCACGTCAAAACTATGTGGTGCAAACAACATGCATAATTGTATACAGTTGATGTCAAAAGTTTACATAGACCTTGCAGGATCTGCAAAATGTTAATTTTACCAAAATAAGAGGGACACAAAATTACAAAATGTGTGTTATTTTTTATTTAGTACTGACCTGAAAAAGATATTTCACATAAAAGACGTTTACATATAGTCTACAAGAGAAAATAATAGTTGAATTTATAACTTTACTGATAGTTGTTCATGAGTCTCTTGTTTGTCCTGAATAGTTAAACCTTAAAGTTAAATCCTTCAGGTCCCACAAATTCTTTGGTTTTTCAGCATTTTTGTGTTATTTGAACTCTTTCCAACAACGACTGTATGATTTTGGAGATCCATCTTTTCACGCGGAGGACAACTGAGGGACTCATATGCAACTATTACAGAAGGTTCAAACACTCACTGATGCTCCAGAAGGAAACACAATGCATTAAAGGAGAAGTCCACTTTCAGAACAATAATTCACAAATAATTTACTCACCCCCTTGTCATCCAAGATGTTCATGTCTTTCTGTCTTTAGTCATAAAGAAATTATGGTTTTTGAGGAAAACATTTCAGGATTTTTCTTCATATAATGGACTTGATTGGTGCCCCGATTTTAAACTTCCAAAATGTAGTTTAAATGTGGCTTCAAAAGGCTCTAAACAATCCCAGCTGAGGAAGAAGGGTCTTATCTAGCGAAACGATCTGTCATTTTTTTTTTGGCAAATAAAAATTTGTATACTTTAAGCACAAAAGCTTGTGTAGCACAGGTTCTGGGATGCGCGTTCACAATGCTTCGTACTACTGAATCACGTCGAAAGGTCACGCCAAACGTAGGCGGAAATACAGACCCAGTGTTTACAAAGCGAACGCGCAAAGACTAAGAAAGTGCAAGTAAGTCAAACGCTGTTTACAAACAAAAAGGTACAATGATGCTGGACGATTCTGAAGTTGTAGAAGAAAATAAGATGGAGTTTTTCAACATAGTCTACCTTTTTGAGCCAGAGTACACAGACGATGAACTTAGACGTGATTCGTAGTAGTGATGGGAAGTTCGGATCATTTTATCGACTCGGACCTTTGAGTCTCGTTCATGAAAATGAACGAATCTTTTTGAGTCATTTCGTTCATTTCATTCATTTTAGCAAAATATAATTCCAATGTTGCGTGTTACTTCCCTAACACATCTACTGCTTACACAAACGTTGATTACACTACAAACAAGACAAAACTATAATGCTATAAGAAACAGAAAAGATTAATTCATTGTTTACCTGGGTCTTTAGTCTATGATTAGCTCACCTCAACTCTTATCTGACAAGTTGTCAGGTTTAAGTCGGTCGTTCATCACGTGACAGCCCCATAAGATGAACGAACGACTCGAAAAACCCAAAGACTCGAAACAGGTGAACTAATTCCAGTACAGAACCTAATAGGATGTTACGCATGAGTGACTGAACAAATCACTCCCTGAGACGACTCGTTCTTCCCGAGTCACATTAAAGATTCCTTCAAAATGAACGCGCATCCCAGAACATGTGCTACAAGAAGGCTCTTCAAAATCGGGGCACCAATCAAGTCCATTACATGGAGAAAAATCTAAATCCTGAAATGCTTTCCTTAAAAAAACATAATTTCTTTACGACTGAAGACAGAAAGACATGAACATCTTGGATGACAAGGGGAGGTTGAAAACGTTTGATCTTGAAGATCAGGGTAAATTTTAATTATTTTGTCTTCTGGGAAACATGCGTATCATCTGTAGCTTCTGAAGGGCAGTACTAGTTGGAGAAGAAAAAAATAAAAAAAAAAAAAAAAAAAGGATGTTTTGGCAAACAAAGATAAATGTGCACACCTTCATTCTGTTTAACAGTTTTCACCCCTTGGCTCTTAATGCATCATGTTTCCTTCTGACGCATTAGTGAGTTTTTGAACCTTCTGTAATAGTTACATGAGTCCCTCAGTTGTCCTCAATGTCAAAAGACAGACCTCAAAATCATACAGTCATTGTTGGAAAGGATTCAAATATACAAAAATGCTGAAAAAACAAAGAATGTGTGGGACCTGAAGGATTTTTCTGAAGAACAGTGGGCAGTTTAACTGTTTAGGACAAACAAGAGACTCATAAACACTTTACACTACACACTGCTGTGAACCATCATGAATATAAAGAGTACCTTTCTAAGAACTGCGTTTTAAACTAGGTTTTTAAAAGACTGTTCCTTCTGTTTTATATGCCATTGACCTAAATACAGCAGTCAGCCCCAAGAATGAAGCCTTGGGAGTTCAGAAATAATTTCCCTGGCCAACAAAGTAAATTTCTGCATTTTCTAAAGATGTTCAAAACATGACACCACTATGCCAAGATGTTGTGAAAACTATGTGCAACAGCTACAGGCCTCAGCGAGCACCACTACATCAAGCTGCATCAACTAGAGTCTGTGTGTTTGTCCCGTTCATGACACCGGGCCGGCAGAGAGGGCGTCAGAATGAGCCTGATAAACGACTCTGTTTACCCACATTTCAGCACTCTAAATCAAACCGACTTTGGCTGTACTCCTACTTCTGCTGCAGGAGCCGCTGCCGTTTGATTAAATCTGGAGTCGCCCCAGCGCAAGCTGAAAGACAGAGAGCAATGTGCCCCAGGAGAAGACACATCACATCACAGCCTTTGTTCAGTCACTTTCACATGAGGCCACATGGCAAGGCTGTGGCACCGAGGGCAAGGTTCAGAGGAAGCAGCCAATCGGAGCTCAGAGGCGGTCATGTGACATGACAGTATTTACAGTCATAACGTGGAGCGAGGAGAGAGACATCAGCAGACAAAAGCACTGGACTCTCACATATCAGCTGATGTCACACACAGATACAGGGGCATTCCCACTTTTGAGAAGCCTGTGGAAAAATCAGAGGGGATCAGAGGTAACCCGACACTCGTTCAATACAATAACCACTGAATAACCCCGAGACACATAAAGCACTGAAACGAAGGAACGGAAAATCAAATTTTACTTCTGCAAGTGCCGCATCTGATGTTACTTGGCATTTAGTGGGGGCTTTTTATTCAAAGCACACTACCAGCAGAAAAAAAGGCCCCTGGAGTCAGTTAAGCGCTCGGCTCAATGGCAGTACAGTAATAGAGCGAGATTGTGATCTCAGTAACTCTAGTTCTCGGTCACGCCTACTGGAAGCAGCAGCTTTAGCGTAACGCTTGAGAATCTGGGCTGCCAACAGCATCGCCATCCCTGCATCTCATCGCTTGTTGTCACATGTCACTCCAATAACAGGCAACACTTGTGAGTTGTAGGCAAATATTACTTCTCCTCTCTGGAAAGCTTGTAGATTACGTGATGACAAAGCAACATTTAATGCAATTTGTTTGCCCCTAAATTTTACACTTTTCACTAAACTAAGAATTATCGGTAGGAAATATAACAAGATACAATAAAATTTAACGTTTTGGGGTAAGAGTTTTTTGAAAGAAGTCTCTTATCCTCACCAAGCCCATGTTTATTTGATCAAAACACACAGTTAAGCCAGAAATATTGTGAAATATTATTACAATTTAAAAGAACTGTTTTCAAATTAAATATATTTTAAAATGTAATTTATTCCTGTGATGCAAAGCTGAATTTTCAGCATCATTACTCCAGTCTTCAGTGTCACATGATCCTTTATAAATCATTCTGATACCCTGTTTTGCAGCTCAAGAAATTTAATTATTATCATCAATGCTGAAATCAGTTGTTCTGCTTAATATTTTTTTTGAAAAGTCTGAGACTTTTTGTTTTTCGTTGATGAACAATAAGTTAAAAAGAATATTTTTTGTTTAAAATCAAAACTTTGTGATATTTTCGAGGCCTTTAATAGAAGTATTAATTTCATTAAAAAATGAAATTACTGACATACACTTCTATTCAAATGTGTGGGATCAGTAAGATTTTTGTTTTTTAAACAAGTTTATGCTCATCAAGGCTGTATTTATTTGATCAAAAATACAGAAAAACAAGTAATTTTGTGTAATATGTTTGCTATTTAAAAATAACAGTTTTCTATTTTAATATACTTTAAAATATAATTTATTCCTGTGAAGCAAAGCTGAATTTTCAGCATCATTACTCCAGTCTTCAGTATCACATGATCCTTCAGAAATCATTTTAATATGCTGATTTATAATCAACGTTGGAAACAGTTGTGCTACTTAATATGTTTTGGGACGTGTGATACTTTTTTTTTTTTCAGGATTCTTTGATAAAAAAAGAAGAGTTTATTCAAAACAGAAATTTTGTGCAATATTCAGAAGTTTGGGGTCAATAAATTTTCTCTTCTTTTTTTCTTTTTAAGAAATTAATACTTTTATTCAGCAAGGATGTGTTAAACGGATAAAAAGTGATAGTAAAGACTTATATTGTTAGAAAATCTTATATTTTTATTAGATTATTTTTATTTTATTATATTAGAATGATTTCTGAAGGATCATGTGACGAGTCTGGATGAATGGTGCTGAAAATTCAGCTTTGCAGAGGAATAAATTACATTTTAAAGTATATTAAAATAGAAAACCAATATAAGAAATTGCAATAATATTTCACAATACAACCGTTTTTAATAAGTACAGCCTTGATGAGGATAAAACACACTTCATTAAATAAACATTAAAAATCTTGCTGATCCTAAACTTTTAAACAGTAGTGTATATCCACTAAATATAAGGCGTTAAACATATCCAGGGCAACATGTCAAAAGTGATTGTATAAAACATTTCAAAGACATGCAAGTGAAGCATTTTTCCATAATCGACCAGTCAACTAGGTTATCCTAAGGAAGTCCTGAATAATTAGGTTGAATTAGGGTCAAAGTCATTTGCATGTATGCATTTAAATTTACAGCACACACTGAATCAAAGATGTAACCAAGGTCACTGGTTAGATTCCCAGAAAATGCATGACCTGATGAAACACGTAACTTAAATGCAATGCAAGTTTCTTTGCATACAAAAACAGGCTTGAATATCTATATATTTATTTTATAAAAATAGCAGTTTTAACAAAAACCAAAGGCATGTGGATTATAAATAATAACAAAAACGTTGCTCGCAGCAGGTGATCTAAAGTCTGAAAGTAATGGTCTTGAAATTCAGTGTTGAAGATGGTGAATCAGTTATAAAAGCATCGCTCTGATGACTGTTGCGGCAGTGAATTTAGGGGATGAATTTAGAAACGCACCTTCTGTGTGAGAGTGAAGATTACTGTGCTGACAGACTAACAGCAAGCTCAAGCACAGCATGCTGTCAGCACACTAAAACCCTCCCAGACAGCTATCAGAGAACAGCCACACGCACACGCACACAAAAGAAATACATATATGGCTGTATATAAAGAAAACTTTCAAAAAAACGCTATTTTTATTAACAAAATGCATATTTGAAGTCTAAACAAGTACATTCTTGCCTAAAAAATTCCTAAAACATGACACACACAAAAAAAACAGTATTATTTATAAAATTATAGTGGATTTGCGCATCTGCATTTGCGACTGAAAACTACTATGTGCGACTATGAAAAATTATTTAGGAGCACCAGTGCGACTGACTCAATCGGCATATTCGTTTTTGCACTGAGGGGATCTTCCAAAGTTTCTGTGTTTATGCAACGTTGAGTAATGTATCACAGACATATGATTTTTTTCATTAACAAAGTGTACAAAGAGTGTAAATAAGAGATTCATCGTGCAGTATAGAGAGCGTTGTTGATTATAATAGAAGTTTGAGAGATTGCGATGAACTAAGATGAGTGACAGTTTTACTGACTTTTAAGTGAGTTTGTAAATGAGATTGATTTAATACAATAGCTAAATAAACAATAAGTTAATACTAAGTGACTTAGATTGTCTAACTATAACACTGTTGCCTGATTTTGCACTATTACCTGATTTCGTTGTCAAAAATAGTTTGAAACAAGTCACAACTGAGCCGCTGCGTATCTCCATTCAAACACAGCAGTGTTTTGTTTATGAAAGAATGTGCATTTTTACATGTTGTTTGAACATTAATGGGCATGTACAAATCTACCTTATAACGATAAAAATCCATGCAGTGTTTTTTTAATTAATCTGTAAAAATAATATTCCCTTTTTCAAATCAAGCCATTCTCGATGCCTGTCGTTGTGGCCTCACACTGACAGAGGCCGCTCCCACGATAGTTGATTGACATGAGCGTCTTCCCTAAGATCAGTTGTAACAGTCCAATCTCCATTTTTTGATGCCGGTGCAGGGATGTAAGTTAGACAAGAATTGAGCAATTGTGAGGCGTTGTTGTTGCTGGATGTAATAATGAACATATTGGTCGTCATTTACTCCCGACATCTGAGCCGCTGAAGATAGATTACGTTTGTTTGTGAATGGAATGTGTCTCCCGATCTACATATATCCATCTATGTTCCCACGAATCATTTGTGATCCAGCTTCACTTTTTTTTTATGAATCTTTGCGATCGCCTTTCCTAATAATGTGCTAGTTAACAAGTTTAGCAGCTAAATGCAGCTAAAGTAAACAGGCTCGTCACTGCACAGAGAGAAGAAAGGGGCGGGGCGAGCAGAGCTCATTAACATTTAAAGCAGCCTCGACCAGAATGGGATGATTTTTCCAGAGCTGATTTTGGCAAGGTAAAAAGGGTGTTGTTTTACACTACCACTGAGAATTTTTAACCAAAATATATTATAATTATTAAGACCCTAAAAACAATCATATAAACTTGTGGAAAATGGGCATCCAATGACCCCTCTAAACAAATCTAATGAGTCAATGATTCAATTTCCCATTCATAAAGAGTCACTTGCTTTATTCCTGAATCAATCAAACGTTCGAACGAATCAAATGAATGAATGATTCAGTAATTAAATCAGTGACTTGCCACCACCTACTGGCAGTTTTAGTTTCATATTTAAAGCATCTTTTCAGTTATTTAAATCATTTAATATTTCTGTATTTAAAATGTTATATTTAAAACACTAATCTCAACATGAATTTATGAATTTTTATTGCACTCATGCCTCTCAGCCTCAAACATACGAAAAATATACAAGCCACTTTTCGTTCTTCTGTGCCACCCCTGTAGTACAAATTAATTTTGTTAATACTGATTTAATTTGATTGGTAACTTATTCATATTCTACTTGTTCTTATTCTGTTGTTTTAATTAGAAATGTAAAAAAGCTTATAAAATATAATATTTTAAACATTTAGTTAGTTAGTTACAAGTTAGTTATTATAAGTTATATATATATATATATATATATATATATATATATAATATATATATATATAAATTTTTTTTTTTTTTTTGTAGTTTTTTTGGGGGTGTATGAATATAAAGAATTTAAAGATGCAGGCAAGTTCCATCCGAAAAAGTCCTTCAAAAATGCTGCATATTCAGATCCGTGCGGTGTGGCACAATGTATAACAATCTCAGGTTGCATTTCACAAGTCACGTAAATCAAAAAAGTCACTCATCTCAAAACCTGATCATGCAGCAGAAAATTGAAGGTGACAATTCCTGCCATAAAAATACACATTTCGTTTTCTAAACAAGATTAACATCCCTAAAAATAATCAAAGCCAAGCGTGCCGCACTCATCTGATTGTGTAGCTGTGACAGCTACATAATGCAGGCTTACTCTAATATAGCATCTCCCTATGGGACACATGGCCCGTTTTCCGATACCCCACTGTAGTCCTTCCTAGAAAAAGCTCCATGTGCCAGTCTGATCACTCGCGCTCAGATTAACAGGCATCAGGACTCACGCCGTCTCAAGTCCTCCTGGGAAGATTGTACGTACGAGCCTCGAAGTGGTAATTACGATGTGATGTGCATACAAGTGATTTAAGTCAGATTTTTTTTTTTCCTTTTACACTGACTGAAACACAGAAAAGCTTTTAGCGCTTATGCAACAAAACGAAGAACAAAATATAACCATTATGGGTGTAAATTATGCTGTATGTACTTTATTATTCTCACACAGCCACAGAGAATATGGGAAATGTAACGGTCAAAAAAAGCCATTTAATGCAGCTATTTCCGGCAATATACATTAGTACACAAAATGTGCACAAACCTATTTAAAAAAAAAAAAAAAAAATAGTACTTGTTAGTACTTTTATTTAGCAAGAACGCATTACATTAATCAAGAATGACAAAAGGCGTTTTCAGATGGGTTTTCCTGTTTACTTTTTTTTATTTCTTAGCAAAAAAAAAATCCCATTTCCCACTGGTGAGTACAACATTTGGTGGCATTCATGTGCTCTCATCAGTACGATCACTGATATGACTAAAAGTCAAGATAGAGTCTTATCACAGTTCTGTATATTTCCATTACCTCACAACTAGCATTTAGACTGTGGCACTTCCGCAGTTTCTCTGCAATTAAGCAGCCTGGGAACACTTGAAAATGGTAATGAAGTCCTTTCTGATAGCTCTGCCTCTCATGGAGAAAAACGTGAAGAAAAACAGAGACCTAGACTAGCATCCATCCATGTGGAGCTGACACAGTATCATTTTGTCTCCTTTAATTCCAGCGTTAGCAATCATTCACGCGTTCTGCTACCATTAAACGATCAGGCATGGCTAGCAAGTGTTCACACCGCAAATTGAGCTCAGATCAATACGGTCTCAGTCAACGTGAAAATGTGCGAGTGCATCATCATCACAAGGGATATTGGATTTATAAAATAGTTTTATTGAGCCACGTTTGATGAGGTATTAAGTTAAACTAAAATAGCCAGACAGGTATACAGAAATCTCTCTAGATCCAAAAATAAATGAGAGCTCATCTACAGACTAAAAGCAGTGCAGTCTCAAATGGGTTTCAGCTAGGTGGATAAAAGGGAAGCTGACATGCAGAATATAAAAGATAGAGGCTATCCTGTCCTTGAGTGTGACATTAAGAGGCAGAGATCCTAAAAAAAAAGTCTTTAGATCTGAAGTGATGGCCTTGAATCAGACTGGCATCAGTATTAATATTTCATGGCATGAGCTGTGCTTCACAAAGTCATGAGTAGTACACGTCTACAGAATACTCTCAAAACTTCATTCACAAAATCACTACTGAGATTTCCACCAAGAAATGTTAGCCATCAAATAAATGCAAAAGAATACAGAGGCTCCTATACTAAAACGCTTTTCATTTGGACACATTGTCAAGGCTCAACAATAAGGATGGTGTGCTGATCTGGGGCCACTGGGAGAGATGATTTTTTTTATTGGCCCACTGATGAAATCAAACTCAGAACCTTACATTTGATGATCTTGTATATCTTTATGCCTTGCAATAAAGTTGTGTATTAGCAAACATAGCAAATTTCGCTGATTTGCCAAGATAATGTTATTTAGCATGTAAATAAAACAATTTAATTTTAAAAAAGGTTACATTTATTTAGTTTTGTACTATTTAAAAATGTTCAGCTTCTTTAGAAATAAGACATGAAAACTGACAATTTTTTTTAAACGATACAAAAGTAACTATAAATATTACCATTTTAGAAAATATCAGTAGAGTATACAAATGACTATTTGATTATAAACTAGAATTATTTCAACAGTTTTGATCAAATATAAGTAAATAGTTACAAATTGATCAAAATAACATTCAAATGTTTTTTTTTTTTTTTAAAGAATCTAATGGTCACCAAAACTGCATTTATTTGATCAAAATACACTAAAAACAGTAATACTGTGAAACATTACTACAATTTAAAATAACATTTCAATTCTTACATTTACACATTTTATTTAGCCCTGTGATTTTTTTTTATGTGACAATATCTTGCAACATTAAAAATGTCTTTATCAATAATAGCACTTCCCATCAATTTTGTGCATCCCACTGACCCAGCATTTCAACGGTAGTGCATATCAGTAATACAAACAAAAAATTGCAATAAGTGCACAGTAAAAATAAGTATAATTTTAACAGTAAAATACTGTAAATACACTACAAAAAAAAAAAAATTATAATGTAGGGTAACAGTAAGTTCTCATATTATATACAGGGAAAAACTGCAAAGGATTTCATGTAATTTCACAAAAGCTGATAAGTTTAAAAAGAACAAATCAACATATAATTTACAGTTAGAAAGTGTAAATTGATATTCCCAGAATTCCTTGCATGATACACCACATTTGTGACCCTAGACCACAAAACCAGTCTTATGTTGCACTGATCTATTTGTAGCAATAGCCAAAAATACACTGGATGGGTCAAATTTATCAAATTTTCTTTTATGCCAAAGATATTTTGTAAATTTCCTACCGTAAATATATTAAAACTTAATTTTTGATTAATAATATGCATTGCTATAAACTTCATTTGGACAATTTTAGAGGTGATTTTCTCAATATTTGGATTTTTTTGGACCCTCAGATTCCAGATTTTCAAATAGTTGTATCTCAGCCAAATATTGTCCCATCCTAACAAACCATACATCAGTGGAAAGCTTATTTAATTTATTGTTTAATTAGCTTTTTGATGATGATGATGATGTATAAATCTAAATTCTGAGAAATTTACACTTATGACTGGTTTCGTGGTCCTGAGTCACATTTGAAAGTATTTTGATAATGTTTCTAAATAGTTTTTGTTATCAGTTTTGTACATTTGGGTTTTAAGTTCCTACATCTGTTGTTTAATGAATGTTTACTGCATTATTATAACTGTGTTATGTGTTATCATGATAGTTTTTTGTGTTTACGTGAATGACTCTGCACCTTCTATATTCTTGTGGAAAAGCTACTTGTGATGAACTTTGATTCTTCATGTTGTTTTTTTTTTTTTTTTTTACCACCTGCATCATGATGGTTGTTGTCAGTCTGTGCTAAAGACAGATTTAGGTGGCAGTGTGCACTATTGAATTTACTGGTTTACATTCACATTTTCTTGTTTGTAAATTACAGCTTTATATAGTAAAAATTACAGTTAGTGTTTACAGTTTTTCTGTATTTTTTTTTTTACAAAATTATTCTGTCAACCACAGCTGCCAAAATTATTTTGCAAAAATTCTGGAATTTTCTTAGTGTGTTTATTATTTAAATACAAGCATTAGGTATTGAAAAATATATTAGTCAACCACTAACAAATTAGCCACAGAAGAGCTACTGCAGTGTTGAGTGTAGGTTGAGAATTACAAAAAAAAGCTTATTAAACAGCAAGGATATTAATAAGTCTGCTCAGAAATATCAGTAAATGTCAAACACACCTCTTTCTCAGAGTCACTGAGAGGCTCAATTTCTAGGGCTGGGGGGATTAAGAGTCCTCTTTTTGATAAACTGTCACATTGTAACTGTCTGTCCCCTGCACTGATCAACTGGGATCTGAATAGACAGCCCCCGTGGCCCATAAACAGCGCAAGCTGCTGATGGTGCAGTTTGAGGCAGTTCATTTAAAACAAAAGGCCTGTTGTCTCTGTACTGGCCCTACATTTGACTGCATGAAGGAGTAGCCCGCTAGCCTGCTGTGGACGAGCCCTAGCCCATGTGAAACAACTGCACTGCTCCTCATTTGCAATGGGTGACACCATAAAGCTGCAGTGTCGCATCCAATCTGAAGCACACCATAGGTCACAACAATAACTTCAGATCACAAACTGTAGCATCATGCTGCTTCTAAATCAATGTTTACGCCACATAAACTGTACTGTTTTAACAATAAAAGACTGTAAAAAAAATTTGTTCCTATAAAACAGAAGCAGTGAAAAACTATAATATATCCAGAGAGACATTTCATGTAACCTTACAGTAAAATACAAGTCATCTTATAATTTACACTGAAAAACTGTCCATTCCCAGAACTCCCTGTGTGACACTTCACATTTGATTTTTTTTTTTTTTTTTTTTTTTTTTTTTTAAAATAATTATGTTTTTGTATCAGTTATGTACATTAGGGTTTTAGGTTAAATCTTATATTGTTAAATTAATGTTTACTGTACAGCTGCAACGATTCCTCGTTTCAATTAGAGTATTCGATTTTTTTTTTTTAAATCCTCGACTGCATTTTGCATGTCGAGTAATTGGCAAAATACTGGCGCATTCCACATATTAAACCAATTAAAAAAAATTATAAAGCATAACGCTATTAAGAATTCACAAACGCTACAATAAATTGTGAAAGTACCCAATATTCATATGTATGCAATTTCAACACTGTGGCCTTTGTGTTGATATTTAAAGACAGCCATCTTTAGCTTGATTGTTGATGTAATGGTAAAACTTTACAATATGAGTCGATTTGTAACATTAAGATTGATAAAAGCTGTAGAATAGAAGTATTGTTCCTTGTTAGAGTGTGTTAATTTTAACATTTACTGATATATTTAAAATTTTTTGTTGCTTTTGTTAACATGAATGAACAATGAACTAACTCAATAAACAATATATAGTTAATATTAATATTTTTATTCATTTATCAAGTATGGTTCGTTAGGCTACTTTAAAAAAAATAAAAATAAAAATAGTAGAGCACTATTTGTTCTGCCATTTTAAAAACTAATCGGTTGATTAACCGGCCAGCGTGGTCCAACGTAGTTATCGGTAAAATCCAATATCGGTCGACCGCTAATTACCATTGCCTCATTGCTATTAAATATGCATTTTAAGTCATTTTAAAGGCTATTGTTCACTAAGGTCTATTTTTATTACTACAAAAAAAAAAAAAAATCATCAGATTACTCAATTAATCATCAGAATAATTGACAGATTACTTGATTACCAAGATAATCGTTAGTAGTTTAATGCATTATTTTAGTTACCTTAGTTTTTGTGTTTTTGTGCATGACACTGTGTGCACCTTCTATACATTTTATTTACCTCAGCTTGTGATAAAACTGCTTCAATTCATCATACAGCTTTTGCATCGTCGTATGTGTCTTTTAGTGGTTTTAGTACCACAGCTGATATGTTGAAATATACCATTTTTAACAGAAAATTTAAAGTCCACTTCCAAAACAAAGATTCACATGTAATGTACTCCCCCCCTTGTCATCCTAGATATGCATGTCTTTCTTTCTTTAGTCGTAAAGTTTTTTGAGGAAAACATTTCTGCATTTTTTTTTTTTCATATAATGGACTGATATGGTGCCCTGATTTTGAACTTGCAAAATGCTGTTTAAATACAGCTTCAAACGATACCAAATGCGGTTGTAAACGATCCCAGCTGAAAAAGAAGGGTCTTATTTAACGTAACGATCGGTTATTTTAATAAAAATAATACAATTTATATACTTTTTAATGTCAAACGCTCGTCTTGTCTTACTCTGCCTGAACTGTTTTTGTTACGGTTCGTGACAGTTAGGGTATGTCGAAAAACTCCCATCTCATGTTCTCCCTCAACTTCGAAATAGTCCTATATTGCCGTTTTACCTTTTTTTGTTAGGGGTGTTTGATCTTCTTTGGATCTACTGGGTCGGTACTTCTGCAGCGATGTAGGATTATTTTGAAATGATTTTTAAAGTTGAGGGAGAAAATACGATCGGAGTTTTTAGACATACCCTAACTGTCTTGAGCCAGAATACACAGAGTTTAAGGAGAGAAAGACAAGACGAGCGTTTGAGATTAAAAAGTATTTAAATTGTATTTTTTTTAATGAAAATAACTAATCGTTTCACTAGATAAGACCCTTCTTCCTCAGCTGAGATCGTTTACAACTGCATTTGGGATCGTTTGAAGCCGCATTTTGGAAGTTCAAAATCGGGGCACCATAGAAGTCCATCATATGAAATGTTTTCCTCAAAACACAATTTCTTTACAACTGAAGAAAGAAAGACATGAACATCTTGGATGACAAGGGGGTGAGTACATTATATGTGAATCTTTGTTTTGGAAGTGGACCTCTCCTTAAATTTAAGTTAAAATTAGTAAAACCAAAATATTGCTACCGAATTTTTAAAGTAAAGATCTGGCAACCGTTTTTACTTTCAGTTTCATGTTTTTTTTTTTGTTTGTTTTTTAAGTGTAGAGTTCAGTCTGCACGGGAAAAACAGCTCTAAAATGCTGCGAATTAAAAAGACGCCAAGTCAACAGAAATGATCATGGATGCGTTTATAGTAATCAATGTGTTTCGGCTTATGGAAATGCGCACGTCTGCACTACGGCCATTCGAATATCATCTACCGCACATAAATCTCACTCTTCCTATCCTGTTAGAGAGATTGATCGTCAACATTGATCTTTTGTCTCCCTATTTTGTTGATTTATGAGGCTGTGAACAGGAGAGTCCTTCCATGGAGAAACATGCTGTTCGCAGTTCCTTTAGCCTGTGTGCTGAACAGTTGGAGCTGCCGCTACAAACCTCTCCTCTGAACCCAGTCAGCCCCTCCTCCACCACTCTCAGCCTGTGTGTGTCTCTGTGTATGTGTGTGTGGAGGAAGACCTGGCAATGAAAAGAGCTGAAGCCCAACAGTGGCAGCTTGGGAGAATGACTTCAGAGCAGGTTGATATCAGTTCAAGTCATCGCACATGCATACGGCAGAGTCATTTCAGGCTGTTTGGAGCCTGCAGGGGGACAAGGCTCATCTTTAGCTCTTACTAACACGGCTAAACGTAATAATCACATGAAGTGAATCACAGCACTAAGGGAAAGACGTTTCTGAAATACCTTTCAGCTCAAATCAGCGTAAGCCCTGCAAAGGACATGTAACATCTTCAGAGACCTTGGATAACATGAAAGAAACTAAACTGGAGATGAATAACCACAGCTTGGGTATAGGAAATATGTGCAGTTCTATGCTTATGGATTTCTTACGCACAATTGGGTGTGTGTGGTTAGTGTACACAAATAAAACCACAGAGTCAGATGGGACTGTGCCGGCATGCTCACAACCCAGTGTGTGTGTGTGTGTGTGTGTGTGTGTACTGACAATAATGCTCGAGAACAGAGGCTCTCAACGGGTGGGACGCAGATCTGCTGTGATAAGGTCATGGACAGAAGGAAAAAAAACTTTGCTACATGCAAATAATAAAAAAGGATTAGGAAAGCTAATAAATAACATTAAATCTGAAATGGAGAACCAAAACATTTTGTTGTTGATGTCAAAATCAAATTTCCATTTGTGTTTTGCACAAATTCATCTGTCACTTGGCAACAGCCAAAATAGACAGATGCCGTTCTATCAAAATGAAAATAAATAAATAAATCTGTCATTTGAGATGTGGCAAGTGAATTTAGGCATCACAACATTATAACATTCTAAATGTATAGCACAAACAAAAATGATATGCATTTTAAGATTTGGGTGTTATCGATGTTGTTAAAATAAAAATAAAAATTAAATTAAATAGATACGGCACCAATATATCTGTGCATGTGTAATCTAAATATGCATGCGCATTTCTTTTATTTTACAACAAAATATCTAAAAGCAGCCAATAACAAGTAAACAATAATAATTTAAAAAATAAAAATAATATTAAAAAGACAAATACACCCAACATTTACATGACATAATACCATTCAAAAATTTGGGGCCTTCAGATATCATTGTAATATGCTGATTTTGTGGTCAAGAAACATTTTTTAATTATTATCAGTGTTAAAAACAGTTGTTTTGTTTAACATTTTTATGGTGATATTTATTTCTCAGGATATTTATTTGAAACTGAAATATTTTCTAACATTATGATTTTAATTTTTGAATTAACAGATTAATTAGGACCCTATAAAATCAGTTTCATTTTTTTTTCCAAAATTCTGTTTTATTTTTTTCAAAATTTCGTTTTTTTCTCCCAACTTAAATTTTTGTCCCCCTTAAATTTTAATGGTTAAATTAAATTTTATTAATAAAAAAAACATATCAAATTAATTAAAATCCCGAAACTTACTCAATTTAACAGCAATGAATTTTTTTTTTAAATTCTGTGTTTTACATTAATTTTCTGAATATCATTTTAATGGTTTCATTAAATTGTAACAATCAAATCATTTGATTTTATATATATAAAAAAACAAACAAACTTATTTTATTTATTTTTTAAAGAAATATTTGTTGTGTACATTTTCTGATAAATAATTTTTTGGTAAATCATTTTTATGGTAAACATTCCTTAAAAACAATGTTTTAATAATAGTTTTATTATTTATTAGTTTATTATTATTTATTTATTATTACATTAAGTAATTTCTGTCAGTTTCCTCAAGTTAAACCAAACTTTTATTTTGACAGGTTGCTATTTAATGAATCCTTGCTAAATAAAAAGTTAAAATCTAAAAATAAAAAATAAAAAAACCACACACACACAAAAAAAAAGAAACAAACAAAAACAACAACTCTGCATCCCTAATGGCAAAATGAAGAGGTTGCATGACATATCTTTGTTCTCAAAAACAAGCACAAAACTACATAGTAAAAATAAAAACGCACCTAACAGTACAGTTACTCAGGGTAAACATCAACATCCAGTTCATATTTCCACCTGTCTGCACCTTCAGTTGGATATTTTTTCACATCGTTGAGGTTCAAGACCCCACAATCATCCTCAAGAACACGATGTACCAATAAAGACATCATTAAGCTCACATATCTGCAAGTGCACCATTAAAATCAGATCAATTACAATTCTTTCAGACCATTTTTAAAGACTCCAGGGCCATTCTTACAGGTCCTCGAGCACAGCACATGTATGTTGAAATCGATTTGCCATGGTAGCCTGGCAAGTGTGTTTCCATGGAAACAAGCCCATAGCCTATTCCATAGATGTGCGTCTGGGAAGCACTTGGTTTGAACAAAATTAAAATGGAAATGATATGACCCGTGTCATAGGCGGTGAAACGGAAGCACATCTCCATAGGCTAACCCAAGGGAAAAATCTTTATTTCAGTTACACATGATGCTTCTCTCTGATCGCTGGGAACAGATTGAAGACGTAAAGAATTGACCAAGAAACCCTAGTGTGATCTTTGTATTCAAGAGCAATCAACAGTGCTTACATCACATTTCAACCTGCAGAAGAATTCTGATCCACATCTAGATCCAATGCTGAAATCATCACACAACAGCTTTGCTGTCATAAAACAATTTCATGATTGCTCCAAAACGCCCAATGCAAACAGAAAACGCTGATAATTCAACACACTGCCTCTTCAGATTCGACAAAAAGAATACATTTATCATTTACAGAAAAGGATTAAAAATAAAGCTTCTAAACGGAAGTTTTCAAAACATCTTGGGTTCCAAAAAGAACCTTTCATAAAGAATCTTTTTCCACTCTAAAGAACCTTGTGTTTATGGGTGTTAAA
Organism: Labeo rohita; assembly: GCF_022985175.1. NCBI lineage: Eukaryota > Metazoa > Chordata > Actinopteri > Cypriniformes > Cyprinidae > Labeo > Labeo rohita. Next base: position 9,691,751 of record NC_066881.1, on the reverse strand, counting down.
GCTTCTTCAAGGCACCACAGATGCCAATAAAATGCACGTTCACCTCCAAATCCGCTATCCTTCCTGCCAGAGTGACTTCAACTAGTCAATTCCAGCACTTGACTATTGATCCAAAGCTAAAAATAACTGCAAACATCATGCAACAGCATTTCATCAACTCATCACCACGTCAGCCTCCAATGCACAATAGGCAAAAGCATGACTTCATCATCTGTGCAAATACAAAGACAAAAACATGCTGCGTGCAAGCGAGCAAACACCATTTTTAAACAAATCTGTTCACTCACGTCTATCCCGTCTATTTTATATTCATCTAAAACATTTAAGCAGATATCAGTTTTAAACATGTGCTCTGATCCATATCATGAATCGAGCATGATGGGCATGTACACCTCCCATATCTTTTGACTTCAGCGGGCCAGTTGCAAAGACACTTTCATCTGCTTTCACATTCATCTAGATGTCAGTTAGACCACCAAACATTAGTGTTGCAACTGTATTTCTGACGCACATCATGAATCAATCAAGTTCACCTTCCAAGCCACTTTACTATTGATCCAAAGCTAAAAATAACTGCAAACATCATGCAATAGCATTTCATCAAGTCATCACCACAACACAATAGTCAAAAGCATGACTTCATCATCTGTGCAAATACAAAGACAAAGTCATGCCGTGTGCAAGTGAGCAAACACCATTTCTACACAAATCTGTTCGCTCATATCGATCCCAAAAATTCCTATATTTCATATTCACCTAAAACATTTCACCAGGTATCAAGGTTTTTGTTTTTGCACATCATGAATCAAGCATTATGGGCATGTTCACCTCTCATCTCTTTTGACTTCAGCTGGTCACTTGCAAAGACATGTTCTGCTGCATGCAAATACAGATTCTACGTCAATCACATCACAAAAATAGTGCACATCATGTATCAAATTCATCTCTCAATCTATTGATCCAAAGCTAAAAATAGCTGGAACACAATTGGAAGTCATCATTACATGTCAAAATTCAATGCACAATAATCCAAAACATTACCTCATCATGCATGCAAATGTAAAGGCATGTTATATTGCATGCAAATACAGATATCACAGCAATCAGATCACACACCTCAACCTCTGCTAGACCTTTCACCTCCATCTAGAAGTCAGTTAGACCACAAAACAGTGCTGCAACTTGTGCATTTTTGATGCACATCATGAATCAATCAAGCTCACCTTCTAAACCACTTTACTACCAATCCATGGCTAAAAACATCTGCAATACAATTTCAAGTCATTACCACGTCAGCATGCAATGCACAATAATCAAAAGCATGACCTCAGCATGCATGCAAAGGCATGTTATGTTGCACGCAAATACAGATTCTACAGCAATCAGATCACACACTATATGATGATCAACCTCTGCTAGACCTTTCACCTCCATCTAGAAGTCAGACCACCAAACATCAGTGCTGTATCTTGTGCATTTCTGATGCAAGTCATGCATCAAGTTTACCTCCCAATCTATTGATCAAAGCTAAAAATAGCGGCAGCACACTTTCAAGTCATGACCACGTCAACAAGCAATGAACAGTAATCAAAAGCATGACCTCATCATTCATGCAAATGCAAAGACACATTCTTCTGCATGCAAATACAGATTGTACATCAGTCAGATCACAAAAAACTTCACTTTTAAATTTCCTGCTACTAGTACTTTCACATCCATAGAAGTCAGTTAGACCACCAAACATTAGTGTTGCAGCTTGTGTATTTCTGATGCACATCATGAACATGTTCACCTCAGCTCTTCACTCTCCAAAGCTAAAATAGCTGCAACACAATTTCAAGTCATCACCACAATTCAACATTCAATGCACAATAATCAAAAGCATGACCTCATCATGCATGCAAATGCAAAAGCATGTTATGTTGCATGCAAATACACATTCTACAGCAATGAGATCACACACTGCGTGATGTGATGCTAGACCTTTCAGAACCATCTAGAAGTTTTTAGAGCACCAAACATTAGTGTTGCAACTTGTGCATTTCTGATGCACACCATGCATCAATCAAGTTCACTTTCCAAACCACTTTACTACCGATCCATGGCTAAAAACATCTGCAATACAATTTCAAGTCATCACCACATGTCAGCATGCAATGCACAATAATCAAAAGCATGACCTCAGCATGCATGCAAAAGCATGTTATGTTGCATGCAAATACACATTCTACAGCAATGAGATCACACACTGCCTGATGTGATGCCAGCCCTTTCAGAACCATCTAGAAGTTTTTAGACCACCAAACATTAGTGTTGCAACTTGTGCATTTCTGATGCACACCATGCATCAATCAAGTTCACCTTTCAAGCCACTTTACAATTGATCCAAAGCTAAAAATAGCTGCACCACATGTCAGCGTGCAATGCACAGTAATCAAAAGCATGACCTCATAATGCATGTTATGCTACGAGCAAATACAGATGATGATCAACCTCTGCTAGACCTTTCACCTCCATCTACAAGTCAGAGCACCAAACCTCAGTGTTTTAAAGGATGCAGCGTGAATCAAGCACGTAGCGCATCTTACCAGAATGCTCAGCTGGTCCTCCGCCGTTGGTGAAGAGGGTAGAGTACAGGTGAGGGTATGTCTTCTCCAGGGCCACACAGAGCTCCAGGAAATGGTCGCTCTGCTTGTTCATGAGCATCTTCAGGAGCTGGTCCACTTTCTCGGCGCTGGAGGAGCAGTTCTGGTCCAGCTCGAAGGCTTCCTGTTCGCTGAGGCTTCCCGATTTGCTCAGGAGCTCTATCAGACGGTCTGCATCAGTGATGGAGTCCAGTAAGTTCTGGTGGTACTGGTGTAGTAACTCTTTGTGCTTGGGCTCCATTGCAGTTCCTACAGTTCCCTAGCTAAGTAGCTAGCTCCGCGCTATCGCCGTGGAGCCGAATCCCCACACAAACCCGATGAATGCAGCAGGAACTTCTTTCTGTCCGCTCACTTGTAGGATTTGAGCCAGGGCGCCATGAGATGTGCTGGCTTAATCAAGCGGGTTTTCATTAGAAACAGCAGAAAGGCACAGAAGCCATGTTTGTTGCCTGAGGCTGTTGACTGCACTAAACAGCGAGACATTTCTCCGGATCACTTACGCGCGGCAACTTCGCCCATTTTTCCCTGCGCTGCCGAGGAGAGCATGTTCGTCTGCGTTTATAGTTTCTTCTTGGCCATTTATCTGGCGCTGTGCGGACTCAAGTGGGAGCAAAAGTAGCGCAACTCTTCTTGCGTTCCCTACTCAAACTGTACGCTCCGCCATGTCTCGGTATCTCAGCAGCTGCTGCCTGCTGTCAATCAACTTCCCGTACTATGTCCATATACGGTAAAGTGGGCGGGGTTTCGCCCGAGACACACCTGGTTTTCTCCAATGGGCGTGCACTGCTGTTCAAAATTTTCAGGCAAAAAAGGCTACACGGTTATGAGGATGATGCATCATGACATAACAAGTGCAAGGGGACTTTACGCTAGAACATGTGCTGCACACTGTTGATTTTCAGCAAATGCGACGGGGCTAGTTTGTGATTTTATTATACTGTAATAATATAGCATGGACGTTTAAATAAATAAATGCATTTAAAATTAAAACATTGTAGCTGGTTTATAAAAACGTTACCACGTGGTCTCAAAGCAGGATGAATAGATCACTGTAACAGCAAAAGTAGTCCTTGTAAAAAAAAGTTTGAGAAAGTAAGCTGTTGAATAGAATAGATAGTACTGATGATACTAAACTGTTGATAGAATAAACAGTAAATAACGCGTTAATAGTGTTTTTTCTTAAATGCATATATTATTTGTAATTTCTGGACAGTCCTTATTAAAAGGAAAAAAAAACATACTCAGTATTTTGTCTTTTTTTTTCTTCATAAAAGTATTCATCCGTGAAGCGAAATGGCATAACATATTAGGTCTTGTTTTCTTAAAAAAATAAAAATAAAATCCTACTTAGTATTGTTTTGTCGTATTTTCCAGTAAAAAGAAAACATACTCAGTATTTTTTTAGTCTTTTTGTTCTGTTTTTTTAATTTTTTTAATTAAGATGTATTCATCTGAGAAGCAAAATGACTTACTATATTAAATCTTGTTTTCAAAAAAAAAAAAAAAGATTTTCCTGCTCAGTGTTTTTTCAGTTAAAAACAGTATTTTTTCTTTTTTCCTTTAAAAAAAGATCTTTAATCGAGATGTATTCAGCTGAGAAGCAAAATGACGACTATTAATAAAACGATTAATAAAGTTTTCATGCTCAGTATTTTTTTCCAGTAAAAAAAAAAAAACATTTTAAAAAAATCGTACTCTGTATTTTTTGTCTTTTTTTCCAATTAAAAAAAATCATAGTATTTTTTTCCTTAAAAAATTAGATGTATCCATCTCAGAAGTAAAATGACATGAAAAAAAAATCCTACCCTATTTTTCTTATTTCCCAGTTAAAAATATTCTCAGTATATTTTGTCTTTTTTCATTTAAAAATAAAAACTTAAATCAAGATCTGAGAAGCAAAATGATAACATATTAAGTCTTGTTTTAAAAAAAAAAAAAAAAAAAACTACTCAGTATTTTTTTTTTCCAGTTAAAAAAATATTTTCAGTATTTTTTTTTAATCTTAAAGTGAGATATATTCATCCGAGAAGCAAAATGACATTACATATTACATATACAAACTTTCTAAAAAAAAATCTGTTTTCTAAAAAAAAAAAAATCCTACTGAGTATTTTTTGTCTTATTTTTCCAGTTAAAAAAAAACATATTCAGTATTTTTTGTATTTTTTTCCCTAAAAAAAAAAACAAGCTGTATTCATCAGAAGCAAAATTACATATTAAGTCATTTTCTTTAAAAAATAAAATACTACTCAGTATTTTTTGTCTTACTTTTCAGTTAAAAAAAACATACTCAGCATTTTTGTCTTTTTTTCTTAAAAAAAATCAAGATGTATTTATTTGAGAAGCATAATGACATAAGTCTTGTTTTCTACCAAAAAAATCTTACTCAGTATTCTTTGTCTTTTTTCCAATTTAAAAAGTCATAGTATTTTTTTCTTAAAAAAAGAGATGTATCCATCTGAGATGTAAAATAACTTGAAAAAAATCCAACCCTAAAATTCTCAAAATTCTCAGTATATTTAGTCTTTTTTCATTTAAAAACAAAACCTTAAATCAAGATCTGAGAAGCAAAATGATAACATATTAAGTCTTGTTTTTAAAAAAAAAAAAAAAAAAAAAAAACCTACTCAGTATTTTTGTTTTATTTTCCAGTTAAAAAAATATTCTCAGTATTTTTTTTTAAATCTTAAAGCGAGATATATTCATCCGAGAAGCAAAATGACTACATATTACATATACAAGTTTTCTAAAAAAAAAATCATATTGAGTATTTTTTGTCTTATTTTTCCAGTTAAAAATAAAAAAAAACATATTCTACATTTTTTTTCCCTAAAAAAATCCAGCTGTATTCATCAGAGAAGCAAAATTACATATTAAGTTGTTTTCTTTAAAAAAAAATCCTACTCTGTATTTTTTGTCTTACTTTTCAGTTAAAAAACATACTCAGCATTTTTTTTTTTCTTAAAAAATCAAGATGTATTAATTTGAGAAGCAAAAGGACAGAACATATTAAGTCTTGTTTTTTAAAAAAATCCTACTCAGTATTTTTTTTGTCTTTTTTTCTGTTAGAAAAATCTTAAATCGAGATGTATTTATTTGAGAAGCATAATAACATAAGTCTTGTTTTCTACAAAAAAAAAACTTACGCAGTACTTTTTGTCTTATTTTCCAGTTTTTGTCTTTTCTTTTCTCTAAAAAATATGTCAGTGAAAAAAATAAATAAATTTAATTCAATGGGAAAACGACTATTTTTCTTTCTCAAGTAAATGTATCCTCATAAAACAAAAACACTAAGAAAGAAAACGTTCTTTTTTTCTGAAATTCATATTACAAGAACAAACTCCAAACCCCACAATTTTGATAGCATGTGAATGACATCCGTGATTTATCCTGCTCAGTCCCTGTTTATTTAATACCATCCATATGAGCGCACTACACTTCTGATTTATGTCTTTGTGGACCATCAATCCTTGATGCTCAAAGTTCACATTATCATGCTGAAATCCTTTAAGAGTGGGAGCTGAAAGAGTGTTTACACATCTTCATTAGATGACTTACATCATTAGCACCACGGCTCAGACCGCTTTATGGATGAAGAACTAAAGGTTACGTGGAGTTCACAAGCTATAAGAGGCCAGTTGGAGCTTTAACATGTTAACGCAAAGCAGATTAATAAGTATCCAGTCAATTATCAGTTACCTCAAACATACAAAGAGAGATAAACATGGGATTAAACCAGACTGAGTCATTTTATTGGACTACCAATGCAGATAACAAGAGGTGCAAAGGATATGTGTCAGACACATGCAAACACGTGAACTAATGAACTATCACTTCTCACGCCAATTGATTTTACTTACGCAAGGCCTAACAAACTGTGCAGAAGCATTTGGAGAAACACAGCTGACAGTGGAAAGAACCACATGTCAGCAAAGCACTGTGGGTTACTCCCATCTGACAAACCTTGTGACATTGCAAATTGGTTGCTCTAAACTGAAGCTATTTTACGCTGCACTCCCACGTGAAGGATAAGTGAGAGTTGTCAAGGCACCAACTTGACGCTTACAATTAACAACCGCCAATTAGAGAACACGTGTCTGTATACATGTCTCCAAAAATCAAGACACATACAGAAGAGTAGCTCTTTGACTGCATTTCGTGAAATGTAATTAAAGAAGATCTCATAGAGAGACACGTAAACCCTGGTGAAAAAAACAGCATATGCTGGTTAGGTAGGTTTTGATGCTGGTTTAAGCTGGTCCTTTGCTGGTTTTTGCTGGTCATGTTGCTGGTCAAGGACCAGCTTAAACCAGCACCAAAACATACCTACCAGCATATGCTGTTTTTTTCACCAGGGAAATAGTGACTGGTTGATGAAATTATGATTCCATGCAGCCTTGTGGGCATTATCACGCAAAGGTAAACACAATTTAAAAATAGTCTTTAAAAAGACATGTTTATTATGTACGAACAGATGCTTGGCTTTTATCTGATCTGGAGGTTAGATATAAGTTGATTGCTCTCAGTGGAACCTCATTTTCTGAATCGTAAGCTTTGAATAATTAAGGCTGTGGTTTTTATTTTATTTATTTTAATTTTTTTTTAATTTATTTTGAATGGATTTTTATTTCATTTATGAGCTAAATGCTGAAAGAGTTATTTCTGGGATTTTTTTTTTTTTAATGTAATCAGTTTTTTAGACAAAAAAAGGTTAAAAGGTTTAGGGGAAAGTTATTTATTTTTTATAATACCATAATTGTCATTGTATTTTAAATGCACAGGGCAATTCTGCCCTCTACTGGTGTACATAAGAATATCATAAATTGAACTCCTGAGTCATAATGTGTAAGGCAGTTTTTGCTGTCACTGACTCACCATCGTAATATTATATTATTTTGTACATATTTAATTAATTATATGCTTCCATCCATTAGATTTATAAGCGAACGCTGTTAACGTATATGACTATACATTAAAATCTAACTGGGAATGATGTAAAAATGTCCCCGCCATCATTTAAAACATTTAAGTGTCGTGTTGTGTTGTCGATTAACTTGTCTAACTAAAAAACGCTCGTGCAACTCGCCGTCTTCAGCAGTTTGGCGTTGTTATGAAGAAAGAACCAGGATGTTGGATGGCATTGGGTTTGAGCTGATCTGGGAGCAGCGGTTCTTCGGATTCCGGCTGCACTGCGGGAAGTGGGTTGTGAGCTACACATGATGGATGTTCCCCGTGTTCAGCCACTGTTAGCTAAGAACCTCCTTAGCTATTAAAATCTTTTTTTAAACACGACTAATCACAAGTGACATAAATACTACGAGGGTATACAAGACATTCGGCTTTACTGACTACTTGTTTTGCCATTAAAACAGGATTGTTTTATAAAATTATGTCAGCTTTGAACAAATGTAAAATTAAAATACATATTATAAATATCATATTGCTCTAGTCATATATATGTGTGTGTATATATATATATCTTTTTTTTTTTTTTATTGTCCAGACCTTGGGATAACTCCCAAATAATAATAATAATAATAATAATAATTAAAAAAAAAAAAAAATATTATTTACATTTATATTACATTAAATAATACATTATTTTAAATGTTTTTATAAAACTATAAACGTCTTATATAATATTAACCAGTTTTAGTTTTTATTAAAATCTTTTTTTAAATTGATAATTACAAGCGACATAAATACTAAGAAGGTATAAAAGACATACAACTTAACAGACTACTCTTTTCGGTATTAAAACTGTAATGTTTGCATTAAAAAAAAAATAAAACCATAAATATCTTACACAAATATTAATTTGGATTACTTTTAGTAATTTTTTCATCATGCATTTAATCACAGGTATATTTTGGTATTGCTCCTTTGTGTGTGTGTGTGTGTTTAGATTGTCCAGACTTTGGGATTACTAAAATAAATAAATAAATAAATAAATATTATATTAAATTGTACATTATTTTAAATGTTTGTATAAAACTATACATATCCAATAAAATATTAACCAATTGTTTTTTATTTAAATCTTTTTTAAACATGAATTCATTAAACATGGCTAATTACAAGTGACATAAATACTAATAAATTATAAAAGACAGCTTTACTGACTGCATGTTTTGTTATTAAAACAGTAATATTTTTTATAAGATATATATAATAAAATATATAACTATACATAGCTTACACAAATATTAATTTAAATTACTTTTAGTAAATGTTTCATCATGCATTTAATGACAGGTATTTTTTTTATATTGTCCAGACCTTGGGATAACTACGAAAAAAATATATAAATAAATTATGACAAATATTATTACAATTATATTATATTATTAAATTTTGCATTATTTTAAATGTTTTTATAAAACTTTAAATATCCCATAAAATATTAACCTTTTTTAAAAAAATTAAAATCTTTTTTTTAAACACAGCTAATTACTATATTTATATTTATAAAACTATAAATGTCTTACAGGAATATTAATTATTTTAATTACTTTTAGTAAAAAAAATTATCATTCATTTATTGACAGGTATATTATTTTTATATTGGTCTTTTATGTATATTTAATTAAATTTTTTTATATTGTCCAGACCCTGGGGTAAATAATAAATAAATAAAATCATTAAAAATATTATTTAAATTACATTACATTTGACATTATTTTATATGTTTGTATAAAACTATAAATATCCAATAAAATATTAATATGTATATATATATATATATATATATATATATATATATATATATAATTTCGTAAACATGGCTAATTACAAGTGACAAATACTAAGAAGGTATAAAAGGCATTCAGCTTCACTGACTACTTGTTTTATTATTAAAACAGTAACATTTTATAAGATTATATTTTTATAAATCTATAAATATCTTACACAAATATTAATTTTAATTACTTTTTTAATTAAATGAATACAATTATTTAAATGGGCAATGCAAGTCCTTGACACACAAAATTACTGCATATTAAAAATAAAATATAAAATTACATATATATTATATTATATTGGGATAACTACAAAAAATAAATAAAATAAAATTATCAAAAGTATTATTACAGTTCTATCATATAAATTTTTACATTATTTTAAATGTGTTTTTTTTTAAATAAAACTTTAAATATCCTATTCAATATTAACTAATTTTAATCACTAATAAATATATTACATTTTTCATCATGCTATTTAATGATTTGTTTCAGATGTGCAAGTCTAATTATGATTATGATTATAATTTTGGCCTAGATAATGTGATCACTGTAGATATTAAGTCTCCTATGTTTATTTTGTAGATTGTAATGCTATTTGACTGTGAGCCATGCCTGATCTAGTAGGAATAATTATATGAATGTTGCTATTAATATTTATCAGGGTGTTATGAGGCCACAGCTGAATTATCTATTAAGTCAGCACTGATAGTACCAAAGAGGCGGTTGAAGAAACACCAACTTAATTCGAGTTGAACAGTTGAGTTATTATCTCTTTCAGGCAGGATTTACTTAGCATTTCATATGAGCGTTTGTCTCTGTACAGAGTAAACAAATAAGAAACACAAAGACAGCACCATCATTACCACTTTTTTTTCCTCAATGCAGAGGTTACAACAAAAGAAGTGTGTATAGTTAAAAATAAACAGCGTATAATGCGTAAGATGCAGGAAATATACATTTCTTTACTATAAAATGTTGAAACTAATATTTATGGCACATTTTCCCCAGTATATGTATATTACTTAACATACATTAATGTGTAAAAGCATTTTTGGCATTCAGAGTTGTGCACAATACTTAATTTTCTTGCATCTTGCAAACAAAGCATACTTGAAGGAAACGCATACATTAAATATATATATGCACTCTTTCCGATAAACAATAATTCGCTAAGTCACTTTTTTGAGCGTAGAAGGCACAGAAAGATATAGTTTGCTACTCCCAAAATAAAATTTTAGTCAGGAGAGCATGAAATGTAATGTGCAGCGTATATGCACACAGGTGCTTTTGCAGAAAGTACTGTATACCATACAAGTATAGAGTGCAAATGAAAGCAAGGCGTAAGATGTGTGTGGCTTCATGTCCTCTGAGTGTGTGTGAAAGCATCTGTATCCTCTAATCGCTTCCACCGCAGAGCTTCAGCAGTAGTTTCTTATAATCCCCTGAAGTGTCTCCCTAGAAGTGCAAATTAGTTTGATTACAATTATTATTACAGTGCTGTCATTTTCATTTCTCAAAAACGTACAGGATAGTTCGAGGGGTTGTTATTACACAGGTACTCACAGATATGGCTGTGTATAGAGATTTCCCATAATTCTTCATGTATTCCTGACGAATGTCCAGCATGTCCACTTCAGAGCGGGTCACCATGATGCGAACCAAAGTGCGATCCTTGGTTCCTGCTCCCTGTGTATTTAAAACAGCTTTAGTCTTTAACTTTTTTGTTATGTTTTTAAGCATATTTTGATTTGAAACAAGGCATGTGATCTACTCTAGAGCAGCAGCTCTACAAAGTGGCTCTTTTAGTGTACAAAAACAGTACCAAAATTGACGTTCATTATTAAAATTTCCATGCCTGTTCAACACTTCAGCATCTTGCACTTCCAAATTAAAAATGGGCAATGCAAGTCCTTGACACACAAAACTACTGCATATTAAAAATAAAATCTAAAATTACACACACACACACACGTCTGGTTTATTATCCTTGTGGGGACTCTCCATAGGTGCAATGGTTTTTATACTGTCCACACTGTATTTTCTATCCCCTTACCCTAACCCTACCCCTAAACCTAACCCTTACAGAAAACTTTCTGCATTTTTACTTTCTCAAAAAAACTCATTCTGTATGATTTATAAGCTTTTGTACCCATGGGGACCTCAAGCCAGTCCCCACAATGTCAAAAATTTCAGGTTTTACTATCCTTGTGGGGACATTTGGTCCCCACAATGTAGCAAAAACAAGTACACACACACACACACACACACACACATATATATATATGTGAATAAATGTAAATATTTAAAATAGTATTATATTAAAAAATAAATATATAATTGTATAAAACTATTTATTTTAAAATAAATGTCTTTTATACATATATGTTAGCTATTTTTAACAAATATTTTTTTTTAATTTTGCAATATTTATATAATACGTTATTTATGTATTATATGAAACAACTATAAAATAATGCATTTTATAAAATATTTGTATATTTATTTTAAACAAATATGATATATATTACAACTAAAAATAAAATCTAAAATTTATATAAAAATCCATATTAAATTTATTATATAAAAACATTTATTATAAAATAATGTATTTTATAAATACATATGATACATTTTTATTTTATAAATTGCAATTATTTTCCAATATATCAATTATTTATGTATTATACATATTATATAAAAACATTCATTATAAAATAATATATTTTATAAATATATATGATCAATTTGTAATGAATATACAAATATTTTATAAAATGCATTTTATAAATACATATTATATATTTTTAAATAAATATACAAATATTTTATAAAATGCATTATTTTCCAATATTTCTATAAATTATGTATTATATATATCCTATTATAGAAAACATTTATTATAAAATAATATATTTTATAAATAGAATATTTTTTTAATTAGTATGCAAATATATTTTTTAAAAAATGCTTTATTTTGCAATATTTATATAATTAAATTATTTACGTATTATAAGTATTATAAAATAATGTATTTTATAAAATATAATGAATATACATATTTTATGAAATGCAATATTTTGCGATATTTATATAATAAATGACATGCATTATCTATATATAAAATCTATTTTTAAATGAATATACAAATATTGTATGAAAAGCAATATTTTGCAATATTTATATAATAAATTATGTATTATATAGATTAAATACGTATTATGAAAAAATGCATTTTATAAATATATATTCTCTATTTTTAATAATGATACAAATATTTTATAAAATTTTATAAAATATATATATATATATATATATATATATATATATATATATATATATATATATATATATATGAAAATAATGTATTTTATAAATATATGTTGTCTACTTCTAATTTAACTATTGTAAAATAATGTTTTTATAAAATGTTTGTATAATTATTTAAAATACATAATATATATTAAAAATAAGATAAATAAATATATAATTTATTATATAAAAACATTTACTATAAAATAATGTATTTTATAAAAGAATTTTAATTTTAATAAAATCATTTTATATAATTTAAAAATCATTTATTTTATAACATATATATATTCATTTTAAAAAGTACCACTTCAAAACAAATGTATTCTAATGTAAAATATATATATCTAACATTTTTATAAAAACAAAAATTTTCATAAAATAAATAAATATATAAATACAATAATATAAAAATATATTTTTTACTACTATAAACAAAAGATTCTTCTGGCATACCACCTGGGGGCACTTTGTGTACAGTTTGAGAATCTCTGCTGTAGAATAAAATGACTTCTAACCATGGCTTTGTTTGTAGTAATTAATCATAAATTAGCCTCCTCTGTTCCTCTGTAGTCAGTACAGCTCATTTGCACTAAGAAGAATAAGTCTCACCTTCATGGCCTTGTAGAGTCTCTCAGCGAAGTAGGCCGGTGTGTTCTTGATGCATTTCACTGCATACAGAAAAACATGTTTAGACTCCCCATACGCAGATCACCCTGCAGCTAACAATAAGTGTTCAACAAAGCAAGCAAGACCAATCTTGAAACTTAAACCAGAATGAAGAAAGACCAGGCATTCATCTGAAAGTCAAAGTCAAATTTAAAAGAGAAAACCTGACTGTTCATAACAGCAAACCGAAATACCACACTAAACACACCTCATTATGAACAGGAAGTCATGCACTGCGACACAGCAAGCACATATGTCAGCTACGTTTGTGTGTTATGACACACGTTTGTGTGAAAAATATATTACCGCATATTTACCCTATAACAGCTTTACCCGGCAGGATGGACAGCAAGTTAAGAAATACAATTATGAGTGTTTAATGATTAGATTTCACGAAACCATTATAGATGGCAGATCAGACAGCTCACCGACAGCCAGCATGCCGCTCTCCAGATCTCCAGACATCTCCCTCTCGATACTCTTCTCAATGTCTCTGCCACACATGTGCTGGTACTCATTAAACACTGTCAACACAAAAACACTTCATGTCTTAATATAATCGCTAATGAACTTTAAAGCTTATGTTACTTGATCACCAAATCAGCATATTAAAATGAATAATGCATTTTATGTCGGCCCCAATAGCCTTGCGGGCAGCACGCCAACATACAGCGCCGTTGCACTCTGGGTGTCCGAGTTTGAATTCCGCCTCGAGGACCTTTCCCGACACAACCCAAAATCACTTCCTGTTGTTAATTTAATGTCTTATTAAAAACAAGGCAAAAATGCCAGAAAAAAACCCCAGTTATATTAAAGTGCAATAATATTTGCAGAATATTATTTATATTTTTTCATCTAAAATTTTTAAATATTATGGAAGTCTATTTCCACCACCAAAGATGAGGTTATTGCAACATTTTCTCTCACAATTCTGACTTCTTTTCTTAGTATTGTGAGATATAAACTTGCAGTTGCATGTTATGTCAAAAATTATGATTTAAACTCGCATTTTTGAGAAAAATGTCACAATTGCAAGATATAAACTTGCATTTCTGAGAAATAAAAGTCACAATTAAGTTCATATCAAATTCTGACTTTATAACTTGCAATTGTGAGTTTGTATCAAGCAATTCAGAGAAAAAAAAAAGTCAGATTTGCGAGTTTGTATCACGCAACTGCGAGAAAAATATATCGAAAAAAAAAATCTGAATTGTGAGATAAAAAATGGAAATTACCTTTTTATGTTTTATTCAGGGGCGGAAACGGGCTTCCATAAAATAGAAAACCGTTACTTTAAATTGTAATAATATTTCCTGTTATTTTGTTTTGTTTTGTTTAAGTAAATTGTATCTTAACTTTTAGCTGTCCAATCAAATAAATAGTCCAAAATGATACATTAATGAGATAAATATATGAGCACTACAGCACATATTACATAAGAATGAATATATATGTGTGTTATAAAATAAATGATTGTTAAATAAATTGATTTTATATTTATCTTATATTTAATATATATTATATATTGTTTTATAAATATACAAATATTTTATAAAAAGCATTATTTTATAATATTTATATAATATATACACTGCCATTCATAAGTTTGAGATCAGTACAATTTTTATTGTTTTTAAAGAAGTCTCTTATGCTCACCAAGGCTGTGTTTATTTGATCAAAAATACAGATAAAACAGTAATATTGTGAAATACTACAATTTTAAATAACTGCTCTTTATTTTAATATACTTTAAAATATAATTTATTCCTGAGATGCAAAGCTGAATTTTCAGCATCATTACTCCAGTCGTCAGTGTTCCATGATCCTTCTGAAATCTTTGTAACTGTTGTGCTGCTTAATATTTTTTTTGGAACCTGTGATATCTATTTCAGGATTCTCTAATGAGTAAAAAATTAAAAAAAGAACAGCATTTATTCAAAATAGAATAACAATGTTACAACGTAAGTCTTTATTATCACTATTTATTAATAGAACACATCATTGCTGAATAAAAAAATAAAAATAAAAATAAAAAGAAAAAATGAAAATTTTGAATGATAGTGTATATCGTTACAAAAAAAATCTATTTTGAATAAATGCTGTTCTTTTTAACTTTTTATTCCCTAAACAATCCTGAAAAAATTGTCACAGTAACATATATCAGCATAACATTTTATTAAATTCAGCTTTTAAAGGAATAAATTATATTTAAAAAAAAAAAAAAAAAAAAAGTTCTTTTAAATTGCAATTTTATTTCACAATATTGTTTTTCTGTATTTTTGATCAAATCAATGGAACCTTGATGAGAACATCTTAAAAAAACATTAAATATCCTACTGATCCCAAACTTTTGAACAGCAGTGTATATTAGACAAAAGACAACTGTGTTCTATAGAAAAACAGGAAATGACACAGTAAGTACGTTGATTTAGAGGTGATTTAAAATGTTTCCACTGGAAACGATCTCAGTTAGGAGTCATAATTTTCATAATGACAACTACAGCCTTGGCAAGCGTGGGTTGACTGCAATGCCAGACCCAAAACTGAATTTTTGACCACTCCATGCCAACTTAAAAGTTCCTGAGCATTTTTTTACACATGAAGTATTACGTATGTGGAAACATTCAAACATCATTATACTACTATACACAACCTGATATGAGCTAAACAACCAAAAAATATATAAAGCAACATGATATTTCTGATTCAATATATGCCACAGTACAGTATTCTTGACAAACAGGTTTCAAGTTTTTTTTTTTTTGGTATTTCCCTTTTCAAGTAGATGTGAGCTTCACTAGCATTACTATTACACAGAAAATAAACAGGCAGCCTGAGGGTGGCGCTGAGTGAACTGACCTTCCTAAAAGGGACTTTGACTTGATAAAAGAATACTATTATTCCAGCCAAAAAGCCACGACATACCTGCTCTGAGGTGAGCTTTGCTCCGAGCACACAGGATGGCATTGAATTTCGATTCGTCTGTACCAAGTTTATTTTCCCCTGCTTGATAGAGAGCCTGCAGCAGAACACAAACAGAGCATAAGAGGGACTCTTCAAAGAAGGAGAAACCTCTATTTTTAGAAACATTTTAATGGTTACCTGAGCATCCTGTTTGGCTAATGATATGTCCACATTCTCCCTCTCATCACGATTACCCTTTGAGAAAATAAGAGGAAGAAATACTGACGTGAGTTTCACATTTCTGCCATTCACAATTATTTTGACCTTCTAGATCACGTCATCAAATTCACATCATCCGTGTACCTGAGCGAGAGAGACCAGAAGTCTGCGGAAATGTCCAGACGTGTCTCCGCTGATGGACTCCTCCAGTGATTTCTTATTTTCTAAAGCAGAAACACTGAATGTTATCCATCACAATTCACAGCGCTTTACTGTCAAGCTTTAAATTAAAATATGCATGACAAATGCTTGAACGGGAAGTAATCAAATCTGTAATTGCAGAGGGAAGGAATAAAGTGATATGACTCTAGTACGCACCAGCTTTGAAGACTTGATTGATTTCTCGAATCTCTGCATTAGAGCGAGAGGCCAAGATTTCAATCAGACAGGCCTCATCTGTCCCTGCTCCCTGTGAAATAATCAGCAGATTACATTTGTATTAATGGCATATCAAAACATCTAATCAAAATCTATTTTCTGTGCACTATAAAGGAACGGTTCACTCAAAATGTAAACTGTGGTAGGTACGTAAACACTCCTCAGTTATTTTTCCTTTTTTGTGTTTCTGGTGAACTGTTTGTTTTATTATCAAAGAACAGTGCTACATAAAAAATATTAATTAACATGTACTATTTTTATATTATAATTATAATTATAATTATATATTAGGGCTGTCAGTTGTTTAAAATTTTTAATCTAATTAATTACATGATGTTTCGATTAATTAATCTAACTATTCACAAAATAAATTTGACTGTGAAAATACTCACAAAAGATTATTTAAAGCTATTTTTGTGTTAAATCATAAAGGATCAAGTAGACATTACAAATTGTAGCTTTTGAAAGACATATTTAGTTTGATTCAACATCAGATTTATTACACATTACTGCAATAGCCTAACGTAAACTATGTAACATTTCAGCTATGATAATTTCACAAACATGTCAGTATGTTTTGTTAATATAATAAAATCATTGGTAACCAAAACAGTTTTGTTACCAACAGTCTTCAAAATACCTTCTTTTATCTTTCATTAAAAAAAAAAAAAGTTTGAAATGACATGAAGATGAGTAAATGATGACAGAAATGACATTTTTGGGGGTAACTTTCGCTTTATTGTTTTTTATTATTATTTTAATGAAATTATGATCTAAATAAGAAACTAAATCTGCCAAAAGGTGGCGATAAATGTCTTTATGAGTCATTCATTCATTAATTCGATTAATTCAAACAGCTAATTCATTCAGGAATTAAGTAAATGGCTCCTTTTATGAATGGGCTTTTGAATCATTGATTCACACGATTTGTTCAAAACGCAAATTCATTCAGAAACTAAGCACTGCTGTGATGCTTGGAAATGTGCAACAATTCTGCTATGGCTTCAAATGTAATATGTTCTCTGCAAAATTGCAAAAAACACATACAGGGGCATTTTTGCATCAATATCTTGAATTTTAGGGCATAACTGCATTTATGGAGTTGTTGCCCTGCATCATATTTGTCAGCAGTCAACTATATGAAATATAAGATGACGTACAGGTCTGGGGGCGAGGCCAGCGCGTTAACTGCGTTAAAATATTTTAGGTCACGTTATTTTTTCATAACTATTTAAGTTAATGTGTTAAACTGACAGCCCTATTTTATATATCCCAAAAATAAATTAATTTAAAAAATACGTAATATTATACTACTGAAATATGATACTACTGAAAGTTATTTTAAATTGTAATATTATTTCACAATATTACTTTTTACTGTATTTTCAGCCTTGGTGATAAGACACTTCTTGAATATATCAACATTTATTTGATAAAAAATAAAACTGTAACAATATAAACATCTCTGCTGTCACTTTTGATCAATTTAATGCATATTTGCTGAATAAAAACAATCATTAACTAATTAACTGCTGACCCAAAACTTTTGAAAAGTATATAAATATAACTAAGCCAAATTGCTGTATTGCATCAGTTATCCATGTGAGGGTGCTAAGTTGCACAATGTTTGAATAAATAATTTTCCATGGTTTTCTTCTATTCATTCTATTTTAAATATTTCAATATTTCACATTACTGTTTTTTTTGTTTTGTTTTGTTTGTATTTTTGATCAAATGTATGCTGTCTTGAAAAGCAGAAAAGGCTTCTTTAAAAACACATTTAAAATCTTACTGATCTCAAACTTTTAAACGCCAGTGTATATATAATTTAAGTGTTTCCACTGGAAACTGTCTAGTTATGAGTCATAATTCTCATAATGACAACTACAGCCTTGGCAAAGACTGCAATGCCGGACCCAAAACAGTTCCACAATGTTTGATTAAATATTTTTTCATGTTTCATTTGTATTTATTCTGTTAATAAGTACTTTCACAAACCTTGATGGCCTCTTTGAGCTCATATGCATCATACTGAGCTGGAGTCTTCAACATGGCCAACACCAGTTTCTCAAAGTTCCCTGAAAGCTCAGACTTCAGATCCTTAATCAAATCCTGTAAACATTGGGTTACATGAGAATGATCAATGATGCTTGTCAGAGGCGATAAAAATATTTGTCCAAATGCACTCTAGGAAAAAGTCACCACCTGCCTCTGACTATATAATAGCAAGTAGCACATCACGGTTCACAGCTTTTAAGAAAAGCTATTAGCTGTTAAAATAAAAACTGGTCTCAGTCTGAGGGGCAGCTGCCTTATCTGCTGAACAGCAAATATCTGAAAAGCTCCAACGCTCTCATTACCTTTCCATAGGCCGTCTTGTATGACACTAGGAGCGGTACACGCTGCTTGTTGGAGCGACTTCCGAGCAAATTAATGATGGCTTGTTCATCAGTGCCTGTTGAAACATGTTTAGCAGACTGCTATGTAGTTGCATATACAATGAACACAGGAGTCATTTTCTGGAAAGCTCAGTCTAAAAAAAGCTCTCAGTATTTAAACATCCATCACCTGTATCACAAAAGGATCAAACCTAATAATAAATAAACATCAAAGAACAAAAAGAAAAGAACACCTTTTAACCCCGAGGTAAAATGAGCTGCTTTTCTTTTCAAAAAACAGAGTAAGTGGAAAATGAACATGAAGTGTAACCCACCAAAGCCCTTCATGGCCTTCCTGAGGACTTCCGCATCTTTTAGAGGATCAGCTCCCGGAAAGTCTTGGATTGTCCCTCTAAATCCACGCTACAATAAAACAACATGGAAGTTAGGAGACAAATACATGCTCAGGCGTTTTAAAGTCCAGAATTAAATTTCCTGTTAATTTACTCCCATGTCATCCAAGATGTTGTGTCTTTAGTCGAAAAGAAATGAAGGTTTTTGAGGAAAACATTACAGGATTTTTCTCCATATAGTGGACTTCAATTGGGATCAATGGGTTGAAGGTCCAAATTGCAGTTTCAATACAGCTTCAAAGGGCTCTACACAATCCCAGCCAAATAATAAGGGTCTTATCTAATGAAACGAACGGTCAGTTTTTATAAATGTATTAAAATGTACATACTTTTTAGCCACAAATGCTCATCTTACACTAGCTTGGCCTCACGCATTATGTAACCACGCATGCGGAACATGGACGGAAGTACCTCCCAGTGTTTACAAAGCGAATGAGCAAAGAAAGTCAAACAAGTACAGGTAAAACAAAGTTGTTGGACAATTTTGATATTGGAGGGGAAAATGAGAGTTTTTTGTCCTATCCTATACTGTAAAAAAACAAAAAACAATTTGTTGAGTCAACTTAAAATAATTTGTTACCCTGCGGTCTTAAAATTTTACGTTCACTCAACACTAAATAAATTTTGTCAACTTGAAATGTTAAGTTGTACTAAGTGACAACTTAAAAAATTGGAAGCTTGGCTTGTTACCCAGCTGCCTTAAAATTAGTTTGAATCAACTCAAATATTTAAGTTGTCACTTAGAACAACTTAACATTTCAAGTTGACTAAACCTTTTTAGGTGACTGAACTTAAAAATTTAAAGGCAGCCAGGAAACAAATTATTTTAAGTTGACTCAACAAATAGTTTTTTTTTTTTTTTTTTACAGTGTACCTTTTTTAACCGAAGTACACAGACATAGAACTAACTGCGTGTGACCTTTCCAACATGATTATGTCGTGGACATGCATTGCGGAGCTAGTGCAGGACAAGCATTTGTGGTTAAAAAGTATATATATTTTTTTGTCAATTTTTTGTTTTTGTCGTTTCACTAGATAAGACCACTATTCAATGGCTGTAGAGCCCTTTGAAGCTGCATCAAAACTGCAATTTGAACCTTCAACCCATTAAACTCCATTAAAGTCCACTATATAGAGAAAAATCCTGGAATGTTTTCCTCAAAAACCTGAAGAAAGAAATACATGAACATCTTGGATGACATGGGGGTGCATAAATTATCACAAAATTTTTATTCTGGAAGTGAACTAATCCTTGAAGAAAATCAAAGAGAAACACAATACATCAATATGTTCTTTAAATATAACAACAAATGTGCACAAAAAATAGCTAAACTAAAAAGGTAAACAAGTTTTCATACATCACTGACATATTTGTTCTTGTTTAAAGCATAAACTCACTTAATTTTGTTGAAATTTCTCAGAAATCTTAATTTTGGGTCTCAAGTAAATGTATCTTGATTTAAAGATGTTTAGACACTTGTATTGCAAAACAACACAAAATAATGAGGAAGATGTTCATTATTTGCACTGCAACATTCAACTTTCTGCTCCAATTTAAGAGTTTTTGATGGATTAGTTCATTCCAGAACAAAAATTTACAGGTAATTTACTCGCCCCCTTATCATCCAAGATTCTTCGGTTGCAAAGGAAACATTTGAGAAAAACATTTTCTCTCCATATAATGGACTTCTATGGTGCTCGTGAGTTTGAACTTCCAACATGCAGTTTAAATGCAGCTTCAAACGGCTCTGATCCCAGCTGAGGAATAACGGTCTTATCTAGTGAAACAATTGGTTATTTTTTTAAAGATTTCTAAAAGATTTTGAAGTTGGAGGAGAAAATGAGATGGGAGTTTTTCAACATGCCCTAACTGTCGGAATACGCAGAGTACAATTGAAGTAAAAAGTATATAAATTGTAATTTAAACTTCTCCTTTTAGACCAGCAGAAACCCTGTATACTGCAAATAAATTGCACAAAAAAAGTTAAGAGTTAATTACACTGATAGCTGGAACGGCAGGTGCTCCTCCTCCGTAACCACCTCCGTACGCGGGCACGGACGGGTTGGGTGAGGGTGCGTTGGGATAGCCAGGCATGGATGGATTCGGTGCTGGTGCATTTGGGAAACCTGGCATCTGCTGACCCTGGGGTGGCCCCCCAGGGTATCCCATTGCCGGTCCTTGGGGCATACCTCCTCCTGGCTGAGGGTACATGCCATAGGGCTGGTTAGGGGACGGGGCTGGTGGGCCCCCAGGTTGGGGGCCAGGATAGCCACCAGGGATTTGAGGGAACATGGAAGGATTTGGGGTAAATCCACTATTGGCAGCAAACTGATTGGCCTGCGATGGAAAAATTTGAGGGAACGAAAAAAGGAAAAAGCATGACAGCGAGCATGACAGTTAGGACAGTAGAGCAGACTTTGCAGGAAATGTAACATATACAGCCATAAAATAATGATGAACAGGACTAGGACAGGGAGATAAGGAGGACAGTGAACAAGTGTGCATTCATGGAGAGGTTTGTTTAGATAGTGTGGCTCTGCACTAAAACGTTTCTGTTGACTTAAGCTACTCGCATCATATTGCACACGGGTGTCACAGAGAAACTGTTTTGTAACACTGACACATCGGAAGAGTTTCCACACGCGCAATTTTTCCCTTGCTGACCCTAAATGCAGAAGTACTGCGGAGGAGTAATGAAACCAGTCCTTTCAGTCAAGCTAAAGCATCACACTACAAAAATATTTCCATGAAAAGTAGTGGTCAACCAATGCGTTTTTTTTTTTTTTTTTAAATGGCTGACACCAACACCAAAATCATCAGAAAGTGAGGTGGCGAACTGACGATTTTGCCAGTCTACTGGAGTTTCTTAAACTTTTAGGCACTTCTATGTACCCCAGGGCAGCATAAATTTCAAATTAGAAAACAATGCCCTTTTTTAATATACATTTGTATTCAATTATTAAGTTTTCCTTGTGAAAAAGAAATGTATATCACACACTCACTAGTAGTATACTTTGAATATAAAAAAACAGCACTTTGTAATAATATTAAATTAAAAGTTGCACTTAAAGCATAAAGTACTTGATTATAATTTAAACTGTGGTGTGTTGTTCCATATTACATTTTAATTTATTTATTTTAATGCACTAAAGTACAACTTTTCATTACAAATGTATAACACAAATATGCACCACCAGTCAAAAGTTTTTAAGAATTTTAATGTTTTTTAAAGAAGTCTCTTCTGCCCAACAAGCCTGCATTTATTTGATCCAAAATACAGCAAAATCAATAATACTGTGAAATATATTTTATTATTTAAAATAACTGTTATAATGTAATTTATTCCTGTGATCAAAGCTTAATTTTCAGAGTCATACATTTTTTTCATTTTATTTTTGGAAGCAAGGATGCCTTAAATTGATCAAAAGTGACGATAAACACATTTATAATCTCATAAAAGATGTCTAATTCAGATAAATATTGTTCTTCTGAACTTTCTGTTGATCAAAGGAACCTGAAAAAATTAAACACAATAATAATAAAAATATTTTTTTGAGCAGCAAATCAGAATATTAGAATGGTTTCTGAATGATCATATGACTGGAGTAATGATGCTAAAAATTCAGCTTAGAAATCACAGGAATAAATTACATTAACAGTTATTTTAAATAGTAAAATTTATTTTTAAAAATTGTACTGTTTTTGACTTTTGACTGGTAGTGTATGCGAATACACATACAAATTTCAATAGACATCAAATTAAGGTATATTTTACTTTATAAACAAAAATTACATTCTGTTTGCACTTAAGTATATTCTTTGCATTGTGTATTTCTTTTCCACAAGGATACCTAGGAGTGATACCTCTTTAAACACTTTATAAAGGTACTAATTCTTAAAAATATTTCTTGTTTTTGCAGCTCTAAATTAAATCATCACTGCTTTCTTACTTTTGCTTTGAGGTTTTGTCTTAGTACCCATGTGATACATTTAGCTGATCATACCTAATGTGTATGCTTTTTTGGTAAATCATCGAATGTTTGGGTAAAACATTGTTCAATGGATCCACACTTGTTCACATTTCCTCTGATGTGTAAATCTGATTACAGAGCAAACCCTAAAGAAGCTTGTGCATCAGTAAATTAAATAGGGTCAAATTTGTTGGTCAAAGCACATTCTCATGACAGATAAATTCTAAGAGATTAATGTTACAGTCACAAGAGCACAGTTTTGTAAAAAGCTGATTAAAAAAGGATTTTGCTTTTTTAGCCAAGGTTGTGCATTTCATGCTGACTGGAATCGAATTACTTGCATCTGTTGAGAATGGAGACCAATGTCATTTCTGATTACGCAACGCATCATTTTATTATAGAACTTACCATTGCTGGGAGATTTGAAGCGTTGAAGCCAGGATTCGGCAAATTATCCAGGCCAATAGGAGCACCGGGAGCGCCGGGAGCACCGGGGGGCACCCCAACCTCCTGCAAAACGAGCAAACATGTAAACAAAAAACTCTATTATGACTGAACAATATCAGTGCACTTCACAATTAAAATGAAACCAAAACCAACCTCATTTACTTGCATCTGCTTGCTCTTATGCATGTAATGCTCTTATGCATGTAATCTAATGCATGATTCACTGCTGCATGTTATTTCAAATAGAAATTACTTTTCTTTTCAGCTGATGTCTCAGATCCTTTTCAACGCCTCTTCTCCAATCACCTGCTATATAATCTTCATTCTGCTATATATCATATCTTAACCATTCTAGCCTATTTTTCACAATCCAGACAATTCCTGCTGTGTGTCTCTCTTATTGACTGTCTTGTCTCACATGTCAGATTACAGAAACAGAATGGGCTGTGAGCATCATTACGTCTTGACTTTAAAACTCAAGTGTGTATAGGGGGAATCGGGACACACTGCGTGTCAGATGTCAGGCTAATAATAATCTAGACATCAACTTTTGATCATTGTTCTGTGCTGTACCCTGAGGGCCCTATATCCTCTTGTAACTATGTTAATAAAAAAAAAAATCCTTTTCAGTTCTGAACCTGTTCTGATGTGATAAGACAAAACCGAAACACTCTGTTGCATCCAGAGCAGCGGGTTTTGTTATGGTAATAAGAAGTGGCAGGTAACATTGCACTGACATTGCACATTAATTATTAAGCTCTTTCTGCTAGGTGTTTCCTCTATTTTTAAGTCTAATAACTTGTATATTTGGTTAGAATGGGAAGTTGGCCTGTCATGTGAAATGCTGAACTTTTATTTTAAACTTCATCTGGTGTTACAATGCATTTAATGATTATTGTGAGTAAAGTATTTAAATTTAAAGGCCATGTAAATGTCCTAAATATGAACTAGTTAAAGCATAAATAAATAAAACGCACATTGCTCAGTCATGTTAGGTAATACATTAACCAATGTCAACAAATGACACCTTATTGTAAAGTGATACTGATGTTTTAAACAAAGTCTCTTATGCTTTACCTTGGCTTCACTTATTTGATCAAAAATACAATAAAAACAGCAATATTGTAAAATATTATTAAACTTTGATTCTTTTAGTATACGAATTTGCTTGTTAAAATAAACTTTTATTACAAGCATAGTTAAAAAACGTTTTTAATTAAATACATGAGGAATGAAAGATTGGACGCCGCAGACATTTTTGCGGACTAGAAGGTGAAATTGTCACTAAGAAAACAGTATAATTTAATGAATGGATTCACATAAATACAGCGATCTGTCACACCACATTAAAGAGCTTGAAAAACACATTATTGTAGGACAAATTGTTTGTATTTTGCTATAAAACTGATTTTGAAAGCCGAGACTTTGTTTTATATTAAAAGTACCAAAAGCACAAAGCTTACTGCTATTGGGGAGCTGGTGCACTACAAATAACTAATGAAATCGAAGACATGAAATATTATTTCCAAGCATATTGTCCCCGTGAGGATGACACATAATATGATTTCTGCTCATAATCCAACATATATTTGTGGTATATTAAAAAGGGTTAAATAAGAGAGCTACAGCGTCCCCCAAAGAAATATTGATTGGGTGTGTGAGCTGATGTTAAGATAAAAAGTTGTTCCTGTTGTTCCTGTCTTGTAAGCTGTTTCCGTGTATCCTTAAAATTGACTCTTCCTCTTCCTAGTAAGATGATATATTCAAATACGTTCCAGTGGCCTGGCAACTTCTCCCAGTGCTCTCAATCCAGACCATTTGCATGCGAAATATACTGTAGGCTATACTGTCAAAACATTATAACTATAATTCTAAGATTTTAAATTCTCAAAACATTTCGATTTTATTCTTGAAATACTTTGACTTTATTCTCGTAATATTTCAAGTTTATTCTTGTAATATTTTTATTTTTTAAATATAAATTTAAAAATATAAACATTCTCTGATTAATAGAAAATTCATAAGAACAACATTTATTCAAAATAGAAATTTTTGTAACACTGTAAGTGTGTACTGATTTGTGCATCCTTGCTGAATAAAGTATTTATTACTTATAAATAAATAAATAAAACTTTAAACTGGAATTCAAAAATGTATATAATATATAAATTCATCAAAAATTGCACACTTATTTTAACATTAAAACAGGGCTCTAGACTAACTTTTTGCACTGGTTGCACTGGAGCACCTAACTTTTTTTCTTAGGTGCACCAGCACAAAAGTTAGGCGCACCCAAATTTTCGACCGCGTTGCAATTAATGGCCATTTCCAATTTTTCTAATTCTTATTTTTGCATGATGATATGATGAATGGATGGTTCATTTTTAACAGCAGATTCAACTGATCTGCACATCCCTGCACACTTACATAAGCTTATAATCACTCTTGCTTTTAAGCCAAATCCACGCTAAAAAGAATAACGTTAACTGACATCTGGACGTGACTCTCCACAAGTTTTACAGGGGTTCACCCAGTTTAATTATTTACATTTTTAATGTATTGTTTTCGTTATAATGTACTGATTCAAATTAGTAATCAATAATAATTCTTATTTTAATACACGGCGTGCCTCCCTTGACATGCTCACGTGTATGAACAGGCAGCAAATCTGGTGCTGGCGCGGACGGAGCGTGCGCATCAGGCACAATCATCAAACGTATTTCAATAGAAGCCGGCGCCACGGTCCTTACCGTCTTTACTGGGTGATTTGAGAGAATATTTGCATTTATTTACATACGATTGAATTAGAAATGGTGGCTAATGCAGGACACTACTGAATGATGTGCATCAGAGGGGATTTAGAAGTGGGTACACTGTAAAAAATAAAAAACACAATTTGTTGAGTCAGCTTAAAATAATTTGTTACCCTGCTGCCTTAAAATTTTAAGTTCAGTCAACTAAAATAAGTTTAGTCAACTTGAAATGTTAAATTGTACTAAGTAACAACTTAGATATTTGTGTTTGCTAAACTTAACATATGGGTAAGTAACCCAGCTGCCTTAAAATTTTAAGTTGATTCAACTCAAATATCTAAGTTGTCACTTAGTATAATTTAACATTTAAAATTGAATAAACTTTTTTTGAGTTGACTAAACTTAAAATTTGAAGGCAGCCAGGTTACAAATTATTTTAAGTTGACTCAACAAATTGTTTTTTTTTTTTTACTGATAATGACTGATAAAGAAATGGCTATATGCAGGTTCTGCACTACACCACTGCTTATTACCCTACTCAATAGCATTAACACAGGCGTAACTCCTTTTAAACTTTATCTGGAATGTCACCTTTTCTGTCACAACTTTTCGAACAGGCGAACAGACACATGCACACACACAAATGAAATTGTTTGCCTGCTGAAAAAAAGTATTTAAAACAGGTTCATATTTTAGAAAATGTAGTGAATAATTGCGTCATTATTGATTTAATCAGAACAAATAATCAGAATGCATTTTTTATTACCCGACCCGCGGATTATCCGTAGCGCCCACGGATATAACCGCCATCCGCGCATCGCTAATTGCCGGCCATGGTCTTCCCACACTCCCTTCACTATCTCTGATTGGTTTAGACCACGATATGGGCCTAATGTGTGTCTGTTGACCCACAGTCACGGAGACTTTTTTGCCCTCGAACGGCTGGTCGCACCGGTGCGACCTCAGATTTTTTTTAGTCGCACCACTGAGAAATTAGGTCGCATGTGCGACCAAATTGGTCACACTCTAGAGCCCTGTAAAACAACATAATCTATTTCTGGGAACAAAACTACTGTTGAACGAGCATAGGCCATATCCATATAATTTTGTATAAGGGTCATTCTATAACTGTGGGTACATCTCATGTCTGTGAAGTACATTTTTAATATATTTTCATCAATATAAAGCCCCGATGCTTAGTTTTCCAGTACACAATTATACATTTTCCCACTCACTCTACTATATGTTGACAAAGCCATATCCTTTTTTTTAAAAATTGTTTTCATATCACATACAACCCTGGTATTCAGCTGTCCGATTTTACAAAGTTGCTCATTCTACTCTGCATTTAAACATGAAAATGATCTCAAATATAAATTCATTTCACAGTTTTGCCTTCAGTTAGATTAGGTTATCAAGACATTTGGTATGCGCTTCAAAAATAATAAGTGTTTATTGTGATATAACTTCTTTTATTTGTGTCCGAAAACCACTGTCAACTAAGTTACCGACTAGAAACCCCCCTCCCTTAAAAAAGGAATGGTTTGTCCCATTCTCACATAATTTGCACAGTATGATGATATTTCCTCTACAAGCAAACGGATAAAACACTAGAAGTTATGTTCGCTCTCTTTCCCCTAATTTTGGTTAAACTAACAAACCTGTGTCAAGAGTGGATTAATTGACTGTCGACAGTGTTACACAAGTATTATTGCTGCAAATTTTACTTCTTTTAATGAAATTTAACGAAAACGTATGTTTTGTTTATGAAAATATATTTCTAAACATACCATATGCTCAGTAGTTCTAGGCTTCCATGTTGAGTACAGGCCCAAAACACTAAAAATGTCCACTAAGTTACCTGTAAACTACAGGTGAATCTCAATAAATTAGAATGTCATGAAAAGGTTCATTTATGTCAGTAATTCAAGTCAAATTGTGAAACTCGTGTATTAAATAAATTCAGTGCACACTGACTAAAGTAGTTTAAGTCTTTGATTCTTTTAATGATGATGATTTTGGCTCACATTTAACAAAAACCCACCAATTCACTCAACAAATTAGAATACTTCATAAGACCAATAAAAAAACATTTTTAGTGAATTGTTGGCCTTCTGGAAAGTATGTTCATTTACTGTATATGTATTCAATACTTGGTAGGGGCTCCTTTTGTTTTAATTACTGCCTCAATTCGGTGTGGCATAGAGGTGATCAGTCTGTGGCACTGCTGAGGTGGTGTGGAAGCCCAGGTTTCTTTGACAGTGGCCTTCAGCTCATTTGCATTTTTTGGTCTCTTGTTTCTCATTTTCATTTTCCTCTTGACAATATCCCATAGATTCTCTATGGGGTTCAGGTCTGGTGAGTTTGCTGGCCAGTCAAGCACACCAACACCATGGTCATTTAACCAACTTTTGGTGCTTTTGGCAGTGTGGGCAGGTGCCAAATCCTGCTGGAAAATGAAATCAGCATCTTTAAAAAGCTGGTCAGCAGAATGAAGCAGGAAGTGCTCTAAAAGTTCTTGGTAAACGGGTGCAGTGACTTTGGTTTTTAAAAAACACAATGGACCAACACCAGCAGATGACATTGCACCCCAAATCATCACAGACTGTGGAAACTTAACACTGGACTTCAAGCAACTTGGGCTATGAGCTTCTCCACCCTTCCTCCAGACTCTAGGACCTTGGTTTTCAAATGAGACGCCTCTGAGGTTTTCTGTGGTTCAGGAGTCACTTAACAAGAGGAATACGACAACTGTAGCCAAATTCCTTGAATTCCTTGTGTGCGGTGGCTCTTGATGCCTTGACCCCAGCATCAGTCCACTCCTTGTGAAGTTCACCCAAATTCTTAAATCGAATTTTGCTTGACAATCCTCTCAAGGCTGCGGTTCTCTCGGTTGGTTACGCATCTTTTTCTTCCACACTTTTTCCTTCCATTCAACTTTCTGTTAACATGCTTGGATACAGCACTCTGTGAACAGCCAGCTTCTTTGGCAATGAATGTTTGTGGCTTACCCTCCATGTGAAGGGTGTCAGTGATTGTCTTCTGGACAACTGTGAGGTCAGCAGTCTTCCCTATGATTGTGTAGCCTAGTGAACCAAACTGAGAGACCATTTTGAAGGCTCAGGAAACCTTTGCAGGTGTTTTGAGTTGATTAGCTGATTGGCATGTCACCATATAGTGAATTTGTGGGTTTTTGTTAAATGTGAACCAAAATTATCACAATTAAAAGAACCAAATACTTAAACTACTTCAGTTTGTGTGCACTGATTTTGTTTAACAGACAAGTTTCTCAATTTGAGTTGAATTACTGAAATAAATGAACTTTTCCATGACATTATAATTTATTGAGATGCACCTGTATGTTACCCAGTAAAGGTAACATGGTGGACAGTAGCAAACAGAGATGTAATTTAATGCACATTTTCCTAAAGATCACCTTTATTTATTTAGCACCTTATACAATATAGATTGTTTCAAAGCAGCATGTAAGGTCATGTTTGGTTTTTTGGGAAAAAGGAAAACTTTCTTCTTTACACTATCAAATGCTAAATGCACCCCCAATTATAGAACGACCCATAAGTGGGATATGTTTTTTTGGGAAATCCAAGATCTGAACAGAAAAAAAAAATTAACCATCTGATTTGATATTTGTTGCACTTTTAATATGATATGCAACGTGTGTTTATGTAAATATGAATACATATATGTCCGCTAACCCTTTTGAAGCAAACAATGCTTCTAGCAAACAATGTGACATTTACTAAGCAGTACATAGTAAATGAATGAACCAGTCAGCTCTTTTCAATGCACTACACCATTGTGTACAATACCTCTAGCGTTTATTTTTTCTCATGTGCCTTGGGAGTTCAGCACTGCAGTATGAACTGATTAATATGAACAGAAACTGACAGTGTATGAAAAAGGGTCTAGGCATTGTATTGACGCTTATATAAACAACTGATGTAGATACACCGGATATTTGCTTCCCTGTCAGAACAGATCAGATTTCATCACTAGCAATCAGATCAGAAAACCAAATCAGAATGGGAAGCGTGAACAAAGCCTTAGAGTTTTGAACACTTTGATAAATAAAATAACACTGGTAAACAAAACAGCAAGGTCAAAAGTGCTACCATGTATACACAACAAACAAAGCATATTTTGATGAACCAGATCATGGAAAATGTGTGACCAACTAACCAACAAGTTCTGGGTTTCCTCCTACCAAAACAAAAGAGCTTCCAGTGCAAGACAATGCTAGAAACTAGCTAGCGCTTCTACCTCTCTATACATTCAGTCACTCACTCACTATACTTTTTTTTTTCCCGCTGGCTCCACCTAAAAATTCCACATTACTGTGTCAACATCACTGTTCAATGAATGGGACATGAAACAAAGTTGGTTTGTCAACTGAGTTTATGTCTAAAAGAAAACCTTCATAAACATTCAACTACAAACTGCACAGAGTATGATGTAAGACAGTACAACATACACATATGGAAATCGTTTCGCAGATAAGAAGCAGCTATGTGCAGTTTCCTGATCGTACAGTGGCTCACCTGAGGGTACAGATGGATACGGCCCTGGCTGACCAGGATAGGCACCTGGCTGGGGCGGGTATGCTCCGGGTTGGGGAGGGTATCCACCCGCCTGCGGGGGGTACATCCCAGGCTGAGGGGGGTAACCTCCTGCAGCAGGAGGGTACGCCCCCGGTTGGGGTGGGTATCCACCGGCCTGAGGAGGATAGCCAGACTGAGGAGGATAGCCTGGATAACTCATTGTCTTGCCTGAAATTGAAAAAAAATATGAGTTGTGTTTAGGATAATTGTGTCTGAAGTAAATCTTTACAAGCCTAGATTGCAGACTAGAAATTTAAAAATTGATTTTACAGTTTAGCTCAGTTGTAAAATGTAATTTCTTTAACAAATAAATGCATCCGATGCTTCCAGTTCGTCTGAAGTCAATGGAATGGTCAAATCAAGTGAATGTTTTTTGGTTAAAAGTCTGATATACTTTCACATTTTATTTTACAACAAGAAATACATCAGTAGACTCGTTTCCATTACAAATTGAAAATACGTCTAATTAAAAAACGTCAATTTCGCAAAAACTCCCATATATTTTATGCTCGCATGAGGCAGTTTTTCAGGCAATTTAAGAAAGGAGTATTTCACAAAACTGCAATGGAAACATTTGTTTCGCGAGTCACCTGGCATACGTAAAAGTCAATGATCATTCTTTAATGTACTATGGAGTGTTTTCATGACGCGTCATCAGTCGGCTATATTGGTGGCACTGAAAGTTAACAGTGCCACTGAACTGAATAAAAACTGCATATTTTGCTGATTATTGCTGCTGAAAATGGTTAATTATTGTCATGTTTTGGGCTGTACTAATTGGTCAGATCAGAAAAAACATTTGGAGTACTATAGACTGCTAAAAGTTATAACAAATCAAGGAGAAGAGTGCAAAAACTGTCTGAGATATAAAAGGCATTTGTGGCTGTTCGAATTGAACCAGGATTTCCAGGGCAAGAATCTTGACAACATTCGTGTTTGTTCCTGTTATTTCCTGTCAGGTAGGTAAAAGATTACGCTAATATCTTAATTATCACTGCTGGTACGTATCTTTACAACCTATTAGTTTGTCAAAATGTTGCGCCCTTTCCGCTTGCTAAGTATATGATTTGGCAGCTACCACACATTTTTTTCTGTGGTTTAGACAGCATAAATTAGCAGAACAGCATATTCAGTAGTGCATTAACGCATCCAGGTAACTGACCAAACCATGACGTAAGTGCAAATCTTCTATAACCTCCAAGAAACGCTTTACACGTGGCCTCTCTCAGGTATAAGGGGCTTTCCTTGCCATTAATGCATGGATAATCCCTTATTTACACTGCACACGTCTTTTTACTGCTCCGTCATGGGGCAACCACTCTAGTCAATGTGTTTATACAGCCACATTTCATAAGCAAGCCAAAACCAGTTTTCTACGGTGCTTCTCCTTCAAATGAAAATAATGGCAAGTACGGTGGCTGCAATATACACCCATCGCCATGAAACTAAATAATGTTTTAGTCACATAATATCAGTTAACGGAAAAGCAGTCAATTCGTAATAGTTTTTTAATCGACATCTGTAAAATATCCCAAAAGTTTTGCGCAAATCTATAATTTGCAGCTAGTGATACCCCATTTTTGATTTTTTGAAAGGAACCCTGGGTATTAAGTCTAGTATGACTTAATATAACATAAATGATGTCTCTTACTGAAATACATAGTAGAAAACCCATGAAATATTAACATTATTTAAAAAATCTATAGAGTAACACATATTTAGTAGGGGTGTAATACATCTCGGTTCGGTGCATGAGGCCTTACAACGAATACAGGCAATTCACCCTCTTTGCAGAAGGGGGCGCCCACAGTAATGCAACTCTGATAACCGGCGGCAGAAGATCAGCGAATGCCAGGAATTGTGCACTTGAAAACAAAGCCCACTAGACAGTGATCATGTGCTGATTCTGAATGCGTCTCTCACTGACAAAGGAGTACAACATTACTTTAAAGGTTTGTGCACTCAACTGTCTGCGAAATGAAACTTTGTACTCTTGTATCCTATCTCTCTCATTCAGCACAAATCCAAATATTCCATAATATTTCCATATCTGCGATGCATCCAAATGCTAAACTATTATTTATAATGCAAATTATAGACTTTGTACTTCAGTCGCGTTCTAACGGTGACACAGTGTGTGTGCTGATGTTTGGTTCACTGTATTTTATTTTGATAAAGTACCAACTGCGCTGTGAAGTTAGCAATGCTGCAAGCCTGGAACTGATATGTTTTGTGTTTGTGTGCGCCGGCGCGATTACTTTAACTTTCCTCATACCAGCAAAATCAACTTAAGCAAAAAACAAATAGGATGTCGCTTTCTGCCATTTGAGTTTCCTTTCTGTCACAAATCTGAACTGAAACACAGCAAATACAGGCTATGTTACATGTCGCACTGTTTTTTCCCCTGTGTCTATCAGTTAACTAAATTACATATATTTCAAGTATTTATTCCTTGTATGTATATATGTACTGCAGATTTTATAGCCTATATATGACATTAATTTGATATAACATTTAGTATTTTCAATTATGTAGAACGACTATGCAGTGAGCTACTGCCACTATCTGTTGCTATTTTTACCACAACACAACTTGAAAAGTAAAATACTGATTTGATGATGACAGTTACTGAAAGAGCTTATTCGCTTGTTAAGTCTGACGTCACACGTCACACCTTACGTTGTCCAAACGTCCAACAAACGGTGCTAATATACACTCACAAAGTGATATAATAAAAAATTATAATCCTCCTCTTTAACTCCATACTGAAATCCCAGATAGCCAGACAATGAAAATATACATTTATCGTTTACGTTTAGCTTAAATGTTTAATATGAATAAACAGTGCTCATAAACGTCTGTTGAGATAGTATTCTCGAGTGAAATAAGTTGAGGCTTGGACCCGGAAGCAGCATTTGTTGGGTGCATTATATCATCACTTATTAAGCGAATAGGTGGCGATGGATCATTTGTAAGCTCTTTCAGTAGCTGTGGTCTACTAAAAGCCTCAAAGGCATCAGGGCTAAAGTGGAGTGAACAAAGACTCTTTAGCAGGTCTTTAGGAAGTTTTATTAGTCCACAGTCATCTTCCCATTCTTTTCTCTTTTTCTTGTCACTAGGAAAGCAGTGAAGACTTACATCGCTTTTCTTGTTGCCCTCTGGCTGCAAAGTACAACCAAAAACCACATAATGCGGCATCGTATCAGTATTTTATTTTCCAAGTTGCATATTCTGATTTTTACATGAATGTACATCTTTCATCTCGTGTGTTACGGTAAAAATAGCAACAGATAGTGCCAGTAGCTCACTGTGTGAAGTCTTAATACCCAGGGTTCCCTTTAGGCTCCCACTTTCCCACGACCCAACAGAGTATAAACAGTTTGGAGAATGAATGGATGTCTTGAAAAATGGCTAACAAGTGACTAAATAGGGCTACAGAGGTTATCACTAGTCCACTTTTACAGCCTTGTGTTTATACTCAATGTGCTATTCCAACTCACTCTTTCCAGGTTGTAGACTTAAAATAAAGACTGAAAGGGTTGTTGAAAGCTTAGTGATGGTGATGTTGAGTCATGTGAACATGGTGTAGTTCGTTTATAACCTAAATTTAGCCTTTCCTTCTGCAGATTGTATTTAGGCTTCATAAAAGCTGTGCTAATTTTTTTTGATGAACAAAATGTTGAAAAATCATAAACTTTTGTTGGTCACAAAGCTTATTTTATGCAATAATCCAAAATCCAATTCTGGGTTGGCCTACAAAAATACATCATGTCTGTAGACATGCTACACCTGTTTTTGTGCTGCTTGAATGACAATGTCAGTGAGACGACAGAGCGATCAGAGACTGCTGTACATCTAGAAAACATCACTGAAAACATATAATTGTTGCTTTATAAGGTAATTAATGCATAAAAAATCGTGTGAATGGCCAGTATAGTAATATCACTGTTTTGTTTTTGTTTTTTTTTAATGAAGTCGTTCATGGGTGCATTTTCCAAATAGTTTTTGCAAGCATGTTCTACTGTGGAAAAGCATCACCATTTTCCTTTCAGTTTAGATTGGTGACAACAGACAAAACTGACACCTTGCTTCTGTGTTTAACACCTGACTTGAGATGCCAAGAGTGATATTTTGCTCTGCTATGAAGCAACATTACCCATAGACTGCGAAAGTTCAACACAGGTCAACAAACCAAACAGTATAGCTAAAGTTTCTTTCACTTTCATTTACACTAAATTTACATTTGCATCACAAAAAAACTTTCTATTTAAATGCACCTAAACATAAACTATTTTTGTATGTCCTGAATGGAAAATAGTGGCAATGCTCTCAAAATCAAGCCCTCATTTTTTTTTTAAACCAACCATTAACAGCAGTCAGTGTGTCTCACTAAAGAGTTCCCATGTGGTGCAAACCATGGAAACACATTACATAAAACAAATTCAAGACAGCTGCAATAGAAAACTACAGTCATGTTCAGGAAACACAACTCCCCATTCATTTTTTCCTTACGGAAATTGATTTTTAGTGATAACACGTTAAACTAATGTAAGACTGACCTACAATAAGCTCTGAGGTTGCTAAATGATATTATACGACTAGATAAAAAGACAGCCAGACTTCTTCAATGGTTTGTCTGCTAAAACCCCGCCCCTTTTCCTACAAAACCTTCCAATCAACAACCGATGGATAGAACAGCTGGCGGCCAATGTTGCGCTCTATGGTAGGAAGTACCAAGCTCTTTGTCTATGCTTAATACCTAAATAGTTTCTGTATGTGGTCATGGAAACTAATCCTAATGTATTTGAAAGTAAAATAAACTCTGCATACAGTCTTATCACCTTTATAGTGTGGGAGTGGCTTGTCTTAGTATCTCTCCCGCCATAAAACACATTATAATTTGTATAGAAGAAAGGGGGAATATACACTTTCAGCAATGAACTCTGTTGATAAAAACACCACACCTCAACATATGATGCAATCTAAACAGTCAACCTTTCCGAACGTATAAATATTGATAGATAAGATGTTGATTTTAGACAGGCCTCAGATGGGCCTATATTATCATGCATTGCTCAAGGCAGAAAAAAGCGACCTTTGTTTAGCCTAATTTTTAAGAATGTGAATGTCCAACATTAAAATATCAAAACAGCTCCATTCACTAGTTAGTTTCTCAACAGGCCTTGACTTCACACTTGAAATCACTGTAAATCACAAAAAAGTCCACTGTTTTTGACTATTAAAGTTTTACTTTGAAGGGTCCACCAGTTATAAATGTGGAAAAATTAAAGTATGTGTTGAATAAAGAGAGAGAGAGCAATATTATGCAAATTTAAA
The DNA here is from genome assembly GCF_022985175.1 of Labeo rohita. NCBI lineage: Eukaryota > Metazoa > Chordata > Actinopteri > Cypriniformes > Cyprinidae > Labeo > Labeo rohita. The sequence continues at coordinate 9,654,905 of NC_066881.1, read as the reverse complement.
GTTAACTATACTGAACTGTACAGTCCACAATGATTTCCACTTGATTTACATAATATCACAATACAGAATTTGCATAATATATAATGCAAAACTATTTACTTAACACAAAAGAACGTCTTCTACGTCACATTGGATTCATAACATCAACCAATATACCCAAACTTCAATATTATCCCACTAAACACTTACTGTTCGGGTGTTTTCTTCTGAAAATGTATTTTAGCAAACTCTGAAGTCACATCAAAAAGGGTTTTCGCCACATAAAACGCATTATACTCCATATTTGAACTGTCATAGACCCTTAAATATGCGAAGTTTAGCGACAGAAATGAAATGGTTGTTTAATGCAAAGCGTTATGGGTGGATCTCCAAAATGCTAACTGGAAGAAGGCTTACATGAGCTTAAAATAACCCAGTCGTGTTCTTGCAGGAATTACATGGCAGAAAGCGCATAACCGTCTACCTAACAGCGCATTCAACATATTTATTACTATTTTACTAGTTTAACATGTTAAACAAAGCGCATATGTAGTTAAAAGAGTATTTGTTACTTACAGTTTAAGCAGCGGGCCGTCACTTCCTAGGTACACAGTACCTCTGTCCTAGAGCGTGAGAGACGCGCAGCGTAATATTTAATGAGGTGGGTGGGACTCATTTTTTCCATGACCGTGTCACACCAAACAATCTTTAACTAAATACAAAACATGTGATTCTTTTCCTACACCATGACTCACGTTGTTTGGTAATAAAGGAATGACTATTGTAATCTTTCCATAAGTCTGTCAAATATGACCTAATCTAGTGTGGAGTATTAGGTACGGTTTAAAAAAAAACAGCTGTGTGAAGTGCGTTGTAGTCTCTTTAGGATCTCTACGTTACGTTTATAGTATATCTCTGTTTCCTGAAGGCTGTGCCTTTTTCTGTTGATATTGTTGCTGTTGTTTTCAAATATTTTTAATACAATGCATATGTGACAATCTAGCAAACCACTGGGTGGGTCTAAATATGGAAGTTTGCCCAAGCAGAACACGCCCTGAAGGCAGCCACGCCCATCTGTACGTGCGTATGACGTACATGTACGTATGTTTACAGTATTTTGGAAAACGCGAGTTTATAAATTAATCTATAAGCACAATTTCACACCACATCGATATTTTCTGTGGAATAATAGAGATATTTTGTATAAAAAAAATCTATCTTTAATCAGTCATGGTATGACAATGGAATATTTACTGTTAGTCAGTTGCTTACATGGTTTGCTTTTGACATACACAGAATTCCTTAAAAAAATTTGAAATTCCTGTGAAACCAAAAGACTATGCTGTTATTTTTGATGCAATTCCAAGTAAAGTTGTTTCATTTTTACGTAATTCTGTACATTCCATTGACTCGTGATATATTTATTGGCAATATTAATATTGTTAAAGATAAATGCAGTAATAGATATATTAGAAATCTGTTAAAGAATAATTATGTGCCATGCTCAACAGTCTTTTGGTCATCTAAATATGAAAACATTGAGTGGGAGAAAGTATGGTCGATAACAAGTACGTTTTTTGTAAGTAATAAAGTAAAAGAGGTATCTTTTAAGATATTACACAGAATTTACCCTGTTAAAGAATTATTTGAACGGTTCAAATTGGATCTAGAAAATTCTTGTGAGTTTTGGGGTGTTGTTAAAGAGTCTGTGACTCATCTTTTCTTTCAATGTCTATACTAACTTCATTTCTAGGATGTTTGGTACATTAATACAAATAGAAATGTATGATGTTGTATTCTTTTTTTGTACAAGATACTATTGATTCTAAAAGTACAATTTCCTTTCTTACGCAACTTATTGTTTTACTTGGAAAATATCACATTCATGTAAAGAAATGGACTAAAGCTAAGCCAAATTGTGAACATTTTATTAAAGAAATTAAACAATATGGTATTACATTGCAAAATATTAGAAACAGAAAAGCTAAAAAGACTTACGAAGCACTGTGTCAATTTAAATTGTTTAATTAAATGTTTTAATTTTAATTTTTCTTTTATCCCTGGCATAGATCCTTTTTACTCATGTACATGCACTTGTTCTTTTGTGTTTTTTTTTATTATTCTCTCTGTATACCCTTTTTCTACTTCTGTTCTGAGATGTATATATTTGTATTAATATGTACATAATTGCAAAATTAAAAAAAAAGAGTTTATAAGTGTTAAATTTAATGTTGAAAGTGCATTGTGTACATTTTGTAACTACTACTGAGAATACAGAGCACATTTTTGCTTCTGGGTTCTCTTGTCTTTTAGTATAGAGTAGGTGTTCTGAACTTGTTCTTTGTAGATACTAAATATGTTAACTATGAAGAAAATATATGGTTTAATTAGTAGTACTTGATTAATAGAATTTGTTGTCGTTTAGTAGGTAAATATTTACGCAAATATAGATTTTTAAGTCCCTTCCCTGATTGTAGTCTTTAAGAATTATTTGGTACAATATCTAAAAAGCTGTCAAATAATATGAATTTTGTTGGATTTAGTTGATTAATATATTTTATTAGAATATTTTGTACTCCTCTTTGATAAGGCTGTTTTTTGTGTTTAGAAAAATACTTTGTATTATTTTTAGCCTGCCGGAATACACTACCAGTCAAAGGATTTTAATGTGTTTTTTTTTTTTTTTTAAAGAAGTCTCCTGCTCACCAAGCCTGCATTTATTTGATCCAAAATACAGAAAAAGCAGTAATATTGTGAAATAGTTTTACTATTTAAAATAACTGCTTTCTATTTAATATATTTAAAAATATTCAATCAATCAATCAATTAATAATAATTTTATTTTGGTCCTCAAAAACAATATTTCAAGTTAGCGAAAAAGGTGTAGGCTGAAGCCTTGCTTATTGTGCGTACCCTTTCTACATTATTAACTGATGAACGACACATTTTACTAAATTAGATAACACAAGAAAAACTCTGTAAATATTCCTGTGATCAAAGCTAAATTTTATCATCATTACTCCAGTCTTCATTGTCACATGAACCTTCAGAAATCATATGATGATTTGCTGCTCAAGAAACATTATTATTATTATTATCAATATTTAAAACAGTTGAGTACATTTTTTAGGATTCTTTGATGAATAAAAAGATCCAAAGATCAGCATTTATCTGAAATAAAAAGCTTTTGTAACATTATACACTTTACCATTCAAAAGCTTGGAGTCAGTAGGGGAGAAATTATAGAAATTAATACTTTTCTTTAGCAAGGATGCTTTAAATTGATCAAAAGTGATGATAAAGAGATTTATAATGTTACAAAAGATTTCCATTTCAGATGCTGATTTTCTAAACTTTTTATTCATCAAAGAAACCTGATGAAAAAATCTACTCAGCTACAACAACATAATAATAATATTAATTATAATAAATGAGCAGCAAATCAGAATATTAGAATGATTTCTGAAGGATCATGTGACTGGAGTAATGATGCTAAAAATTCAACGTTGTAATCACAGGGATAAATAACATTTTCAAATATATTCAAATGAAAAAGCAGTTATTTTAAATAGTACAATATTTCAATTTTTTGCTGTACTTTGCATCCTATAAATGCAGGGCTGGTGAGCAGAAGAGACTTTAAAAATATTAAAAATGTTACTTTTTTAAAAAACGTTTGACTGGCAGTGTATATATAATGTGTGTGTGTGTGTGTGTGCACATCATTACTCCAATTATCAGTGTCACATGATCCTTAAGAAATCATTCATTATCAGTGTTAAAAAAAAGTTGTGTAAAAACATTTTCAGCATTTTTGATGATCCTTTTTTTCTCCAGTCCAGTGTTTCTTTGACTATGTGCCATTGTTATTTCCTCTTTACATAATTTCACAGCGTTACTTCCTACATGTACCCTATGGCGGTGATTAATTAGTTTAAATATTTGCTAAACATGTGACAGACCACATCCATTTCAGGCCTATTTTAAATAGGCAATCATTGCTACATCCTCTGCAAGGAGATTGTATGATAATTATATTGAGGAAATGTTCAGTAGAAGAAAATGTGTACTTCCTCAAGAAATCACAACAGTGATGAAAGTCTAACATGACGTGTTATCTAAGAAAATGCTGTAATAGTGGATTTTTTTAGCTCCTAGAGCTAAAGAGCATATTTACAAGACACAAAACAGTAATATATTTTAAAGTGAATACACAAGATGTATGCAGTCTGTTCAAAGTGTATTAAATATTGACATTTACATATTATTAATACAAATCACATAAAATACATTCATTTAAGTAAAATGTGACTGTTAGCACAAAAAAATTCTAAGGTTTATCAGTAGATTCTGAAATTTGTGGAATAACACAGGCCCCTACGGATAAGACGGGAACAGCAGTGGTGTTCCTTGCTGACTGGTGAGCCAAGTAAACACCAAAAGTCACCTAACAACAAAAGCAGAGGAGAAAAGAGAAGTCATGTAATTCTCATATACACGAATCGCCATTTCTGTCTTCTTGTAAAAGCAATCAAAAGAAGAAAACAAGAATAAGAAGTTTTGTTTCTACAGACCTTCCCACTTCTGCATTCAGAAAGAGACCGTAGGGGTTCCTGTGTCCTAGTGGCTGATTTTTGATCAATTCCAATCACCTGACAGCGGCCACATCTCCCAATCACCTTAAACAAAATATCAAGAAAAGACCTGTACACCTGTCTCAATTCATACTGGTTTTAACTGTCTCTTATATCAGCTGTTTCCACTAACCTGAAACTGTGTGTCTCCTACTGTCAAGTGAGACCAGTCGTCCTCTGCAAACGCCTCCTGTCCTGAGATGACCAGATTTGCCCTAAAACGCTGAATGAGCTGCTCCATGTCATGCCATGTTCCTTCATTCTCACTATCATGTCTTTAACATGCCAAATATAACAAAAAAATCTCAACTGTATTTTATGTACATAGAGTACTGGCTGACAGAATTTATAAAAGACAGACTGGCCATTTAAAAGCCATCTAATATCCATCTAATATATAATCACATTAGTGTGGCCTCAAATGTTATACTACTAAATAAACAGCACTTTCTTGAAGAAGAAGTAATTTGTTGCTGGCAATACTATACCTGCTGGCAATGTGTTCTTGCAGAAACGACACGCTGGCTCTGTTAATAAGCAGAAACTGAGCCTCATTCACCAGAGAGAGAGCAGTGGGGCCACAGTCCCCTGCTGGACAGGAAGATCATTAGTAAATTTCTTCTCATTATAGGGACATAAAAACAATGAAATAATTCATATACAGTACAAATGCAGAGCCATAGTATGTAATGAATGTGGTGAGTTTCCCGATAACGCTGTCTCTTAGCATGCTACAAAGACTGTAAAGGTATACCTTAACTAAAGGTTTAGCTTTTCTAGACATATTCCTTGAAATATACCTTAGGAGGTTGCTTAAATTAATTGTTCACCCAAAAAATGAAAATTACCCCATGATTTATTCACTCTCAAGCCATCCTAGGTGTATATGACTTTCTTCTTTCAGACAAATACAATAAGAGTTATATTAAACATTTTCTGGTTCTTCCGAGCTTTATTATAATGAAAGTGAATGGGTGTTGAGATTTTGAAATCCAATAAAGTGCATCCATCCATCATAAAAAGTATTCCATATGGCTCTGGGAGGTCGAAAAAGGCTTTCTGAAGCGAGTCGATGTGCTTGTGTAAGAAAAATATCCGTATTTAAAACTTTACAAACCATAATCTCTAGCTTTCGTACACCTGTTCACGAAAGAGTGGTGTTGGTGGATCAGTAATGATGTTCTTTGATAATGTTAGGCTGCTTTTAGCCTTATGCTGGAGCTGTGGCAATGATACGAAGTATGTAAATAATTAAATACATTAGCACGATAATATCATGTATTGGCGATCTCGTAGGCTGATGACAGGACCCAATACTGCTGTAGTATATTATTTACTCACCCTCCATGCATCCTAGATGTATATGACTTCCTCCTTTCAGACGAATGCAATCGGAGTTATATTAAAATTTGCCTCACGTGGCTTCGGGGGGTTAATAAAGGCCTCGAATTGATGCGTTTTTATAAGAAAAATATCCATATTTAAAACATAAGAATCACTAGCTTGCGCTAACAGTTGTACACGGAATTTACTTCTTTGACAAGGGGCGTAACAGTACTGAAACACCGTCTAAGCTGTTCGCCAATTGCAACGCAGTGGGACAGCTAACCAATCACAACACATTTCGTTTTTCGGAAGGTGGAACCCAGAACTAATCGAGTCACTTGTGCCAGGCTGGGAGAAATGTATTGTAATAATGTAAATTATTTTAAAAATAATGCGTTTTTCGAACCACCAAGCATGAAAGCATGTTCAAGTACACCCACAAAACAAAATCAAGACTCTGTTAAAGAGCATAATAGGACCCCTTTAAGGATTATAAAGTTTTATATATGGATATTTTTCTTACAAAAATGCATCAGTTCACTTTAGAATGACTATATTAACCCCAGAGTTGTGTGGATCACTTTTTATGATGGATGGATGCACTTTATTGGACTTCAAAATCTTAACACCCATTTACTGCTATTATAAAGCCTGGAAGCCTTCGCGCCTGGTAGAAGGCATACGGATATAATCTGTGGCGTGACAGAGCAGGATGTTCATGACTGAGTAAACACATGACCACACCGATGTCTTAGAGAGTCTATATCCCCACCCACCTCCAGGAAACTCCCCACTGGATAAAAATGAGGAAACTCAATAGTTTTTTTTGCAGCAGCTGAATTTTGGGGCAAAGGGGTAGCTCTATCGAGTTTGTCTTCACAAAGTCAGCCAAACAAGATCTAAAAGGTGCTGAATTTGCTGCTGTGACATACCAGTTTTTTTTTTAGAATTGCAGCTTCTGATGGTAGCCAGGGGACTGAAGTTTTCAGAAATGACATAGTGCACATACACTAAATGGCTCCACGGATGGTGGCGTCTTTGATTTAGCACAACCATTAGCTGTATTTCTGCCATAGTTTGACTTTGACCAAACTCCCCACCACAATCATTCCCTTTAAATAGACTCCTAGGCCTTTACTGCCTAATGGTTTGCCAGCTGATGTACCTTTGGATAATATAATTAAAAAGCTAACAACCATCAGTGTAATGATCATTTATTCTTTGCATGAAAACACTTCAATTATCCTAATTGAAATCTGGGTGTATTACAGCTTTAGAATTATAGTCATATGGACTGAGATGTAAGGAAGCTTTTTGCTTTTTGCAGTGGTGGTCAATAGTAGAGTGAACAGTCAGATAGATGGACGGACAGACAGACAGATAGATAGATAGATAGATAAAAAGATGGACGGACAGACAGAGAGACAGACAGGCAGACAGACAGATGGATAGATAGATAGATAGATAGATAGATATATAGATAGATAGATAGATAGATAGAGAGAAAGATGGGTGGACGGATGGACAGACAGAGAGACAGACAGGCAGACAGATAGACAGACAGACAGACGGACAAATAGATAGATAGACAGATAGATAGACAGATGGATAGATAGATAGATAGATAGATAGATAGATAGATAGATAGATAGATAGATAGAGAAAGATGGATGGACGGATGGACGGATGGACAGACAGAGAGACAGACAGGCAGACAGACAGATAGATATATAGACAGATAGATATATAGACAGACAGACAGAGAGACTGACGGACAGATAGATAGATAGATAGATAGATAGATAGATAGATAGACAGACAGACAGAAAGACTGACGGACAGATAGATAGATAGATAGATAGATAGATAGATAGACGGACGGACGGACGGACGGACAGACAGAGAGATAGATAGATAGAAAGATGGATGGACGGATGGACAGACAGAGAGACAGACAGACAGACAGATAGATAGATAGACAGACAGAGAGATAGATAGATAAAAAGATGGACAAACGGATGGACAGACAGAGAGACAGTAAGGCAGACAGACAGACAGATAGACCTTACGAATGTTGACTAACAGAAGACATTTTTTTTTTTAAGACTTTTTTAAGGTTTATTTTTGGCATTTTTTGCCTTAATTAAAATAGGACAGTTTGCTGACAGGAAGAGAAGTTGGAGAGGGAGGGGGATGTCTCAGACATTTCTAACATTAAGAAAATTTATTCATTTAATGTAATCAATCAGTTCAAATACAAATGCTGTATTTTACCTTTTCCTCGTCCAAATTTCATATCACGCAGGAATTCAGGCCTCTGTCTTATAAGACGACAAGGTTTTCCTAGAAACTCAGAAAGCCAGGCTGAAACTTCCTCCCCACAATCCACTGTCTGTACCCTACACCAAACACAGATTCATATGAAGCCATAGCAAAACACATGAAACTGTTTATTAATTTTAAGCTCAACAAATGTATTGCATATTGCAGTAATATAAAACATTTTTTTTTAGTGGGCTTATATTTTATCTTCATACCTGTCACCACAAACTTTGCTCTGGGATGTTCTTAGATCTGAATTTGCTAGACTGGTCTCCAAGGGAACAGTGACTGCCTCCATGCCTGAGACAGGAGAGAATACAGCTTATTATTGCAGAGAATACATTATTTTAGCTTATCACTGAATACATTAGAATACATTACTAAAGAATAAATATCATTAATAATCTGAACTTTGACCACATAATGACAGGAAAGAACAAACACAAAAAAACAAAGCTGAGTTTTTTTTAGCATTATTCATTACTCTTTCCACATACAAAAAGGATCATCTGATATAATCATTGCACCATGGCACCACTTGAAGGGGCTCTTGCTACTCAAAAATTAAGCTATTAAAAGGTGTATTTTATTTACATAAATCACTGTATCTCATAAGATGTCTGCAGTCGCTGTTTTTAAAAGGCTGTAGTGATGTGCACTGTACTGCGCTCTGACCTGAGACCTGCAGCTGCAGCGTGTTAGAGGCCAGACAGATGACAGGATGGATGAGACACAGCTTTGGCTCCCTTTTCTGGCTCAGACAAACTCCATTCTCATTCACAACCATCCACAAACGGTCATACAACAAACCCTGTGGTCCCAGTGGCCACTCTGTCACCTGTAAGGTCAATCGCAACAATAAATGCCATGAAAACTGATATCATTGCATCAACCTGCTTTTCATTTTCAACACAGAAGGATTACAAAACAGCTTTCTGTACCTCAAATGATCCGCATGACTTGACAGGATAAATAAAGAGATTGGTTAGTGTGTGGCGACTGCCATTGTTCTTTCCTTCTTCTGACACAGTGTTTTCAGATGGTGTTATTCTCTCAGGTGAAGGAATGTTAACATGTCCATTCTCATGCCCTAGATGACCATTTGGTATTGATGGTACGTCATAAGATTCCACTGACTCCATCGGTTTAGCTGACTTGAGCTTGGTTAGTCTCTCTTGGTCCAAGATTAGTGGTTTGTGCACAAAACAGTTCACAACAAACCGAAGAAAGTTCTGACAGTCCTCAAAACTAGACATGTATCCAAAAGACACACGGATGGATCCTGTGGGACGTCCCTCAATCAGATCAATGTTGTCTCCACAGATGTGACCAGCCTTGAATGCAACAGTTTATTAACAATTATTTCGAAACATCTGTTATTCCTTTCTTATCCATCTATCTATCTATCTATCATCTGTCTGTCTCTGTCAATCTATCTACAGTATCTATCTATCTGTCCGTCCATCTGTCTGTCTCTCTGTCTCCCTATCTATCTGTGCATCTGTCTACCTATCTACAGTATCTATCTATCCGTCTGTCCATCTGTCTGTCTGTCTGTCTCTCTATCTACAGTATCTATTTGTCCGTCCATCCATCTGTCTGTCTCTCTGTCTCCCTATCTATCTGTGCATCTGTCTACCTATCTACAGTATCTATCTATCCGTCTGTCCATCTATCTGTCTGTCTGTCTCTCTATCTACAGTATCTATTTGTCCGTCCATCCATCTGTCTGTCTCCCTATCTATCTGTGCATCTGTCTACCTATCTACAGTATCTATCTATCCGTCTGTCCATCTATCTGTCTGTCTGTCTCTCTATCTACAGTATCTATTTGTCCGTCCGTCCATCTGTCTGTCTCTCTGTCTCCCTATCTATCTGTGCATCTGTCTACCTATCTACAGTATCTATCTATCCATCTGTCCATCTATCTGTTTGTCCATCTATCTGTCCATCTGTCTATCTATCTATCTATCTATCTATCTATCTATCTATCTATCTATCTATCTATCTATGTCTGTCTGTCCGTCTGTCTCTGTCCACATTTCTATCTACAATATCTATCTATCTATCTGTCTGTTTGTCCGTCCGTCCGTCCGTCTATCTATGCGTCTGTCTGTTTGTCTGTCTCTGTCCGCATATCTATGTCTCTATCTATCTATCTATCTGTCTATCTGTCTGTCCATCTGTCTCTCTGTCCATCTGTCTCTCTGTCCACATATCTATCAACAGTATCTATCTGTCCATCTGTCTGTCTGTCCATTTGTCTGCCCATCTGTCTGTCTGTCCATTCGTCCATCTATTTGTCTGTCTGTCTGTCCATCTGTCTGTCCGTCTGTCTTTCATTAGAGCAAACATCAAAGTTTGTATTGGCGGACGTCCACTTACATGCAAATTACTCTTCACATTTTGGTTGCTGATAGCCAGATAATGTTGGCAGGCTCCCGTGTTGCAGAAACAGCCTGTCCGAATATGAATGTTGAAGAGACTGGCCATTTTGTCCACCTGTCAAAACCAAACCGATAACAAAAAGCAAAGACATAATGTAGTGAACATTTTCTAATTCTTACATTTTCGACTATCTTTATAATTTGAGCAAATTTTATATTTGCAATATTTGTTTATAAACATACTTCTTTTTTTACCAGTTATTAAAATGCATTTGAGGAGAACATGGCAATGACTAACCTGAGAATATCCCACTGTTTGTCCATGACAATCCAGAAGGCTAAAGTTGAGGATTGCACCCTGTTCAGCAATATTATGAAAGTCGTTATCACAGTGGATCTGTGCCACAGGTTTTCCATTGTCATGACACAGACACGAGAGGACAATGTAGGTGTAGCGAGCTAAACCAAATGTGTGAAGCTGAATGTTCAGCATACTGCCTGAAAACCAAAAACATCAATTTTTAATGTAAGTCATAACAATGTGAATCATAACCTTGTTCAAGATGTAAACCAAAAACTTCTGAACCTGTAAGTTTCCGAAGTGTTTCAAAGCCATGATGGAGAGAAATTATGTCAAGGAAGGAGACTGTGCCATCCTCAAACCTGATAAAGTTGTGGAAAAAGCAATTACACCTTAAACAAAATATAACAGGTAGCCTCAACTATGTTGCTTGCCAGCAATTAAAGGTCAAAATCTTCCTGTAATATCGTACCTGCTGACTACATTTGGCTTTGGTACAAAAAAATTCTCAGCTACAAGATAAGCCGCTGCTGTCCCTCCTCCAAAGTAAGTTTTTCTTAAGATCTCAGCAGCCTCATTCTTCACCAGTAAGGCTCCGAGTCCAGTTGGGAAGCCGAACATTTTGTAGAAAGATATTGGCACAAAATCAGCGGGATATTGGCTTAGATCCAGAGGTGAGCAGCTTACAAAACAGGCAGCGTCGAGCAGAACAAACCATCGACCACGGTGCTCACATGCTGGATAGAGCTGCTGAGACTGAATTCCCTTCACATAGCTCAGAGGATACTTTCTGCCTGAGAAGTTACTCTGGGCAGGATAACAGAAAAGATGAGGCACAGAGCACTCCTCTTCTCCATTTGTCTGTGTCGGGGGCTTTTTCGCTCTCGTTTCCACTTCATGAGGTAGAACAGAAACTCTGCCAACTCCCTGGAGTGAGGTCACACTGCGAATGCCCACCACAGAGGTGTGATTGTCAGTGAGGTAGCAGAACTGACTTCCTGGCCCCTCATTTGAAGCGGCCTTCCAGGGGAAAGTGTCAGCCACTAATTTCAGTGCTGCGGTACATCCTGATGTGAAAATCACTGAGTACTCTTCAGGACATGTATTAAAATGTTCCAGTATCCTGCAGGGGTTCAAAACAAAGACCTATCTTATCTTATCTTATCTTATCTTATCTTATCTTATTCTATATATATCATACATGTATCTTATCATATCAGATCTTGAACAAAATCTTACTATAATACTTACAATATTGCAAATTTCAGGCTAGTTTTCGCTGTATGTTTCAAATCTTTTTGTTCCTCCAGTTTATCTAATATTATTTTAGTATTATTTATGTACTGTTACACAATTTATTCATATTTTAAATTAGCTTTTATTTTTATTTTTCAGTTTTTAATTTTAAAAAAAAAGTTTTAAAATTTATTAGTATTGCTTAAGTTTTTTGTTAAAAAAAAAAAAAATATATATATATATATATATATATATATTTAATAATTTAGGAATTTTAGTACTTTAGCTTATTTAGTTCAGTTAGTTTCAAATTTTTGTTAAAGTTTTTAAAGTTTTTAAGTGTTCATCTAATGTTGTTTTTTTTCAATGACCAAAATTATAGGTATACACTTTACAATAAGGTTACATTAGTGACCATTAGTTAACTACTTTAGTTAACATGAACTAAGAATCGCCAGTAGTTCTGTAGCATTTAACAATATTAGTTAATATTAATTTTAGCATTTACTAATGCTGAATTGCTCAAACATAAATACTGTAATAAATATATTGTACATTGTTTAATATTAACTACCAATGTTAACAAATGACACCTTATTGTTAAGTGTCATTACCCTATTTTAGGGTAATAAACCCTATTTTAATAGGTTAAACTGGATCATTTCTATTGTATTGCTCTTGTACCTACTTGTAATAGCAATACATTTAAATTGCAATAAATATTCCTATGCTATGATTCATTGAAAATTCAGATGGTGCAAAAGTGCTTACCTGTATCTGACACTTTCCACAGTGTCATGTGTCAGTCTACTGCTGGGATTATGACTGTGAGGATTGCCTGATAAAGAATCGTATCTAAAGCAAATTATGATTTTGATATTATTAAATTATGCATTTAACAATGCATATATGATAACTCACCATAAACATTCCTGGATATATCATCATAAAATCCTTTAATCTGAGATTCAGGAAATAGTGTTGTCCCTGCATGATCAAGGTATGTAACACCTTAAAAAGAGAACGACAAACCTATCAGTCTCTAAATGCAATTCACATTGAGATCAACAGAGGGCGCTGCATTCATTCTAACCACATGACACACATAAAGCGAAAGTAAACACTGCAGCATCACAGGCCCACATTTTGAATCGCTTGAGAAGTTAGAAGGCTGTTTCTTTGTCTAATACATAATCGGTTATTTACTAAACCAGCAAATGTTCGTATATCGTTAAAGCGTGAGAGTAAATAGCAGCATCACATACAGGTATTGACAAGTTACTGAACGTGAAAAAAATGTAAGAACCTCATTTTACCTTTAATCCGTTTAAATTCCCGATCGATCAGTTCTTGTTGATCAACGCCGTAACCATAATAGTGCCAGAAACTCTTAAAACTTTCAAAATTGCATAAATCCTGGAAGTCCTGCAAAGACTGAGTCTCCATATCCGTACAGTCGGACAGACACAACAGCTCCCTCTTTCGCGAGTTTATATATGCCTTTCCATGTCCAATTGACTGAACCGAGACCAAAGTCCAACAGCAGTGTGACTGATCTTACTGCAGGACAAATATAGTGGAGTTCCATTAAAACCCCATGACTGCTGGACTCACATCAGAGGGAAGTTACCTTCTAACAAATATTAAAATATAAATAGCTGATCACCTATCGATATCCTGTGTTAGCCTACAGTTTACTGAAAACGTTAGTTAACATAGCATTCAGTTAAAAAAATGGGATAGGTAAGATTTGTGTTATTATTTAAAGAAACAGCCTAAATACTTTTATTACATTAATACTTCAAAATATTCATCAGCTGTTAATCAGTTATTACAGCTACTGATTTACTGTTTTCAACATTGATATGTGACCATGGACCACAAAACCAGTCATAAGTGTACATTTTCAAAATTAAGATTTATATGTAATCTGAAAGTTGAATAAATAAGCTTTCTGTTGATGTATGGTGTGTTAGAAAAAGGACAATATTTGACCGAGACATAATTATTTGAAAATCTGGAATCTGAGGGTGCAAAAAAAATCTAAATATTGATAAAATCCCCTTTAAAGTTGTCCAGATGAAGTTCATAGCAATGCATATTACTAATCAAAAATTACGTTTTGGTATAATTACAGTAGGAAATTTACAAAATGTCTTCATGGAACATGATCTTTACTTAATATCCTAATGATTTTTGGCATAAAAGAAAAATCGATAAATTTGACCCATCCAATGTATTTTTGGCTATTGCTACAAATATACCCGTGCTACATAAGACTGGTTTTGTGGTCCAGGGTCACATATTAGAAATGTTATTAGGTTAGCAAATCAGCATATTAGAGTAATTTCTGAAGGATTATGTGAGAATGCGAAAAAATGCAGCTTGATAAAATATTCACCTTGATAAAATATATTATAAAGTATATTAAAATAGACCACAATATGCAGTAAACAATATTACAGTTTACTGCATATTTGATAAATAAATGTCTTGGTGAACATAAGAGACATCTTTTTAATCGTACTGACTCCAAACTGTTAATCAGTATCACATTTTCAATGCTAGTATCATAAAATATTTTCTACAGTTCTTCTAAAAAGTTTTAAGTTTACAGTTTTAACCATTCTGTCAGTACTACAGTATTACCATGATAATTCTTGCTAATTGTTGTAGCATATCTTTGTTATTTTTATGTGGTTTCTTACACTGCTATGACTGGTATATACACAAGGATAAAATTCAGGTCAAAATAGTTTTAATAAAGTAGCCTCTCAGAATTCAACCCATGGGAAAAGAAGAGAAAAAGAAAAGATCCTGAGAAAATATATTAGTAAGACATAAGGGCATATCACAGGGGGGTTTATAGTATGAAAATAGATAAACTGTCACGCTTAATTTACTTCATTTTGCATTATAACAACAGTTCTTTTAGAAATTTTGGGATTTATATATGTAAATAGATAGATAGAGTGCAAAACCATTCTAGAAACAGTAATAATCACTGTGACTGTCAGTGTTGTGTTTTAGAATTAGACTACTGTTTATGCAGTTTTATTAATATTTTGAAGTAGCTTATTTGTATATAGTTTTGAGTCATTTTTGCATTTCATTTGTACTTTTGTCATTTGTTTTTGGCTTTTTAAAAAATCATTTACATTTATTTTTTTTAGTTTAGTAGAACACACTAATTTTAGTATTACACACACACACAAACTACCAGTCAAAAGTTTTTGAACAGTAAGATTTTTAAAAATCTTTTTTAAAGAAGTCTCTTCTGCTCACCAATCCTGCAATTATTTGATCTAAAGTAAGGCAAAAGCAGTAATATTGTGAAATATTTTTACTAGTTAAAATAACTGCTTTCTATTTGCATATATTTTAAAATGTAATTTAATTTAATAATTTTCAGCATCATTATTCCAGTCTTCAGTGTCACATGATCCTTCAGAAATCATTCTAATATGCAGGTTTGCCGTTCAAGAAACATTTATTATTATTATTATTATTATTATTATCAATATTTTTTTCAGGATTCTTTAATAAATAGAAAGACCCAAAGATCATTTATCTGAATTAAAAAGCTTTTGTAACATTATACACTATACCATTCAAAAGCTTGGAGTTATTATAATTAATTTTTGGAAAGAAATTATAGAAATTAATCCTTTTATTCAACAAGGATGCTTTAAATTGATCAAAAGTGATGATAAAGACATTTATAATGTTACAAATGATTATTTAAAGTTATTTCAGATAAATGCTGTTCTCCTGAACTTTCTATTCATCAAAGAAACTTAAAAAACGTCTACTCGGCTGTTTTCAACATAATAATAATAATAATAATAAATGTTTTTGAGCAGCAAATCAGCAGATTAGAATGATTTCTGAAGGATCATGTGACTGGAGTAATGATGCCAAAAATTTAGCTTAGAAATCACAGGAATAAATTACATTTTAAAATATATTCAGCTAGAAAACAGTTATTTTAAATAGTAAAAATATTGCACAATTTTACAGTTTTTTCTGTACTCTGGATCAAATAAATGCAGGCTTGGTGAGCAGAAGAGAACATTAAAAATCTTACTGTTCAAAAACTTTTGACTGTGGAAATGGTATATATACATTTATATATATTTTGATATATTTTAGTTTAACAATAACAACCCTACTGTTTGTCATGTAACAGAGTCATAAAACTTGATTTTACACTATTTATCAACACATATGCA
Organism: Labeo rohita; assembly: GCF_022985175.1. Taxonomy (NCBI): domain Eukaryota; kingdom Metazoa; phylum Chordata; class Actinopteri; order Cypriniformes; family Cyprinidae; genus Labeo; species Labeo rohita. The sequence goes on along the minus strand of NC_066881.1, from coordinate 9,638,488 downwards.
AGGAGGGAAGGGAGATCCACAGAGACATTGTTCATTTCCATCCCAGACAGCAGGCAGTGATTAAATATGCCACTTCTGCTCCACTAATTCATTCACTTTGAAATTCTGCTGCCGAGCACAGTGCATCTTTTTCTGTTAAAGGGCCACATTGTTTTCACAGGACTTTGGCCTCATTAGCAGGACTAGATGCTCGGTGTGGGGGAAGGGAAACCGGCCACAGAGACATTGTGTCTTTCTGTCCATAATGATGTGACACAGTCAATTTGGAGATGCTTGTGTTGATCGGGGGTGTCGGCAAAACATTTGGCAGTTTCTTTCTCTTCTTATGTGTCCTTCATAATGCCATTGTCCATGTATATGTCTTACCTAAGTCCTCCCTGCCAAAATAGACAATGTATTTAAAGACAAGTCTCACAATTTTGTCTTAACTTTCTGTGAAGACGAGATCAGCTGTCCATCGTGCAACTTCACCAAAGTATGGAAAAACCTGTTGCCTTCTGTCCATCTCAGGATTCCCTAATGCATCCATACCCGGGATGAAGGCGCTGCGGCATCGACTACGTGAGTATTAAGAACTGAGAGAGCCTCCGGGCTCACGTAGCCTGGGCTAAAGGCTTATCAGAGGCTAAGCCAGAGGGGGGAAAAAAAACAGCAAAGCTAGTCTCAGTCGACCAGAGGTACGGGCACAAGGCCATCTGTCCATTCTCTGAATACAACTGACAACAAAGGAGGGCAACTCCGCACTCAGGGAATCATACACACTCTGAAGCCTCAAACGTTAACTCATCCTGGATTGACTAGGCAAGAGGAGTTGGTGAAGAAAGTAAGTGGCATCTTTGAGCTGTCTCAACCTCCATCACTTCTCAGGTCAGTTTGCTAACTTCAACCCAAAGCTGCTCGTCACGCTCAGGGACTTCCAAACGACAGGAACAAATAGACGTATTAATGCTATTCTGGCAGCAACAGTGCTCTTGTTTCATCTGCTACAAAAGGAAAACAGTTGTATCTTCATACACACATTATGGATATTACGTGTCTACATAGCCTTGTTTAGACTTTTTCATGTAATAATGCAATATAACACAATATATCTAAACAAATATGACTTATAAATGATGTTAATGTCAATAAATGTACTATATATATATAATGCATAAATTATGTTGACGTTAATACATGTCAAACATGACGAATGTCATGTTTTAACAATATTGCTCCAAGTTTGATCAGTAATATAATATAATATACAACATATTGTTCTAATTCTGACACTACGTAGCCTAATGTTTGTTTGTGTATACGTTTTGATATAATTATAACAATGCAATAAAACTTTATCTAAACAAAAATCTTTTTTTTTTAAGATATATGTGACTCTGGACCACAAAACCGGTCTTAAGTAGCACAGGTATATTTGTAGCAATAGCCAAAAATACATTGTATGGGTCATAATTATCGATTTTTCTTAATTTTTGATTAGTAATATGCATTGCTAAGATCTTCATTTGGACAACTTTAAAGGTGATTTTCTCAATATTTTGATTCTTTGCACCCTCAGATACAAACCATACATCAAAGGAAAGATTATTAATTCATGATGTATAAATCTCAATTTCAGAAAATTGACCCGTATGACTGGTTTTGTGGTACAGAGTCACATATATGCATATGTATACACATAAATAAATAAATAAATAAATAAATAAATATGTTATGTTTCAAAAATAATGCTTGACCTATTTAATTATATACTTCTTGTAATATATAAAGATAAGGGTTTTTTAATTAAATGTATTTTTTTATAGTTAACTGCAGTCTGTTGAATTCACAATATTGTACAATATATCGTACAACAACGACAAAGGCTTGGCCATTAGGATTACGTATTTAACACAGACTGATCATTTCTGAACACTAATCTGAGCCACAATTTTCCCACGTCAACATTTCAATGGCAGCTGCATAAATTATTTAAATTCCTGATTTATAAACACATTTGACATTTGAAAAACAGAGTGTGTAATATCTATATTCGGACTTATTAGTGCAGTGCTATATGATGGCAGAATGTTTTCAGATGCCTGTTGACAAGCTTTGGAAGGACAGAAATGGGTCAAATGGGTTTTAGCATTAGGCAAACAAATCCGGGCCTATAGGATTAGACAGGATGGTAGCAGTGCGTTTGATGCATTTACCTGATGAAACAGCACAGAACTAATAGCCACACAAAAGAACGGGCTTTTTACACCGTTTGTTATTAAACTCAGCCATCGTGCTTCATATTAAGCGTGCTGAATCTATAACTCATTAGGAGTCTTGTTCATCATTAAAATTGAATTCTGTCTTTAACAAATAACCCTTTTACTGGTTTCGATATTAAAAAGCAAAAAAAAACTAATTACATATATAACATTTGTTTCTCTTTTAATCTATTCGGCAGTTCACATCTCTTTAGCAAGTTCCTCTGCTGCTGGAGTGTCATGGAAAAAGGGACCACTTTTCATTTAACAGCTTATGTAAGTCTGAAAACATTTCAAAAGCAGTCCTTTTCAAAGAGGCCTAACAAATGAAAGCACTGGGACTCAATTAGAATAGATGTCTTCATGTTCTCACTTAAATAAAGAAAATGCAGTCATTTATTGCTCATAGCTGTAGGGCCTCATTAGAGGAATATGAGGAATGGATGAGGCATTATTAAAGGGAAATTTAAGACAATCTCCTCACGCTTCCTCTGATCTAACGCCGCCTCATTTTTTAGTTTCGCCCATGAATGTGCTCTGTGATCTCATCTGGCTTAGAATCGATTCAGATGGCGATAAGCTAGGTTTTAAAGCGGTCGGCGTTGCGGAGATGTGAGGAATGTGGGAACAGACGTCTCTCTGATAAATTAATGGGCCTTGTTAGACATGGTCACACAGACGTCACTTGATCCAAAGGCCTAGAAAGACACAAGTGGCTCTTTTTAAGTCTTATCAAACACGGTCACACCATTTCTATTAAAGCAAGACATTAGAGAGGTTAGAGGCAGGACTCGGCTCATCCGCCCGGAGGGAAATAACACCCGACTTAATGTCAGAGCGCAGCAACAGGTACCTACGGCTAAACAAAATGAACGCATGATCGAATAGACATTTACGGCTGAGAAAGGTAATAGCAAGGAATTATGAGATGTCGAAACTGAAATGTTTGCTCTCTGAAATTCATCTCATATCTCTTCTGACTGAGCTGGTAAATTTGTCTGTTTGTGTGCACAGAGACAGTCTGTTTGAAGCATCTAGACCCAAGAGAAGAATGAATATGAATGAGAAGGAGGGTGGAGTATGTGAGGGGGGGCTAAATGTCACCCTCACCATCCGCCTACTAATGCATGGCAAGGTAAGACACATCTCAGATCCTCACAGAGCTGTGCTTGTTTTGTTTTCAGCCTTGTTTTGCAAGCGCACCCAGTCGAGCTATGAAACCAGTGCCTGAGAAAGATTTTAGGATACCCGATCATCAATATAATTAATTAGAAAAATGTGCTTGAAGATGACATAATCAGAGATAGTTTTGACAGCATACAGTGGCATTTACGTGATCATCTTTTCATGAAAAGGTACCTGTAGTGGTCTGGGTCTGAAATTATGTCACAATCTTCCTACTCATCTTTGTTGAACTTCCCTTCTTATCTACACTACACAAAACTGTTTTTTTTAAAGATTTTTTTTAAATGTTTTTGAAAAATTTGCTCACCAAGGCTGCGTTTAAACAAAAATACAGTAAAAAACATAACTGCAAGAAGCAATTACTGCGGTTCAAGAGCTTTAAGGCATTTAAGCACATATGAAAAAAGACATTACATATTATTTAGCAAGTCTGTAACCACCTAAATCAATGATTAAAAAAACATTTTTGGCAAATCCAGGTAATTTACCATAGAAATATAATGAAAATTATTTTATTGACAGCAGTGGTTCTAGAGGCAAAGTTGTTCAGAATGAGAAGGTCTATTATACGTTACGAATTACCTTGCGTATGTGTGAAAAAACATGCAATATACAATTACACAATTGAAAAATACGATATCTCCCCCCAGTGGTCTGTTTCTTTCAAATTTCTCACAGACCTTTAGGGCCGTGAGTCAAACAGGCCCCCAAAGTTTTGTTCCGATCGACCTCTGTTAATCATGTCTAACAGGTGCTCAAAGTTCATCTGTCTATGGCGGCCATGTTTTTTGAGATATGCAAATCATTATACCAACTTGTGGCACTTTGGACCAAGACCCTGCGTATCAATTTTCATGTCGATGGGACAAACGGTTGCGGAGTAATGGCTGTTTTAATGATCTTATAGCGCCACCAAGAGGCCAAGCTCTGCGCCTTTTTTAATCTGACCTCAGACTGAGGTTTTACAAATGTGTTTTGAATTTGGTGAAAATATCTCATTCCGTTCAAAAGTTATAGCCATTTTAGTAAAGGCAGCCCTGCCACTTTCTAATGTTTTGGTGTCTTTTGGCGACGGAGGGTCGAAAGATCAATTTTTGTTGATAATTATTGATATTCACTCCCCAGAGTATCTTCCTGCACTGGTTTAGTTCCAAATGGGTGAAAAACCTAAGATTAGTTCACAAAAGTAGGTTTTTCAAAAAATCCAATATCCAAGAAAAATTTTGCCAGGGTGACGGACGAAACCGAGACATGCGTTTTGTCCAGCGATAAAGACACTTGAGCCTGTGACAAACGGTTCAGGAGTTATGAGCGATTTCGTACTATTGATGGCTGTAGCGCCCCCGCCAGGCTGATTGGGGCGAGCCTTGGTCACGTTGTAGGCAGTGTGAGTACTACAATCCCTCCAAGTTTCAAGTCTCTGCGACTTACGGTTTGGTCTGCACGATCAGTTTTACGTGGAGATTGCTGATCCTTGCCCATTCTAACAATTACAATAGGATTTCAGCGCTATGCGCTTCAACCCCTAATTGTAATATTGTAAACTTATTATTACCATTTAAAAGAACTGTATATGTGAATATATTTTAAAATATAATTTATTCCTGTGATGCAAAGCTGAATTTCAGCATCATTACTCCAGTTTTTAATGTCACATGATTCTTCAGAAATCATTTTTATATGCTGATTTGCTGCTCAAAAAACATTTCTTATTATTTGCCATTTATTATATGCCATTTTTGTCAAAACCAAGTAAAACCAAAAAACCAAAAATAAAAATTTGATTGACAGCAGTGGTTCTAGAGGCAAAGTTGTTCAGAATGAGGAGGTCTATTGTATGATATGGATATCTTGTGTATGTTTGAAAAAACACGCAATATTCAATCATTTACACCCTTGAAAAATGTGATATTGTCTCCCCAGTGGCCGATTTCTTTAACATTTCTCACATATGTTTAATGCCGTGAGTCAAAACAGGCTCACTGAGTTTCAGTCCGACCAGTCTCCATTAATCTTGTCTAACAGGTGCTCAAAGTTGATCGGCCTATGTGTCCATGTTTTTTGAGATACGCAAATGTCCTTATAGCCACCTGTGGCACTTTGGACCAAGACCATGCGTACCAATTTGCAAGTCGATAGGACAAAAAGAACTGTTTTTCATTTGAATATTTAATTTTCAACATCATTACTCAGTTTTCAGTGTCACATGATTCTTCAGAAATCATTCTTATATGCTGATTTGCTGCTTAAAAAACATTTATTATTATCTTTGTTGAAAACAGTTGTGCTGCCTAATTTTTTGTGGAAATCTTGACACAATAGCATTTAGAATTTTGGGGAACAAACAGTACTTTTATTCAAGAATGACATTTTATCAAATCAGACTTTATCAAATGTGACAATAAAGAGATTTACAATGTTACAAAATATTTTGAACTTTCTATTCATCAAAGAATCCTAAAGAAATGTATTGATTTTCACATAACAAGATTATATTGACAGCTACACTTCTAGCCAGTTTATGCTGTGCTTATGTTTAAAACTATGTCTGATTATGTCATCTAAAAGAAAACACTGATAATCTCTAGTTTACTATGCAAGCATTTAGACTAAACAAGATTTTTTGTTTTGTGTGTTTCTAGGAAGTTGGAAGTATCATTGGGAAGGTAAACAATTTAGTATTATAACTGCATTACTGAATTAAGCATCACTTTGAGATTTATACTTGCAAAGCACTTCTTACTGTGTTTAAATAAGGCTTACAACCTAATCATAATATACACATTCTGATATAACTGACATTTCTTGTTTTGTTTTAGAAAGGAGAGACTGTGAAAAAAATGAGAGAGGAGGTAAGTGCTACATTGATCTTCATGATCAAATAGGGGTTATCGTTTTTAATTTATTTACAAATATCAAAAGTTCATTTTATATGCACATAGTAAGGTTTTTAATACTTTTTTATTAACTGTAGACTGTTGTTTTGATATTACATGCAGTGCACGTTATTAATGCTGAGTAAAGATTAAAAGTAAATCATCTGGGTTGCCACAGGTATATCAAAAATTAGATGGCAGAAAACAGTCTGGAATCATTTTCAGCTTAAGCAAAATCATCTTATTAACTGCACTAACAGTTCAATGGTATTTAACTGGCAGAGGGTGCAAATGTCAGCCTAGAGGCGAGACTGATCAATTAAATGTAATGCAGCACAAAAACTCTGCTTTTCTCTGTGGATTCAGAGTGGAGCCCGGATTAATATATCTGACGGTTCCAGTCCAGAGCGCATTGTCACCATTACCGGACCATCTGAGGTCATCTTCAAAGCCTTCGCCATGATCGCAGAGAAGTTTGAAGAGGTGATTTTCCACTAATGAGCAATTAATGTTATGGGTGATTTGATTTTAGTACACTGTAAAATATTAAAGTGGATTTACATGGCTACTATTTGCCATACTTTAACATTAATTTTACATTACTAGTTGTACAATTTATTACAGTTACATTATTACTAAATACAGTGAACTGATAGTGAACAGGAGCAGGAAAAGTGTGATATATTAGTATGCTATTGAATCACAATAGTCTGTGTCTGCATTACAGTGATCTTGTATATTTAGACATTAACTATAATAGTGTGATGTCCACAGTAATATGCCTGCACTGTATGCTTAAATTATATGGCTGCATTTTGTTTTTACTGTTTGATGTTGTATGCTGCTGCTGCTTGTTTTCAACTTGTTGAAAAGGTGCGAAGGCACCTATTGTATCCGTTGGCGTTCTTCTTCTTCTTCTTCTTCCGCTCGAGTCTATGGCAGCCCATAGAGCTGTCTGCGGGAAAGTTGTGAAATCTGGCACACAGATAGAGGACAGTCTCAACATTAACCACAGCAAATTTGGAGCCTCTAACTCAAACTCTCTAGCACCACCACTTGTCCAAATTTCAATCATTTTATGCTAATAACTTTTAAACCGTAAGGCACAAAAGGAAAACTCCTTTTCCTCTGAATCCTTGGCTCATGCCGAGTCGAATGAGGTCCAACATTCAAAAATCACAAGGTTTAGTTTTTTTTCTATAATTTTTTGTTCGAAAAACATACTTTTTTGAACTCATCTAAGACAGTTTGTCTGATTTTCACAGAAATTGGCTCAGTTCATCTTTAGACCATGCTGGCAAAAAGTTGTGGAATTCAAGTTGGTTAGTCAAACCGTTTTTGAATGACGTGCGATCGAAATTCTACGACAAAATGCAAAAATGGATGTGAGGCTATATCTCTGCAACGGTTTGGCGTATCGAGACCAAACTTGGTGTGTGTTATAACAAGCATGACCTGAGGCTACCTGCAGTGTTTCGGCGCAGTGCCACCTAGTGGTCAGGAGATACGAAAAATGGCTCTTTTTGCTTATAACTTGTGAATGGTCTCCTTAGATTCAGTGCATCATGCCGAGTCGAACCATACCCAGTTTTCCCACGTCAGTTATTTTGGGTATCGGCCATATTGAATTTTGTCAAAAAAATGCTCTCATTATGAAAATCAGTATGTGTCTGTGACACCATGCCCTGACAGTACTCAAAAAGTTAGGGGGCAGCGCCACCTTGTGGCCACAAGTTATAAAGAAATTTCTAATAACTTCTGCTTACATTTGCCTATTGTAATGAAAGTGATCTCAATAGATTCCTTGGGTCAAGCCGAGAACACTGATACTCATGCCAAAATTGGCCAAACATCCTGTCGGCCATTTTGATTTATGTTGAAAACCTACATTTTCTAACTCCTGCTAGACCGTTAGTCCAATTTTACCAAATTTGTCTCAGATCACTTTCAGACCTTGCTGGCAAAAAGTTATGGATCAACGAATTTGCTGGAAAGATGCCAAACTGTATCTAAGGCTGTATCTCTGCAAAGCTTTGACATATTGACATCAAATTTTATATGTGCCATTGTCACCTCACACTGACCACGCCACATCAATTTAGTAACAGCGCCACCTATTGGTCAGAAGTAATACACCATTCGTTAAACATTAATAATGAAATTTCCAAAAATGCTAATAACTTTTGACTACATTAGCCTATTGAAATAAAACTGATCTCAAAATATTCCTTGGATCATGCTGACAACATACATACCAATTGTACCATAGTTGACTGAACTTCCTGTCTGCCATTTTGATTAATGCACAAAACCTACTTTTTCAAACTCCTCCTAGACCGCTGGTCAGATTTTCACCAAATTTGACTCAAATCATCTTCAGACTGTGCTGACAAAAAGTTATGGATTTTGTGTCAATTGATAAAAACATTTTCTTACAGCATCACTACAAATTTGAGGCGTGATGCCAAAATGACTCTGAGACTGTATCCCTCGAAAGCTTTGACATACTGACACCAAACTTTGTATGTGCCATTGTCACCTCACACTGAACACACCACATAGATTTGATAACAGCGCCACGCATTGGTCAAAAGTCATAAGCCAATAAATTATATTATTAGTGGTTGTATTTATGATTTTTTAGCCATTTCAACTGATATCATCCTAAAATAACTTTAATAACTCATTGTTGTAGTCGGCTGCGCCATGCCATGGTTAGCTCCTCATTCTGCCTCTTTTGTGCTTGGCCCTGCAATTGCTGCTTGCAGCTATATTTCTAATTATGTTTATTTTTAAGATTATACTTGTTAATTATCAGAGTTAATGGGGTGTATATGTCAAGAGATCATACTAAATATTCTAATAAATCTAACAGACAACAACCACTTACCTCACCACAACAGTATTGCTAAACTTCCTTAATTGTTCATTAATTTATAATATTTATATAACTTACAATGTTGATATGTATAGCAAAAATTGATTGAGTCAATCAATCACAATTACTTTCTTCAATTGTGTTCAATTGTATATATATATATATAGAATAAATGCTGTTCTTTTGAATTTTTACTCATCAAAGAATCCTGAAAAAAGTATCACAGGTTCCAAAAAAATATTAAGAAACACGACTGTTTCCAACACTGATAATAAATTAGCATATTATAATGATTTCTGAAGGATCATGGGACATTGAAGACTGGAGTAATGGCTGATAAAAATTCAGCTTTGCATCATAGAAACAAATTATATTTTAGAATATATTAAAAAAAGAAAACTGTTATTTTAAATTTCAGCAGTAATATTTCATACAGTTCTGCATTTTTGATCAAATATATATATATATATATATATATGTGTGTGTGTGTGTGTGTGTGTGTGTGTGTATGTATATACACAGCACAGCAAATTACCTAGATAGCATTTTGGAGTGTAGAGGTATAATTTCAAAAACTGTCAACTTGTGTTTCTGCAATATTTCTTTCTCCCTTATAAACTTGTTTTTATTAAAAAATGACACAGTGTTTTGACATGAGGTGAATTGTGCTTCTTTCTAATGCATATGCATCTTTTTTTAGGATATCCTGGCATCCATGATAAACAGCACGGTGACAAGCAGGCCTCCTGTGACACTGCGTCTCGTCTTCCCCGCCAGTCAGTGCGGTTCGCTCATTGGCAAAGGAGGCTCGAAGATCAAAGAGATCAGAGAGGTAGATATTCTAGGTGGAAGTTTAATTGTTGGCAAATGCGCAGGGTTTGTAATGCAGGTCACAGCGGCTCCCAGATGATGCACGGAATGATCCGTTAAACAATTAGTTTCCGTTGTCTCAGCGGCAGGCAGAAACACTTAACATCAGCATGATTGATTGTCCTCATCAAGACAGAACTTTTTATTCCTGAGCACAGGGGGCCGCTCGACTCGGGCTTCCGCTAAATCCACACGTTATGAGAAGGCTGCACCCCTGAGCTGTAATTTCCTAAACTCTTGAACTCGCTCACTTTTCCTCAAACTTATCTATTCATGACTTTCTATGATGAAAAACAAAGCCATTCATCTCAAAAGCGTAACCATTCGTTGTCATTTAGCTGTTGAAATTGACATGAGGACAGTGACTTTTGCTTGAAGGCTTTGTTTTTTATTCGGCTGGTGGATCACATTGAATAAATATAGCTGTCCTCGACGCTGAGGGCTGTGAGGGGTGAACTGGCTGCTTTTATTCCCAGTTGCTATGAATGTCTAGGACAGGACAGCCCACCAAGGCCTAAATAGACTAATATTTATATTCAGTTTCCAAATAGCTTGACCTAAATAACTGGCCAGACGATAACAATGTCAGTTCTAGACATGAGAATAGCTGTAATACCAAAAGGGACTGTATGGCACACTTTTTTGCTAGTTACTTGGAAAGAAATCAGAATTTGTAATCTTACAATCTCCTCAGTGCTGAGATGGAAAACTTTGTGAAAAATCAAAACGGATCATTAGCGAAAGTATTGCGGTTAATATGTGTCAGTATGTGATAAAAATAATCAATCATTGAACTGATAGTTCACCCAAAAATTTACATTTCCCCATGATTTACTCACCCTCAAGCCTAGGTGTATATTATTTTTTCCTTTCAGACGAATACAGTTGGAATTATATTAAAAACGTCCTGGCTCTTCCAAGCTTTATAATGGAAGTGAATGGGTGTTGAGATTTTGAAGTCCAGTAAAGTGCATCCACCCATTATAAAAAGTACTTCGGGTGGTAAATAAAGGCCTTCTGAAGTGAATCGATGCATTTGCGTGAGAAAAATATCCATGTTTAAAACTTTACAAATCGTAATCTCTAGCATCCGCTAACTGTCACACGCATGTTCATAAGAGAGTGGTGTTCGAGCAGATGATGTAGGATGTAGGCATAGCATAAGCTCAGATGAGAATATGCTCCAATGAGAATATGCAGATGAAAATAAATGTCTCTGACATTTTTTCTTTGCAAATCCTCATTTTGTTTTTCTAATAAGTAACCAGTGTTTTGTTTTGCTCTCTCCTCTGCGCTTCCGCGTTCGTCACTTCTCAACAGAGCTTACTCTACGCCTACGTCCTACATCATCTGTTTGAACACCACTCTCTTGTGAATGTGCATACAACAGTTTGGAGCCTTGCACTGGCCTCAAATATAGGCCCTAGCCCGGCCCTTGTCCGACAGCTTATCAGAATTCTTGGCCCGAGTCCGTCCTTAGCCCGTCTGTTTTCCCCCTTTTCCCAAAACAGCTGTTTCAGCTATTAAAAATAGTTAAGTTTTGTATGTAATGGCAAAGTGATTATATTTTATTTCATTTTTTTATTAAGTTGATTTAAAAACAAAAACAAAAACTCTTAAAGCATTTTTTGTTCATTAAATGTAAGTTTTGGTTTTTAAAGGTTCATGAAACCCGACTACTTTTTCTGAGATTTTAGCAGAGGTGTTTGTGTTGCACATCATATATGACAATGTTAGCATTCATTAATTTTAATTGTTGGAGAAAACTGGTTAATTTTGAGCTTTTTTGCTCTATTTTAATCTTCCGGGTTTAAAATCTACATTGTGCTGACGTCACAATTTGTGACGTGGCAATGGACTATAGTACATCGATGACGTGAATAAATCGCGTTTGGCACAAACGCGATTCATTCATAAGGTCTTATCAAATCATTACGACTTGCCAAAAATAAAATCTATAGATATATTACAGTTCAAGCATATCACAATGTTAGTTTAAAGGTTTAATCTATATAAATGTGTGCTGTTAGACGCATAGTGTTGGGCGATATGCTCAATTTTCATATCGTCCTATCGTCTGCCTGCGAGATCGCCGATACATGCTAATTTAATAATTTACCTACTTAGTTTCACTGCCAGCAAATGAACCAGCACCAGCATAAGGCTAAAAGCAGTCTAATGTTTTCAATATGACTTAATTTGTGTTTAACATAACAATTTAATATCAAAGAACATCATCACTGACTAGCCTAGACTAGTCTAGCGTGAGTTTATGCACTTAAAAAACACTCCCAGTACCTGAAGTAAATACAACAGTTACATCACTGTATGATAAATAAAATTCTTATCCATTATTTACACTGCACAAGTCTGCGGCCAGAAGGGGGGCCGTTCCCCAAAACGAGTTACTGTGCCCCCCCTTTCCTTCCTCTCCCCTCCTTGCTGAACAGGGTCGATTTCAAAAGTAAAAGTAAAACCGGAAAAAAGTGTACATAAGAAGGTGATTGCATGCAATTACACACTGCATGCTTCCCACTTGAAACACCCCCTCCAGCTCACCGTGATTTGTGCCTTTGTATTTATACCAGCCACCTCGCGGCAAGTTTTTGAAGCGCCCTAAAACGGTCTCTCTGCACTGCATCGCTAAAGTTAGGTGCCTAATCTATTTTTGTAATAATAATAATAATAATAATCGTCTTGCTATCCTCAAAGGCATCAGCACCAGGCGATATCTCTGGCTATCGTCAATACACGATACTATTGCATATCGGCACAACCCTAACGCGTATCCAATCGTTTGTGTGGAGAGGAGCTAAAGCGTGCTTTACAGGAAACGGAGGCATCAACGTGATCACTTGCATTGGAAACAACTTAAAATACGCCATCATTTTTGCTCATAAAGGTAAGAGTAATACATGATTCAGACCTGTAAAGGGTCTACTTTTATTTGGGTGCACTCACCCGCAATATTAACAAATCGTTGTGCTTTTATAAAATAAAGAAAACAAACAGGATGTGCTCTCTGCCATCTCGGTCTTGAACGGGAGCGCTTTACAATGATGAACCGAAACTCAGCGAATACTTGCCTCACAGACTTGATAAATATATCTATAGAAAGCATTCAATTACTACTTTAAAATCAAATAATTCAAATCGAAAACAAAAACTCTTTCGTTATATATTCTGTAAAGATTTCTCTGTAAAGGTGTGTCACTGACTCAGAAAACACTAGTTTATTAATAAATAATTAAAGGAGAAGTCCACTTCCAGAACAACAATTCACAAATAATTTACTCACCCCTTTGTCATCTAAGATGTTCATGTCTTTCTGTCTTCAGTGGTGAAGAAATTATGGTTTTTGAGGAAAGCATTTCAGGATTTTTCTCCATATAATGGACTTCATTGGTGCCCCGATTTTGAACCTCCAAAATGTAGTTTAAGTGCAGCTTCAAAGGCCTCTAAATGATCCCAGCCGAGGAAGAAGGGTCTTATCTAGTGAAACAATCTGTCATTTTTTTCGGAACATAAATTTTTTTATATACTTTTTAAGCACAAAAGCTTGTGTAGCAGAGGCTCTGAGATGCACGTCCACGACACTACGTACTATTGAATCATGTCGAAAGGTCCGGCGGAACATTTCTAAACGCTGTTTACAAACAAAAAGGTACAACGATGTACTCCTCTTAAGTTTTAGGAGAAAATTCGTTGTAAAGAAAATTTGAAAATTCGAGTCATTTCGTTAATTTTAGCAAAATATAATTAAAATGTTATGTGTTACTTCGCTAACACATCTACTGCTTACACAAATGTTGATCACACTACAAACAAGACAAAACTATAATGCTATAAGAAACAGAAAAGATTAATTCATTGTTTACCTGGGTCTTTAGTCTATGAGTAGCTCACTTCACTTCTTATCTGACAAGTTTTCATTCATCACCATAAGATGAACGAACGACTCGAAAAACCTGAAGACTCGAAACAGGTGAACTAATTCCCGTACGGAACCTAAAAGGATGTTGAGCATGCATGACTGAACGATGTTGCGCATGCACGACTGAACGAATCACAATTGCACATGCACGACTGAACGAATCACTGCACGACTGAACGAATCAGACGACTCATTCTTCCCGAATCACATTGAAGATTTGTTCGAAATGAAAGAATCATTCAAGAATGACCCATTACTAATTCGTAGCATCGTGGACGCGCATCCCAGAGCCTGTGCTACACAAGCTTTTGTGCTTAAAAAGTATACAAATTTTTATTTTTTGAAAAAAATGACTGATCGTTTCGCTAGATAAGACCCTTCTTCCTCGGCTGGGATCGTTCAGAGCCCTTTCATTGTGGAAGTTCAAAATCGGTGCACCAATTAGATCCATTATATGAAGAAAAATCCAGAAATGCTTTCCTCAAAAACCATAATTTCTTTACGACTGAAAACAGAAAGACATGAAAATCTTGGATGACAAGGGGGTGAGTAAATTATTTGTAAATTGTTGTTCTGGAAGTGGAGTTCTCCTTTAAAATATCTTTTGCCTGTAATTTGCGGCAAGCTTTAGCCTATTCCGTGCATGCTGGAAGAGTTCTGCGCTAAACTCCGATTGTATTCATCTGAAAAAAGATAAATATCAAATACAAAATTTTATCATTTTATCATTTTTGGGTGAACTATCACTTTAAAGAAATGATTACATAGCTCTATGGAACAACTGAATGTGATTGGTCAATATAGCATCACTGCAAAAACTCCCTTTTGGAACCATTAATTTTAAGAGTGGAGGTAATTATTCAAAATAAATAATTCATGTCTGCACACTCATTTAACTGGTGAGTAGCTATGTAATAAGCAGGATGATGTACCATCATTTGCTCATTATTGCAAAATAAACCCAAGCAGACAGGGTGACCAGCGATGTGGATGTGGAGCGGATAATGACCTTCTCTTTTTAAATGTCACTACTGAAAGAAATATAAATGATGCCATTTGTGGCTCTTCTACTCATCCTGTCCAGCATGTGTTGACTAAAAGTGTTGCTGTATGTCAGAGCACAGGTGCCCAGGTCCAGGTGGCAGGAGACCTACTACCTGACTCGACGGAGAGAGCCGTGACCATCTCAGGCACCCCCCACGCCATCACACAATGTGTGAAACACATCTGCACCGTCATGCTAGAGGTTTGTGAGCGTGCACGTATGAGCGCATCCGCTTATTAATTGAAAATCTGTGCGATTATGCACGATTTCCCTTGTGCTTAAAATGTTATTTCAGGTGGGGAATATTTTTCAGGTCTTTTTCACCTTCACACTTCATTTGCATTCACTTTCAGCGCATGGACTACATGTTAAATGTTCCTGTTTGCTTCATTAGTTCCCAGCATCCAACCTTGGATGCCTTTGTTTTGCAGGATTTTCCCTGGCCTGCATTAACTTTGGGCTTTGAACAGTAAAATCCAGTGAGGCTTAACAGAGTTCTAGACACATACTGCCTAAACGCCTTTGCTTTTGTCCTAACTCTGCTTGTCTCCCTCATTTAGTCGCCACCTAAAGGAGCCACCATTCCGTACCGACCCAAACCCGCCGCGGGTGGCAGCCACACAGTGTTGTCTCAACCGCATACTGCATCGGTAAGTTCTACATCTCCTAATGCAGAAAGCGTACAATCGAAACAGTCCTTCATGAGCATTAATGATTCCATAGTTCCCCGCAGTCCCAGTGGGACGCTCTGAGTGTGGATATTCACGCTAATGATTAGACTGAGATCAGCTGGCGGAATAAATCTCACCCCCAGATCCAATCAGTAATACAGTCACCAATGGGGCCATTGGACCATGCCAAGTGCTCTTAAACATGCAGATCAGACTCGTTTTGAATCACTAATTTAGATCTGTAGGTGTTTGAATTGGAAAACATGTAACTAATGATAAATATACAGCTGGACTAAACAATTCATTCATCAGTGTTCCATTCTATTCTGTCATTCAGGTCTTGTGAAATACTCACTTACTCAAACAAGCATGTAATCTAAACTTTGACCCTTCTTTTTTTGATATTTCCTCTTGGTATGTTGTCCAAAGGGCTTCTGTTGTTCATTTGAGTCATCATGACATTTGGTGAGAAATGCAAAACCTAGTTGTCTGTATAATGAAAAATCATGTCAGCTATGAATTCAATTTGTCTCTAGAGGACTAAAATGCTAAGAAGCAGTTTAGTTCTGTATTTTTTTGCTATGTTTGATGATAGCATGGGATGTTCATGTGATGCCCCCTTGTGGTTACATTAAGAAGAGCTTAACATATTTCAGTCATAATTCCACCTGGCAGTTTTTAACATGTTGATGACAAAGAAGTCTCAAGTACAAAAATAATGGGCTACTTTGACTTTGACGAGTACTTTGACTTGTGGTGTAAAGTCTGGTCCACATTGCAACTTATTCTGGCCAAGAGCCACCCGCTTAAAAATTAACAAAGCGGCCAACCACTGTTTGTTTTGTTTTACATGCTATTTAGGAATGAGATTATATGACATTAAAGGGATAGTTCACCCAAAAATAAGAATTCTATCATTAATTACTCAACCTCAAGTTGTTCCAAACAAGTAAGACCATCATTCATCTTCGAAACACAAATTAAGATATTTTTGGTGAAATCTAAGAGCTTTCTGACCCTGCATAGACAGCAACATAACTGAAATGTTTCCAGGCCCAGTCCATGTGACATCAGTGGTTCAACCATAATTTTACGAACCTACGAGAATAGTTTCAAAAAGTAACAACTTTATTCAACAATTTCTTCTCCTCAGAGCTTTGTAAAATTACGGTTGAACCACTCTTGTCACATGGACTGATCATTATGATTATTTCACACAGCGAAATGGTTTTGCTTATGCATAACTGTTTTACATTTACAAGTGTCTCAACTAGATTTGAAGCTACTAACTTGGCAAATCTAGCGATAAGTGTTTATACACTATGTTATTTGATACAATCCTGTTAACCCCAGTTGCTACAATTTGCATTGCATTTGAGGTGTCTGTTTTGAGCTTTGATTTTCATAAAGACTTTCTAGGATTTTATGAAATATGCATAGAGCGGACTGTGGGCGGTCCATGGGCGTGCCGTGCCTTCTAAGACTATGACTAATGATCAAGCTGCAAATAGGCGGTTGTTATTTGTACTAACCTAAACGTTTTATCTGTTTCACAGGCATTTGCTATTCCAGGACAGTTTGCCATTCCACCCCAAGACGTGAGTGTTAGTCGCACTGGCTGATCAGTATCATTCACAACACCACTGCAGTCCCCCAGCCACAACCTACCCCTTACACAACCACAATTATCCCAGTGCAATCCTCACACACACACCTAAGTGTCGATATCTCTGATATGGTCTCTGCCTATGACTGCTTCTTTAATATCTAATATCACTAACACTTGTTGGTTCTTAGTTAATTTAATATCCCTGGACACAAGTAAACAAGATTTGTTAACTGACTCATTCACATATAAATGCTGTCATTACAAAGGTGGCAAGGTAGCCCTGTATTGACAGAACCATAAATATTATGGTTAGGTTTTTTTTCAACTTCTGTAGTAAACATCTGAAATGAATTCCAGTTCACTGTACAGGCAAGCTTTGTTAAACCTTTCATCATACAGACTCCATTTCTAACTAACAGTAAAAAAAAAAATCCAGGTAAAACACTATCAGAGAAAAAAAATCTATTTTATATTTTTACATTAACAATGCAATCAATATTCTATTTATTAAAGGAACACTTCACTTTTTTTTGGAAAATAGGCTAAAAAAAAAAAGTTAAAAAGTTGAGTTTTACCATTTTCAAATCCATTCAGCCGATCTCTGGGTCTAGCGGTAGCACTTTTAGCATAGCTTAGCATAGATCATTGAATCGGATTAGACCGTTAGCATCTCGTTCAAAAATCGTGTATTAAGACTGACTGAAAATGGAACGTTGCGATTTTCTAGGCTGATATGGCTAGGAACTATACTCTCATTCCGGCGTAATAATCAAGGAACTTTGCTGCCGTACCATGAAACTTCCGTCAACATAACCAACGTGACCACCTGCTTGCACAGGGAGACTATTTCAGGCGCTGCGTAATATCATTTGTGTGCTGCACCCATGGATCTATGCTAAGCTTTGCTAAAAGTGCTACCACCAGACCCGGAGATCGGGTGAATGGATTCAAACATGGTAAAACTCAAGTGATTAACTCTAGGGGAGTTGGAAAATTAACTTGTTTTCAAAAAAAGTGGAGTGTTCCTTGAATCTCATCAAGTTAGTGTTTTAAGCATTTTACATTTCCAATGTAAAATTTTACAATTTTACAATTCCAAAATAATAACTCAAGTAGGTAACAATTTAAACAATATATTTATTTGTGAACTTATATTCAGCTATATTTTTTAATAGTTAACTTTTAACTATTTTTGAATTTTTCAGATCATCAGTCATCAAAGCTCGGTAAATATTGGTCACAGACACTGAGGTTTACTTTAAATTTCACCCATAAGATTACTCACTAAAAACTCCCACAGATTTTAGTCTTATTTGGATGTAACAACATGTTTTAAAAAAAGTGTGTGAGTTGTTTATTTAATTTTTTTTTTTATTTGGTCTTCCCATTAATGCCATTATATTGTTCATTCAGACTGATTCGTTCATGCAGAGCGCGCACAAACACAAAAGGCAGGATTTATCGCATAAACCAATCACGGCAGATCTTAACCTGTCATATCCAATCATATCGCAATCCCATGGCGCACTTTAGGGCAGTGGTTCTCAAAGTGTGGTACGAGTACCACTAGAGGAATCACTAAATTAAAAATAAATTAATGTTAAA
Source organism: Labeo rohita (assembly GCF_022985175.1). Taxonomy (NCBI): domain Eukaryota; kingdom Metazoa; phylum Chordata; class Actinopteri; order Cypriniformes; family Cyprinidae; genus Labeo; species Labeo rohita. The sequence goes on along the minus strand of NC_066881.1, from coordinate 9,619,575 downwards.
ACACAATACAATTTAATTAAATCTTTGAGTAAAGTTTTTTTTTTTTTTTTACATTTAAGTATAGTACAGTTTTCATTTAACTTTTAGGTACAACACATTTTAATTTAATCATTATGTAAGTTTTCTATTTACCTGTTTGTAAGCACTGTGCAGTGTTAATGTTCAAACTGTGTATTTACAATGTTAAAGTTGCTGACAACAATAAATATTCTTATTAGGAATAAAACTGCCTCACTTTTGAGCTGTAGTTGAATACATAGGCCTACTACGCGACTGTATTTTAATGTTGGAGGAATGCACACAAGCACAAGAGGCAGGATTTATCAGATGAACCAATCACAGCCGAACATTACAATCACATCCGATCATATCACAATCCGACTGTGTGCTTTAGGGGGTCTGTTAAAACTCATTGGACGCGGACTCCTTCTGTAACTTTCCCTGCTGTTTCTTTAGAAAAACTAGTTTTATGTTTTGTACTACAATCTTTTTCTCATCCAATACTTTGAGAAGGCACTGCCTCGCTTGCCTCCTTGGAGGAAACGCCTCTTATATAATATTGTGATGATTGTGCGAGATAAACAGTGAAGGCACAGGTATGAAAAACAAGTTGCAACTGTGAGATATTAAAGGTATTGTTCACCCAAAAATGAATATTAGCCCATTATTTACTCACCCTCCAGGGTTCCTAGGTATATATGACTTCCTTCTTTCAGACAAATCCAGTTTGAGGCCTTCTGTAGCGATGTGTTTTTGTTAGAAAAATATCCATATTAAAAAGGTAAAAATCACTTTAGCTTGCGCCAACTAGTAGTACACAGTACATCCTTTCTGGGCGGATGACGTAGGACGTTGGCATTGCACATGCACCGCTCAGACGTGACGAACGCAAACACACCGTGGAGCAGTGGTCATAAATTAGAAGTTTAAAATGAGGATTTGTAAACAAAAATGTTGGAAGATTTCAATATAAACCAAGAGATGAAAGGTTTTTCTTTGCTAAAGTAAGGAGACTTTGCTTCCTTTGCTCCTGTAAACAAACTTGTTTTGTGCAAGACTCACCGGTGCATGCACAATGGCGACATGCTTTTGTGTACGACTAGTTGGCGCAAGCTAGATTAAAGTGATTCTTATGTTTTGAATATGGATAGTTTTCTTACAAAAATGCATCGATTCGCTACAGAAGGCCTTTATTCACCCCCAGGAGCCATGTAAGGCACTTTTTATTATGGATAAATGCACTTTATTGGACTTGTTTTGGACTGATGAAGAGAAACACTCACCTATTGCCATGATAAAGCTTGGACATGCCAGGATAATTTTTAAAGGGGTCATCAGATGCTAAGTTCACTTTTACATATTGTTTGAACATCAATTTGTGTTGGCAGTGTATGTACAAATCTACCCTATAATGATAAAAATCCATGCAGTGGTTTTTAATTAATCTGTAAAAAATTTTGTGGCGTCGTTGTGGCGTCACACCAACAGAGGCCGCTCCAACAATAGTTGATTGACATGAGCGTCTTACCTCAGATCAGTTGTAACAGTCCCACCTCCACTGTTTTGATGCCAGAGCAGGGATGTAAGTTAGACAAGAATATTTCTAATTGAGCGATTGAGGTGTTGTGTTGCTGGATGTAATAATGAACATAGTGGTCGTCATTTACTCCCGACATCTGAGCAGCTGAAGATGCAGTGGATTACGTTTGTTTGTGAAGGGAATGCGCCTCCCGATCTACATATATCCGTATATGTTTGCGCGAATCATTCGTGATCCAGCTTCACTTACAGCAGAAGTGAGTATAAGGTTTTTTTATGAATTTTTGGAATTGCCTTTCCTAATAATGTGCTAGTGAGCAAGTTTAGCGGCTAAATGCGGCTAAAGTAAACAGGCTCGTCACTCCACAGAGAGAAGAGAGGGGCGCGGCAAGCAGAGCTCTTTTGCATTTAAAGCGGCCTCAACCAGATTTTGGAAAGGTAAAAAGGGTGTTGTTTTACGCTACCATTGAGAATTTTTAACCAAAGTATATTATAGAGTTTTCATTAAGTCCCCTAAAGAATCATAACTTGTGGAAAATGGGCATCTGATGACCCCTTTAAAATATCTCCGGCTGGATTCGTCTGAAAAAAGGAAGTCATATACACCTAGGATACACCTAGGAAGCCTGGAGTAAATAAAAGGCTAATTTTCATTTTTGGGTGAACTATCCCTTTAAGTATTATTGCAAGATAGACAATTTGACATTTACAGTAAAACTGCAATTGTGAGGTTTAAAGTCAGTGAAGTCGCAGGTATAAAATATAAAAATATGACATAAGGTTCAGCATTAAAATAAAACCAACAGTGATGATGTAATCATAATATTTGCATACTGTACCAAATTATGATTGGTCTTCTTCCTTACGTCAATTTGCATTGCAAAGGCGGTGTCAAGTCGTCTGTTAATTCTCACAGACAGCTGGCAGAAAACCAGACGTGTGTCACGAAACTGCTTCATTTCACATACTCAGATCCAAAACACACCTTAAACATGATTCGTATCCTGTCTCGCACGCACACGAATTCCCTTAAGGAAATGCAAATCTAGTTTTCCGATCACCTTATTTGTGAGAAGTGGATGGTAAGTCCAAAGGGGGACCTGATAACTAATCTAATTTTGAGACTTGATATGGGTGCTGTTCTGTCTGTAGATGTGAGTGTCCTCTGAAATAATTCCATTTTGATTGGCTAGTTCTAACCTCCCTTCCTGCCCCCGCAGTTGACCAAGCTTCACCAGTTGGCTATGCAGCATATCCCCCTTACCTCCCTTGGGCAGAGCAACCCCACCTTCCCTGGTACGTACCCAGAGCTCCCCAGGGAAGTCTGTCTCTCCCTTTGTCTGTTTCTCTGCCTGTCTTTCTCTCGATCTGTCTCTTTCCCTCTGTCTGACCACCTCTGTCTCATGCGTTCACCACCGCATGTTCTACTTTTCCACTCTGAAGAAAATGAGGGCGAAGCCGTTTTTGTGGTAAGGTAATAAATATCATAACACTGCCAACATAATGCTGCACATGCCGTGTCATGATACGACCACTAACAAGTAGCTCTAGATAGTCTGCGTTCGGATGCCAGCCGCTGACGGCTCCTTTGAGCTGTCGTAGAAATCTCCAAATGTGTCATGTCACCATAACAACAGCATCATGACGGCTATGTGATGCATATGTGTCACCCCTCACTCTTTCCTTACATGTGAACTCGTCACAAAGGCTTTCACTCGTTTAACATTCTTCCCCCCTGATGTCCTCCACAAAACCCCCGACCTGTTCAAACCGGCAGCATTTTCCTAAGCAAACCTGAAGCCCACTCTCACAGCAGCCCACATTTATCATGACAAACAGAGTCCGCACATTGCGAATGCCAGCCCATAATTATTACCATGGAAATAGGGAGTTGAAGAGAGACAGCCTCTCCATAGACGTTTCCGATAATGTGCGCTATTTGGAAATGCTTTTATGGGTGTTTTTGAATCTCAGGCAGACATGAATTAACCAGGAATTCATTCATGACTCACCCGCTGTAGCAGCCTTAATGCTTTCATACATTGTGTAATTTTAATGTGATATTTTTCTATTTCATTTGAGCAGCCTAAGTGGCAGTGTAGCAATGTCAAAAAGTTTCTCTTTTTTTCAGCTGTTGAGTTTTTGTATTGCTTACCTTCCCATTTCCCTGCATAGGTTTGGAGGCCTCCATCGCAACCAGTTCTTATGAGCTGAGCATACCTAATGATGTAAGTTATATGTCATATTCATTTAACATAAATTAATACACTAGCCCCAAAAAGTATACAGACACTTAGGTCACACTTAGGCATAGTTTACCCAAAAATGAAAATTCTGTCATTAATTACTCATCCTCATGTCATTTTAAAACCCATAAGAACTTTGTTCATCTTTGGAACACAAACTAAGATATTTTTGATGAAAACTGGGAGCTTTCTGACCCTTTCGTGACCTCGTTGTGTTTTCGTTGTGATTTCGTGTTTTCTGAACGCACAACGAAGACTGACATAGAAAAGAAGAAATTGTTGAGTAAAGTTGTTATTTTGGTTTTCTTTGTGCACAAAAAGTATTCTCGTAGCTTCATAAAATTACGGTTGAACCACTGATGTCACATGGACTATTTTAACAATGTCCTTACTACCTTTCTGAACCTTGAATGTGTCAGTTGCATTGCTGTCTATGCAGGGCCAAAAAGCTCTCGGATTTCATCAAAAATATCTTAATTTGTGTTCTGAAGATGAACAAAGGTCTTACGGGTCTGGAACGACATGAGGGTGAGCATTTGATGACAGAATTGTCATTTTTGGGTGAACTATCCCTTTAAAGCTGTATGTATTCATTGCATTCGATCAAATTAAAGTGGAAATTATTTATAAATTAGAATGACAAATTATAGCATAATCTTTTTTAAAGCGGTTTCTAATATTTTCAAATGCACACCAAGGCTGTATTTATTTTATAGAGAAATACAGTGAAACAGTTGGATCGTGAAATATTATTACTAATTAAAATAACAGTTTTTAATGTATTTTAAAATGTAATTAATTCATGCACAGCTAAATTTTCAGCATCATTACTCCAGTATTCAGCATTTCTATTTATTATCAGTGTTTTGGGATTCCTTGATGAATAGAAAGTTCAAAAGAACTGCATTTATTTGAAATTTAAATTCTGAATAATGTATAAGTCTATACTGTTCATTTTTATCAATTTAATGCACTCTTGTTGACCACAAACTTCTGAACAATGTGTACTTTTACATATTTTTTTTATTTATTTATTTATTTATTTATTTTTACCAGAGTTAGGGTTAGGGCTATATTTATGCAGGAATAATAGTTTTGGGAAACATACCTGCTTATTATACCTGCTGCTTGTTGATTTTCATGCACAGCCGACAGAAAACAAGATGCATACTGATTCTCAGTTTGAGGCACTGAGACAGCATTTTATTTACAAAGAATCAAAGGTGCAGCAGACATAACTTTTATAGTGTTTACTTGATTGTGTTCTCATAATAACAAAAAAAATGGTCTGAGATGTGAATCATTCCAAAGACACCAAACAAGTATGCATTCATATGTTTCACATTTCAGATTTTCGTTTACTCTGCTTTAATTTTACTTACATTTTATACAACGTTTTTAAAGCAATAATTTCAATTTATTGTACTAGAATATTCAATTTAAACCATGTTTTTGATTGCCTTATTTTACTTTTAAATACATGCCAGTTGGCTTGAGAGTTTGGATTTACTGCAATAACATGCATACAGTTTCTAAGTGTACTTTAAGTAAAAAAAATTACTTGCTATCTGTTACGTTGACACATTGTTATGGAAGCTTCTGCCACTGAATATAAAATAGAAAAAGCTAATTGTGCCTTTTATCTCGCAATTTACACTTTTTCGCTCAGAGCTGCGAGTTTATATCTCGCAGTTCTGATTTTATAACATACACTTTGGAGTTATAAAGTCAGAACTGCGAGATATAAACTCACAATTCTGAGAAAAAAAAATATTCAGTGGCAGGAACAAGCTTCTATACATTGTTACTCTGATCATCAATTAGAGTAATCTGTTATTCAGCATCCACTTATAGAATCTATTTAGTAAAATTCAAGGCATGCCATATAGCATAGAAGAACAACTTCCATATCCTAGAGGTTTACTCTCATCCTCCTTAGACTTTTAATGTCCAGATGTTGTTTGCCCCTCACCCGTCTGTCTCTCTGTCTCTCAGCTCATAGGCTGCATCATTGGCAGACAGGGCAGTAAGATCAATGAGATTCGCCAGATGTCTGGTGCCCAGATCAAAATTGCCGGGGCCACAGACGGTTCGGCAGTGCGCCACGTCACCATCACAGGCTCCCCAGCCAACATCAGCGTGGCTCAGTACCTCATCAGTGCGAGGTAAGACCTTTCCCTCTCACATGTTAAATCATACTTCAGCCAAAAATGAAACTCTGTCATCATTTACTCACCCTCATGTCGTTCCAAACCCGTATTAGGATTTCATGTGTGGAAATTAAAGGAGAAGTCCACTTCCAAAACCAAGATTCAAATATAATATACGCCCTTGTCATCCAAGATGTTCATGTCTTTCTTTCTTCAGTCATAAACAAATAGTTTTTTGAGGAAAACATTTCAGCATTTTTCTCCATATAATGGACTGATATGGTGCCCAGATTTTCAGCTTCCAAATTGCAGTTTAAATGTGGCTTCAAATGATCCCAAATGTAGTTGTAAAAGATCCCAGTCGAGAAAGAAGAGTCTAGCGAAACGGTCGTTATTTCCATAAAAATAATATAATTTATATACTTTTTAATGTCAAACGCTCGTCTTGTCTTACTCTGCCTGGACTGTTTTTGTTCCAGTTCATGACAGTTAGGGTATGTCGAAAAACTCCCATCTCATGTTCTCCCTCAACTTCAAAATTGTCCTATATCACTGTTTTACCTTTTTTGTTACCTTGGGTGTTTGATCTTCTTTGTATGTTCACTTTGCAAACACTGGGTCAGAACTTCTGCAGTGATGTAGGATGATTTTGAAATGATTTTTGAAGTTGAGGGAGAAAATACGATTGGAGTTTATCGACATACCCTAACTGTCTTGAGTGAGAATACACAGAGTTCAGAGTAAGGCAAGATGAGCGTTTGAATTAAAAAGTACTTAAATTGAATTTTTTAATGAAAATAACCGATCGTTTCGCCAGATAAGACCCTTCTTCCTCGGCTGGGATCATTTACAACCACATTTGGGATCGTTTGAAGCCGCATTTAAACTGCATTTTGGAAGTTCAAAATCGGGGCACCATATCAGTTCATTATACGGAGAAAAAATGTGGATTTTTTTTCCTCAAAAAACAAAATTTCATTACAACTGAAGAAAGAAAGACATGAACATCTTGGATGACAAGGGGGTGAGTACATTATATGTGAATCTTGGTTTTGGAAGTGGACTTTTTTTGAAGAATGTTCACACAGCACTTTTCTATACAATTTCATACAGTTCATAGTGATCACATGTGTCAAACTCCAAATTCCAAACACAAATTATATTTTTTTAAAATCACATCACTTAAACTATTAAAAGATATATTTATTTTATTTAACAATGCAATTAATATTCTACTTATTAAAGCCACGTATGAATCTTGTTACTGTTTTTAAGCATTTTACATTTATTCCAAAATAATACCTCAAGGCAGTAACAATTAAACAATTTATTCCATGGTCTGAATACTGGATTCTGACTGGCTGGCAGGTATGCAGTAAAACAGTTTAATATAGGTAGTTCCAGGTAATTGCAAGTCAGTTTAATCATTGTTCTATATTAATGCGCTGCTTTAATTGATGCACACAAACACACGTACACACACACACACACACACACACACAGAGGTCCGAGATGGCATTGCGCTGCACACATACATAAACTTGTTGTCAACGCCTCCCCGTGATTTTTATTAATAAAATAGCTTATGATAATAGATCACTACATTATATCCCTCAGCAACGAGGTAGTGAAATCACTGTTTCTGAAGTAATTAATTGTTTGTAGAGAGAGATGTGCAGACACAGCATGCAGGTATGCACACACAGCTGTCATCTTTTTCTCTCTCTCTCGATCGATAGATAATTATTTGAAATAAATGCTATAATTCATTCAAATAAATGTGATCCTTCCGCACTATTTCATCTCTGTGTCTGATTTGAAGCGGGAAGAATGCTAGAGCTGCGTGCCGTAACTGATGAAAATAACTGTTGTTTTTACCCATTCGGTCAAATATTGCACTGCAAAGAGCAATACTTGTTTTAACTTGTCTATAAATTTGCAATTGACCATGGAATAAGCGGGATAATCAACGGTTTGCTGTGCATTAAAGGATTTTAAATGCACTTTGTGGAGGCAACCACGTCGCCTCCATGTTGTGCATTTAAAATCCTTTAATGCATGGCAAACAATTGATTATCTCTTACACATTTTATTTGTGTTCAGCTTATGTTCAGCTGTTCTTTTTAATAGTTAACTTTGAACTATTTTTGAAAACTCCCACAGATCATGTGGGCACAACGTTTCTTCAGAACAACGTTTCTTCAGAATAACTTATAACCTTTTTAATGTCATATTTTGTAATATTGCCATTGTCTTATTTTTACTAAAATTTTTTTATCCCTTTCAGTATTTTGAGGAGGCACTGCCTCCCTTGTCTCCTCCGAGGAAACGGCCATGGATTAAAAAAAATTATATCAAACCTATACTTGATTTAAAAGTTATATTTGATCCGAAGCATCTATCTTGGATTACAGTGCAAGCTGGGTTTACATAAGAGCAGCCAGTACATTCTACAACATTTCTCCTTTTGTGTTTACACAAAAAAAAAGAAAGTGATGAGAGCGAGTAAACATGATGACAAAAGTTTCATTTTTGGATGAACTATTCCTTTCATTATTTCAACTATTCCTCCACAATCTCTTTTACATAATGGCATAAAACATAGGAATTAGACAGCAGCCATGTGGTCTTTTTCATCTCACCCATTTGGCACTCCTTTATTAATTCTCGTCCAGGCATGTTAAACCCTTATTATTATTCCTTCTTGTAACACATAACATTCCCTAAATTGATTATTCTTTTCTCTATTTCTCTCACCCCCTCCCATGTCACTCTCTCCTCTTGTGTGCACCCGTAACCCCTCTATTAACCTCGCACTTGTCCTCACGCCCCTCCTTGTTTGCATGCATTTGTGTGTTTGCAGTTTAGAGATGGCTAAACTGAGCATCCAGGCTGCGTCATCCTCCTCTTCCAGCACGTCTATCGACCTCAGCCTGGGCTTCTCCCAGTCCGCCCCTTCCGTCTCCACCGCCTCTTCCATGGCCGTCCTAGCTGCTCCCCCCTCTACTATTAACGTCCACTCCCCCCAGTCTGTCCCCTCCATCCCCAGTGCCCACTACGCATTGCCAGTTTCCAGCCTGCTTGGCATGAAAACCGTCCCTCTGCTGGCAGTGCACACAGCCACCTCCGCAGGCCTCCCGGCCGGCCTCACACCCTACACCGCAAAGATCCCCACCTCGTCCAGCATCAAAAAATCAGAGCGGCAGAAGTTTGCCCCATACTGAGACCACGGCCGTGGTTGTTAACTCATCAGTAATGTTTTATTTGTTTATTATTCATTCAAGTAGACTGAAAGTGTTTCTCCCCGCCCCCTATTTTTTAAATGATTCTGTGCAATATTTCACCAGCAAGAAATAGTGAGTGCATGACAAGATTAATCGCTTCCTATATTGTCTTCCATTTTGTGTGGCGTTTCATTCGGAAGTGTTTGAGATATTCATCTCGCACCATATAATTTATCTGACACTGGACCTGTTTTTTGTTTTAAGAAAGCCAAAGCAAGCAAGAACTTGATTTATTGGTACTATGCAGCTCACAGTGTTGTGTGTGTGTGTTTTTATATTTAATATATATCTTGGTGTGATCTTTAATGTGCTGATTAGAATGGCTGTCATCTTTGTTACTGTAATATACACAATATACAAAGTCATTTAAAAGACAGTGTGATGCTCTGCCTCTCATACTGATTTTGTTATTCAGATTTTGACCTACTTTATTAATATAGCATTTTATTAGAACATATTTTTTGCAAACACCCTTTTTAATTAATACTGCAGAGACACAAAGGCACATCCTATTGTCAGGGGGTCAGAGAAGGGGACAACTAAGAAAATTGTCCTGGGCCCTGTAATAAGAGGCCTGCTAAGGTCCTTTTAATCGACAACATGACAATCTCTATGCGAGTGACCTTCATACTAAAATAAATTAAGTAGCTCTATATTTTCATGTGTTAAGCTTATTTAAGCTGTGTGAAAATAAATTAAATAATTGGCTTTTATATTGTCACTATTAACAGCAAAAATCTGCAATATAAATATCTGCTATATCTGTTTAATTTGTATTAGAAACGCAGTGAATGTTTTTTTTTTACCAACTATTTTAGTGTCGTTAGATGTATAAAGCTGAGAAACACTTTAATTCAAATCCATTTTCTCAATAAATATTGTTACAACTCCAAATAAAAACATTTATTTAACATCTTAAGTTAACATGTTTACTTTAGTAGTGCTTACCATATAAAAGTTTTGGGTTTGTAAGATTTACTTTTTTTAAAACAAATGTATACTTTTATTTAGCACAGATGCATTAAATTGATCAAAAATGGCACTAAAACATTTATAATGTTACAAAATGATTCTATTTCGAATAAAAACTGTTCTTTTGAATTTTCAGTAACACTTTACAATAAAGTTAATTAGTTAACATTAGTTAACTACATCAGTTAACATGAACTAAGAATGAACAATACCTCATACAATACAGCATTTAATAATCTTAATGTTAATTTTAGCATTTATTGACATGTTAAAAGTTGTGTTTGTTAACATTTGTTAAAGCACTGTGAATTAACATGAACAAACAATAAACAACTGTTTTTTTTTTTAAAACTAACTTTAACAAAGATTATTAAATAGAAATCAACACTGGACCACAAAACCAGTCTTAAGTAGCATGTGTACATTTGTAGCAATAGCTAAAAAGACATTGTATGGGTCAAAATGATAATTTTTATGCCATAAATCATTAGAATATAAAGTAAAGATCATGTTCTATGATATTTTGTAAATTTCCTACCATAAATATATCAAAACTTAATTTCTGATTAGTAATATGCATTGCTAAGAACTTAATTTGGGCAACTTTAAAGGTGATTTTCTCAATAATTTGATTTTTTTGCACCCTCAGATTCCAGATTTTTTTTTTTAAATAGCAAATAGTTGTATCTTGGCCAAACATTCCAAATATTCTATTCTAAATATTCTAACAAACCATACACTGTAAAAAAAACAATTTGTTGAGTCAACTTAAAATAATTTGTAACCTGGCTGCCTTAAAATTTTAAGTTCTGTCAACTCAACTTATTCAACTTGAAATGTTAAATTATACTAAGTGACAACTTAGATATTTGAGTTGAATCAACTTAAAATTAAGGCAGCTGGGATACTTACCCATCTGTTAAGTTTAGCAGACACAAATATCTAAGTTGTTACTTAGTACAACTTAACATTTCAAGTTGACTAAACTTATATTAGTTGACTGAACTTAAAATTTTAAGGCAGCAGAGTAACAAATTATTTTAAGATGACTCAACAAATTTTGTTTTTTTATTTTTTACAGTGTACATCAATGGAAAGCTTATTTATTCAGCTTTCAGATGATGTCAGATGATTAAAATCTCAATTTCAAAAACTGTCCCTTATGACTGGTTTTGTGATCAAAGGTCACAAATGTATTGTTCATAGTTATTATTTCATGTTAGTAAATACATTAACTAATGTTAACAAATGACACTTTATTGTAAAGCGATACCAAACTTTCTAGTCATTGAAGATTTCTTAAAAAAAGAAACATTTTTTTTTAAATAATATTACAGCTTATACTGCATTTTTGATCAAATAAATGCAGTCTTAGCAAACATAAGTGTTACAAGACAAACAACCCTCCATACTTTTTAATGGCAGTGTATGTGTTTTAAATCTTTTTTGTTTTTTCTCTCTAATTTCTGTGGGCCACTAGCACTCACTCGCAGCCTGTGGGGGTTCCAGGTCATTGGTTTGAAAACCCCTAGTAGAGCCAACACTTTGTGTTTGTAAAATGTTATGTTTTTGTTCCCTCAGCTAAGATAACTGATGACACTATGACACTGTGACACAGCAGACCCGTACTTCTCATGCCCAGCAGGGCTAATTATCAGAAGTATAACTGTTTTCAACAATAATTTGATCTGTTCTTCTGTATCTGATTGTGTGTTTTCCTCCTAGGCTGTCCTCAGTGATAGCAAGTCTGAGGCCACTGTAGTGCAACATTTACAGCTCTTATCATTAATCTGTGATTGGATTACCCTAAAGCCATAGTGGACTCTTACGGACTCAAGAAATCCTGGCTACATGATGAAAACTGTTTTGTAACTTAAACAGACGCGCTGTAACTGTAGTTTTTTTTTTAACTGTGTCAACCGTTTAATGTATTTGTGTTTTTAGATCTTTTTTTGAAATTCTGTACACATTTTGCAATTAATGTATGACAAATCAATGTGACATTAAATGTAGAATTTAAAAACATTCTTTCATTAAACAACAGTTTTTATTAGCACACACACGTTCTAGTTTCATTTTATATTCAAAGATGACATCCCGATACTGACATACTCAGCCTTGGCACTGCATTTATAAACCTTTAATGAAATTAAACACCCCCTGTTTCATTGCAATTTCAATGCCTGACCTGTTGTGATTGAAGTTAAAAGGTAAAAGCAGAGTTTTCACGGCGCTCCAGATGCATATCTGCTGCCTTGAGTCTTTCAATAATACATGCAGTGCTTAAAACAGGGTTATTTTGGTTAAAGTAAGCCTGTCTCTAAGAACCAGAAAGCACTGGGGAAAGCAGTTTTCGTGCACCGTACATGATTCATATTTGTCTTATAGAGAGCTTATTTTGACGTCCTTATCAACCATTTGTTTGTGATGGATGTTTGCCGTTTTGTAAATGTCATCAGTACGTCACTGGTTTACTGGAGAACAGACACAGCGACATGCTTAATGCTATTCATCTCAGTCAGACACAGAATATTACATTCCCATTGGATCTGTGGATACTGCTCGAACAAACAGTGCATCAAAGCCACTAATTTTCATGCAGCCAGCATCCAGCATCCGCATTTATATAAAACTGCATGTTTTCGCATCCCTCGTTATGTGTGCTAATAATTTCCTAAGACGTATGAATGCAATATGACGTAAGCTTTACCTTGGATGTTTCACGACAGCCTTCTTTCGAGGGTCCTCTGACACATTTTCCTCCCCTAGAAAGAAAGAAAGGCCTTCATGAATATTAATAGTTTGTCTGAACTTTTTTACCCTTTAGCAGAATTGTCCACCGAGACATCAGTTTGTTCTAGACAACAAACTTTGTCTGGCAAAAATCGGAATGAACTTTTCGTCACCCTTGTTTTAGAAACTACCTTTTCACAGGTACTTCTGAGACAAGTTTCCCTGCAGGTTACTCAATCATGCATGTGGTCCGCGTGAACCATTACCACACTGTCACTCAGTGCACGTAGAGCCCTTGTCCTGTTCTCAAGGAGCAGACGCCCCATTCAACTTTAATAAAATAAGTTCTGCTTTTAGAAAACAGTCTCACGCAAAGATGTGAGGATTTGACCTTAAACCTGTCTGCTGGAGGATCCGAATCACGTCTGCATGCCAAATCCAGGTTCAGAGAAAGGCTGGACTGGATCAATTGTTAATGGGCATGGAAATGTAGTGTCAGAAGAGGACCTCATGTCTTCTGTACGGAGGGGGTCGTGGTGCCAGCAGCTCGTGCTCTGTTGTGAAATGTAGTGTTGTGGACATCTGTCCCTGCCTCTTTGTTAATGTTGAATTAATGATTTTCCCCTCTCACCCCATCAAAAGATGATGATGGAAATGGCTTCGACCGACCCTGAATAATCAATTATATTAATGCAAGCCTGTGCTGGATATGAAGAGCATATCTTTAAAAGGACGTAATCATCTGGCCTCAAGCACCACTGTCGTTCTCTGTGTATGTGTGAGTGAGTGTGTTTACAACTGTCCCCAGAAGTTGGCTAAATGTGACAGCGTCCTTTTAGGGACATCTGGGGACATTCTCATTTGAAAAAACAAATTGTGAATTAAATAATGTTTTTTTAAACAATTCTATTCTCTCATTTAATAATAATGCTATGTTCTTATTTAGATAACTAATAAATGTGTGTAAAATTAAGCCCTGAAGTTAGATACACAGCAATTCAAATTTTTGCGGTCAGTAAAATGTTTTTACAAAAGTTTCTTATGCTCACCAAGGCTGCGTGTAATTATTTCAATAAATACAGTTAAAACTTACATTTTGTGAAATAATATTAGTTTAAAATAACTGTTTTCTATTTGAATATATTTTAAAATGTAATTTATTTCTGTGATGCAAAGCTGAATTTTCAGCATCATTATTCCAGTCTTCAGTGTCACAAGATCCTTCAGAAATCATTCTAATATGCTGTTTTGCTGCTCAAGAAACTCTTTTTATTATCAATGTTGAAAACATATTTTTGTGAAAACTGTGATACTGTGCATTTTTTAGCATTTCTTTGAGGAATAGAAATTTCAAAAGAACAACCTGAATAAAAGTATAAAAAAAACAAAAAAAAACTTACTGACCCCAAACTTTTGAATGGTAGAGTAAAACCTATTTGGAAAAACTATTCAAAAATAAAATAATTTTATTAATTCATTAAAAAAATAATATCATTAATATAATTAATAATATTAAAATCAGTTTTAAAAAAAAAACAATTCTACAAATGTTTTCTTTTATGGGTTAGTCTGCAGTCACTGTACAGAAACAACAGAAGTTTCACCATACTGGGAACTGGCAATCTGAGTCAGTTTTTATCATTTTACCTTTAGTGAGGATCTGAGGTTTCTGAGATTTAGGTTTCTATGTTTTTCTCACGCGTCATGATCGCTCCGAACAGGTTTCTCTCACGCATGAAAATGTAAAACCTGGAGTGGAGTTTGAGCCGGGTGAGTATTACTGTTTTTTTGTTTTTTTTTTAAGATTTATTTTTTGGCATTTTTGCCTTATTAGGATAGGACAGATCAAAACTGACAGGAAGCGAAGTGGAGAGAGATCAGGAGCAGGAGCAGGATCAGGATCGGAAAAGGTCCTCGAGTCGGGATTTGAACTCAGGACACCCGTAGTGTAACAGCGCTGTATGTCAGTGCGCTGCCCACAAAACTATCAGTGCCGACAAGTATAACTGTTGTTTTAAGCGCTCCGATCCATTTTACACTCTGGTTCCAGTCCGGTTTTCAGTTTGTAAGTTGCTTTGCGGCTTAAATTGTGGATGGTTTGGCTTCTTGTGGAACTATTTTAGTTGACAGAGAGGAAATATATGAACTATCATCCCAGTTTTTGACTAAAACGTAAATTAATTTATATTATTTTTTTTATATAAGTGTACACTTTAAAAATGCTAGGTTAAAAACAACCATATCTGGGTAATTTGGCAACCCAGCGCTGGGTAAATATTGGACAAATTTCTGAATGGTAGTGTAAAAGCTATTTGGAAACAACAATTCAGAAATAAAATAATTTAATTAATTTATTAAAATAATAAATAATATAATGAATAAATAATATCATGAATATAATAAATAATATAATAATAATAAAAAAATCTACAAATGGGTTAATCTGCAATCATTATTATTGTATTATTAATTGTAATTATAATTTACAGTTATACGGAAACAAAAGATGTCTTATCATGTTGAGAACTGTCAATTTGAAAGTCAGGTTTTATCATTTTACCTGTAGCGAGGATCTGGTTTTCCCAATATGTAAGTTTCGGTGTTCTTCTCATGCTTCGTGATCAGACGGATTCTAACGTTTTGAGTGCTCCGATTCACTTTACACTCTGGTTCCACTTCGGTTTTCAATTTGTATTTTGCTTTGCGGCTTAAATCGTGGATGGTTTGGCTTCTTAGAGAACTATTTTAGTTGACAGAGAAGAATTATATGAACTATCGACCCATTTTTTGACTAAAATGTAAATTAATTTATATTAATAACTTTGTATAAGTGTGCACTCTAAAAAAATGCTGGGTTAAAAACAACCATATCTGGGTTATTTGGCAACCCAACGGTGGGTAAATATTGGACAAACTTTTGAATGGTAGTGTAAAACCTCTTTGGAAAAACTATTCAGAAATAAAATAATTTCATTAATGAATTAAAATAATAAATAATATTAACATAATAAATAATATCAAAATTAGTTTTTCAAAAAAAATTCTACAAATTCTTTTATGGGTTAGTCTGCAGTCATTATCATCAGAGTTATACAGAAACAACAGAAGTCTCACCATGTTCAGAACTGACCATTTGAAAGTCAGCTTTAATCATTTTACCTGTAGCGAAAATCTGGTTTTCCTTGCGCTTTGTGATCGCTCCGAACGGGTTTCTGTCACGTTTCCAGTCCAGTTTTCAGTTTGTAAGTCAGTCTTTTATAGGTTACTCTGCAGTCATTATAATCAGAGTTACACAGAAACAACAGAAGTCTTACCATGTTCAGAACTGACCATTTGAAAGTCAGCTTTAAAGGGGTCATCGGATGCTAAGTTCACTTTTTCATGTTGTTTGAACATTAATGTGTGTTGGCAGTGTATGTACAAATCTACACTATAATGATAAAAATCCATGCAGTGGTTTTTAATTAATCTGTAAAAATAACATCCCCTTTTTCAAATCGAGCCGTTCTCAGATGCCTGTCGGTGTGCCGTCACACCCACAGAGGCCGCTACCACGATAGTTGATTGACATGAGCGTTTTACCTCCATCAGCTGTAACAGTCCAGTAACTTTCCATGTTTTGATGCCAGAGCAGGGATGTAAATTACACAAGAATATCTCTGACTGAGCGATTGAGGTGTTGTGTTGCTGGATGTAATAATGAACATAGTGGTCGTCATTTACTCCCGACATCTGAGCCGCTGAAGATGCAATAGATTACATTTGTTTGTGAAGGGAATGCGCCTCCCGATCTACATATATCCGTCTATGTTCACGCGAATCATTCATGATCCAGCTTCACTTACAGCAGAAGTGAGTATAAGTGTTTTTTTATGAATCTTTGCGATCGCCTTTCCTTATAACGTGGTAGTTAGGAAGTTTAGCGGCTAAACGCGGCTAAATGTGGCTAATGTAAACAAGACCGTCTTTCCACAGAGAGAAGAGAGGGGAGGGGTGAGCAGAGCTCATTTGCATTTAAAGGAACAACCCCTTAGAATGAGATGATTTTTGCAGAGCTGATTTTGACAAGGTAAAAAGGGTGTTGTTTTACAAAACCATTGAGAATTTTTAATCAAAGTATATCAGAGACTTTTCATTAAGACCCTAAAGAATCATATCAACTTGCGGAAAATGTGCATCTGATGACCCCTTTAATCATTTTACCTGTAGCGAAAATCTGGTTTTCCAAAATTTAGGTTTGGTGTTTTTCCTCACGCTTTCTAAACGCTCCGAACGGGTTTCTCTCGTGAACATGTAAAACCCGGAATGGAGCTGAAGCCGAGTGAGTGCTAACGCTTTGAGCGCTCCAATCCACTTTACACTCTGGTTCCAGTCCGGTTTTCAGTTTGTAAGTCAGTCTTTTATCCACAAGTTTCCTACGCCCCATGAGGCCTTGCGTCAAAAGTGGGAGCGTCTTCCGGTTCAAAGTAAACAAGCGGGACGTGACACTCATTCATTCAACAGTTGACAGGACTGACGGGCAAACGAAGCCTCGTGAAGCACCAAGACTTTCCTCTGACTGTTTCGGAAAAAAAAATTCAAAGTTTCGAGAGTATCTAAAACAGCGCAATCTGGTGGTTAGTAAAAAATAAAGCAGCCAAAAGACTAAAGCTCCGTCGGAAGACGCATTCACCACAATTTCCATAGATCGATCCATGTTATATGCACAAATAAAAGACTAACCGTGTGTGTGTTTGTTTGTTGATTTTCTGACTCTGATAAATTAATTTACCCATTGAACAGTGCCATTAAATGCCAGTACGAATATCAATATGATGTAATAGAAGAATAATGTACACATATATTAATTGCATATGGCATATATTTAATTTTCCTGAAATAATTTGTATTCTTCATATTATTTGTATGACTTGGTACAAATTAAATTTTTAAATTGGTCCCAATGAAAATGTACTCGCAAAATAAGATCTGGGGGTCCAACATTAGGACACGCAAAGTGCATCGTGCACATGACTGGACAGAAAGTGAGGCTTCTACGAAAGGGATTTCTACATTAACAAGCCTCAAATCGAGGCTTCATCTAGCATGCCATTTAACACAAGCTCTGAAGTCTCGGTTGAAATGTCATTCAAGATTTAGCGATCCAAACTTGCTAATAACACAAATTCAAAAAGCATATGTTGTCCATAAGAACGTAATGATCTCTCATAAAGGTGTGCATCTTTACAAAGTAAACAATGGTCTAAAAGAACACTTGCGTCTTCGCTATTAGCACACAAAATACCATGAATATACTACGTCCGCCACCTCACCGGAAGTTGTACCTACGTTCTTTTTTACAGTAGCGCCCCCCCGGAAACTTGTGGATAGGTTACTCTGCAGTCATTATAATCAGAGTTACACAGAAACAACTTAAGTCTCAACATGTTGAGAAGTGACCACTTTAAATCAATAATTTTTAAATCTACTGATACCAACAGGTTTTCGTCAGGATTAGGTTTAACAAATGTCACAACTAGGGCTGTAACGATATACCGGTATGGCGGTTTATTGTGATATTGACATGTACGATTATCATATCATGCACATTTGCTTATCCGCGGTTTTGAAAAAAATTTTTTAAACCAGATCTCACCCGCGCTGCTGTGTATATGCAACTTCTTTCCGCTTGACTGCTTAGACTCCACCCATACCTGCACAGCGGCGAAAATGTCCAATACAGAGGCTGCAAATTCTAATCTCTATCTCCCGCCGAAAAAAAAAATTAAAATCTGCAGTATGGGAATATTTTGGGTATCCAAAAAATGATCGTGGAAGATGGATATCCAGTTTGCAAGAAATGTGGACGAAGAGTGGCCGCAAAAGGAGGAAATACGTCGAACATGTTCTCCCATATTCGCGAACACCATCCCTCCGTAAAGATAAAGGTAAGTTCCATTTATAACTTAAAGCCGTATTATTTCTGTGATGCAGAGGGAATCCCGGAATCCAGTCATGCAATTGGAGTCAATTACAGTATGATACAGATGCCACGTAAAATGCAATTTGATAGATAGATAGATGGATGAATAAATCAAAATATAGCTGTGCAGTAAATCAAATCACGATGTGCGTGTCTGTGAATATACAGCGCAAAAAGGCTGCCATATATTGTAATTCTATATTCTGTGTCTCTGTATGAATGAGCAGCGCCGTTTCGCCTAGTAGATCTAGTACACACTCAAGTACGCATGATGCTCATGGTTTTTAAAGCGTCTGCTGTCTCACTCACTATGTGAAGACGTGAACACATGAACATATCCAGAGCTACTCTCAGAGAACACTTAATGATCATTTTATAATTTTATTTAAAAGAATAATCATCAAATACACTAACTGAAAACTCATAGGTGTTTAGTACAACCTGTCAAAAAAAAAAAGTTTGGTTTAGCCTGAAGAAGTAATGACTGAAATATATTACTGTTGTGCATAGCTTTTTTGCCCATGTTTTAATTTAGTAAACCTCTCGTGTAGAGAAACAAAAGTTGTTACATTTCATCTGATTGCATTTTCAATAATATATATTGTATTGAATTATAGAATCCAGACCAATTATATCAGACAACCCATCAAAGTTATGGATATTATAATAATAATAATGATAGTTTAATACCGTATACCACAAAACCGCGAAACCGTGATATTTTCTGAGACGATTATCATACCATGAAAATCTCATACCGTTACAACCCTAGTCACAACCTTAATATAAAAACTCGATATGTGTGTGTATTCTGATTTCACTCTCAAAATCACATCACACTGCAACTGCAAACAAACGGAATCAGTACAAATCGCGGGAGAAAAGTTCAATCCTCGAGTGGATTTTCATCAGTTTTATACCTGCACATTCAGACGTCTCTTTGTCCTCAGTATCTCGCGATCAAGGCCAACGCAGCAATCAGGAAAACAGACACGCTCATCGCACATCTTAAGACGGATCTGAGAATGGATAGGCTCTGTCAAAACAACGTGAACGAAAGATTAATCACACAGTGAATTGTCTGTGAGTCCAGTAAGGGAATGTGCCACCTGGTGGTGGGAAAGGTGACGCGCTATTTTCATTAAACTCCTCACCATGTGACGTAAGTCTGCCGGTTTATGTTTTTTTTTTTTCTTTTTTTTTTGTCACTGGTGCTGAAGAGTCCACTCCTTTCTTTCAGTTCCCCGGCAAGAGCTGAGGAGACATTAACAGCCCCGACGTGCTTGTTAGTGGCACCATTTGAACTCAATTTCTTATTTCCCGAGTGCAGCTGTGAGGTGATGTGGAGTGTGCGGAGACTGATGAACGAGCATCGATATCAACTGTGTGACAACTATCTACACAACACAACAACCACACCGACGGAAAGATGCAGGTATGAACATCTAGTCTGTTTGAACGCCTCTAAATGACATTATAAAGTTGCAGCTAAACGTTTAAGAAGAGTCTACATACTGTTCTGCATTGACCGATAGGCTTAAACGTGCCCAGAACTGATATTTACGGGCGCAGAGTGAAGTATGAAATGGATAAAATAGACTCCTCGTTAGGTTTGCTTTCTGTAAACGCTTTTCTTTGGGTTGCGTTACGTTGATTAACTTATGTGGGTGATATGAATGTTAAGGTTAATAGCTTCTATTACAGCGCAGGCAGTGGTTTTGTATCTGCTTTGTGTCGCATCATTATCTAACGTTACGCCTCTTTTTCTCATTCTCAGCTTTAACTCCACATGATTGCCTCAGTTATTAAAGTGATTTTGCAGCAGAGATGTTAGACTTTCTGTGGTTAAACGTGAGGCTGAAGATGTGATTTTCGAGTGGATGTGAACGATGCTGTGAAGAGCACCTGTGCATTGCATCAACAGGCTCCACAGCCCACAGGGACTGGAGTTGAGATAGCTACATGCATGGCTTTTTATGCAGTAATCCTACTTTAGATTAGCAATTAATAATGTTGTTTTTGTCTGAAATTTAGTGTTTTACATTTCATGAGTTACTGTACATCTTGTTTGATGTCATATTTTCCCACTCAGCCTTTCCCTCCTCGATTTTACCCCCCTCATTAAGCTGTTCGTTGTTTAATAGTACCACAATTGTACCACAATTCTTTCTGGCCATTTAATTTGTTTGGCCGAGCGGCTTATAAAAGAGCTAAACGTTTATTGCTCAGCCAGTTTGTGTTCGCGGCCTTCGCACTACGGTATGTGGCGGCCAAAGTGGATGGAGTTGATGAAATAAAAGGATAAATAAATAAATACATACATACATACCAGGAGCCTTGGTGTCTTATCACCAATCCAAAAGCGGTTGTGTAATTTTACCTGTAGCGAGGATCTGGTTTTCCAAAAAATAAGTTTCGATGTTTTCACACACTTCGTGTTCGCTCTTAACGGTTTCTCTCACGCGTGAAAATGTAAAAACCTGGAGTGGAGTTGGAGACGGGTGAGTATTACTAACGCGCTTTGCCCTCCAATCCATTTTACATTTAGGTTCCAGTCCGGTTTTTACTTTGTAAATCGCTTTGCGGCTTAAATCGCGTATGGTTTGGCTTCTTGTGGAACTATTTTAGTTGACAGAGAAAAAATATGTGACTCTGGATCACAAAACCAGTCATAAGGGTCACTTTTTCAAAATTTATATTTCATATACATTATATGAAAGCTGAATAAATAAGCTTTTCATTGATGTATGGTTTGTTGGGATAGGACAATATTTGGCCGGGATACAACTATTTAAAAATCAGGAATCAGGGTGCAAAAAATTGCCTTTGAAGTTCTTCAAATAATGTTCTTAACAATATATATGACTAATCAAAAATTAAATTTTCATACATTTACAGTAGGAATTTTACAAAATATCTTAATGGAACATGATATTTACTTAATTTACTAATGATTTTTGCCATAAAAGAAAAATCAATAATTTTGACCCATACAATGTATTTTTGGCTGTTGCTACAAATAAACCCCAGCGACTTAAGACTGGTTTTGTGGTTCAGGGTCACATATACGAACTGCCCAATTTTAACTAAAACTAAACTAAACTAAAATGTTATAATATTTACTAAAATAAGTTGATATTAACGACTAACACTAACTGAATTGTAGAACACGATGTAAATGTAGTAGGCCTATAAGTTATATATATATAATTTCTGTAGTTCAATCTGTCTGTTATTGTTAAAATTGATAAAATGGGCATTCTAAATGCATGTTATTACTCTTACATGTTTCTTTAAATTGACCTTGTAATGTTTATATTAGAATATAATAACTCTAAATGACAAATGTCTTTCTGGTTATGTATGCAGAACTTCTCCATCATTATTCCCCTGGAAGTTCACATTCATGTACCTCCACTTTTGAGTTCGATGCCTACATTTCAACATCAAAATCAAGAACTGGTGGATATAATGATATCAGTTTGTGGTCCCCACCCTATATTTTGATATTTATACTTTTTTGATAACCCACTACATTTGAACATATATCACCAGATGTAAGAAAAGACGTGTCGCTACTTCCGTTTCGTTGTCAGTTTCATAATAGCATAGTTGTGATAACCTGCAGCCATGCTTATACCATAATTAAAGCCATGCTGATATTCAGCACAACAGCGATCATGCTTGTGTGATATTTCTTAAATATTTTTTCCACCGATCGCTTTCTCCCCATCTTAAATCTATTTCACGATTAACCTCTTTGTGTCATTTAACAGATTCAATTGAAGTGAATTGATTGCGCTTAGCTGGACGGAGAATAGAGGAGTTATTGAAGTGCTTGTGACTCAAGTTCCCTTGAGGCAATTTACTTTCGTGTCCATCACCCCCGTGAAAATTGATGCGTGGAGGTGCGATTGGAAGATTGCTGTCGCTATGTGTGATTACACCCGAGGCAGTCAGCCTTCACACGTTTCCAGCATGGGAAAGTTGTATATCACTTCAAAAAAAAGAGTAAAGAAATGATTTCATTAATTATATATATTTTTGGTTATTTTCTATTTTAGGTGATATTCTGTACCGTTTGCATTACTTTTACTTAAAATTATGGCAAAACATTACATATAACTTAGCTTAGAATTCAGAATTAATCAAATCAGCTTCTAAAAAGTGAATAATTCTACAAATAGATCAAATAGAGTTAAGTGGATAAAAAAAGATCATGTTTTAAAAATATTACTAACAATTATTTATTTAGATTAAGTAACACGATCTTCTTGTACTGTATTTCTCATTTATTTGTAATGTACAAGTGACTAAGAGAAAAGGGCTTTGTCTGTTGACCACATCACATAAACATTCACAGCACAAACACTTATAAAATAAAAAAGCATTCATTTTTAATACTTTAAATTACTCACAGACCTTGGTACATGAAACATAACAAGGCTAACGATAGCTAATTGTTCATAGTGAAACAAATCCATCCAGGCAACAGGTTATAAACATGACTAAAAAACAAAAGAAAAATCAACTGCAACAACAAATTTAAACAGTCAAACAATGCAATCATAATTATTCTTACTCTAGGCACACTGGGAAGACAGCAAATGGGTCTGAATCAAAAAAAAAAAATTGCTGAAAACAGGATTATGAGCAAAATCAACATTTAGACAGGCAATGCTTGTAAATTTAGGAAAGCTTATTCACTTTGTGTTGGATTTTGTCAATTTATTGGAATCACTGAATGATTATGCTCATTAGTTGTCAGTAAGTAGCTATTATTTCAGTCGTCTTTGTAAAACAAGAACATGACTTTGTTAAATACAATTTATGGATTATATTTTCATGAAATCTACAGAAGCACAGAGTTGTTTTTAAAGCCTGCACGATTACCTTGACTGAAGAATCATTGAATGGGTTTTTAAAGCAGTGTTGAAGATCACTGTTTCTATAGTGCTGCACTCCTTAAGAGAATTGATTTTGGGTCACTTGTTTAATAGCTGCTGTAGCCAACTTCTCCGACTGGTGATGCATTCACGTCGTGTCTGAAAGATCATATTTATAACTTGAACAACCAGAAACACAACCACAAAGTCGTAACTGCGAGTGGAAAAATAATTTTTTAAGCCCCCGATTTCAAAGTTGGGAGCATGTCTTTGAGAAAATATGTTGGATGCAATGTGTGCAGCATCTGTATTAACTGTAAATTTGTTGAAGTTGGTACAAAATACAACATTATGCAATTCTAAATATATATCAGTTCAATCAGCAGCACCTTCATAAATCAATTAAATCATAACATGCAAATCTCATCATCATATTGGATCAATATGGTGATGTAAGAAAAGGTACATCACCATATTGATCCAACCAAAGTGAGTTGAAAGCACCAGACTTCCCAACTCGTATATATGTGACCCTGGACCACAAAACCAGTCTTAAGTAGCACTATTTTTAGCAATAGCCAAAAATACACATTTTTCTATTATGACAAAAATCATTAAGATACTAAGTAAAGATCATGTTCCATGAAGATATTTTGTAAATATCCTACAGTAAATATAACAAAACTTAATTTCTGATTAGTAATATTGCTAAGAACTTCATTTGGACAACTTCAAAGGTGATTCTCTAGCAAATATTGTCCTATTCTAACAAACCATGCATCAATGGAAATCTTATTTATTTATCTTTCAGATGATGTATAAATCTCAGTTTCATAAAACTGACCCTAATGACTGGTTTTGTGGTCCAGGGTCACATATGAACTTCCCAAGAGGACCTCGATGAACAATAACATTGCATTGTCCCTGTCCATGGTGCTGAACTCTATATGTTGTTTCTTTTACAGATGTGACGATGCTTCTGCTGTACTAGACTTTACCTGCAATTTGAGGATTGTAATGTGAGTCCAGGTGCAGTCCCATCATTTTATGCTGGTGGAGAGGAGTGAGATGCTTCACTCAGCTGCCATGACAACAGGACTTATCTTTGTTAGCTGGCTCTTGTATACGAGCGCACGGGGCAATCCCATTGTGTCGGTGCCAGAGGGAGGGGAGAAAGAGCGCTTGGAGCGCGTTCTGACCCAGGCCAAGGAGGGCACGCTGAGCCCCGGTGCAAAGCAGCGTCTGGAGGAGCTGAATAACCTTGAACTGGAGGGGATCAAGGGTGGGAACAAATCCAGTTCTAGCAGGA
Source organism: Labeo rohita (assembly GCF_022985175.1). Lineage (NCBI taxonomy): Eukaryota > Metazoa > Chordata > Actinopteri > Cypriniformes > Cyprinidae > Labeo > Labeo rohita. The sequence goes on along the minus strand of NC_066881.1, from coordinate 9,594,494 downwards.
CCAGACCCAACATGAGTTCACTGAGGCGAGGGTCCAAACTGCAGGGTAAAACCCTCGAAGCCTGGGGTGAGCAAGAATCGCTCAAGCAAACCGAAGAGGCGCCGACGGAAGAGGCCAATGCCTCTCTGGATGCGATCGATGAGTATGCGTACCCCGATTATAGGGGGAAAGGTTGCATGGACGAAACCGGGTTTGTGTTCGCCATTGGGGAGAAATTCACCCCGGGACCTTCCACCTGCCCATGCTTGTGCACAGACGAAGGTCCTTTGTGTGCACAACCGGAGTGTCCAAAACTTCACCCTCGTTGCCTGCGTGTCGACACCAGCCAGTGCTGCCCGCAGTGCAAAGAGAAGAAGAACTACTGTGAATTTCGAGGAAAGATCTACTCGTCTCTGGAGGAGTTTAAGGTTAGACTAACACATTAAGTGCTTCATTATCCATATGCCAGCTGTAACTAGGTTTATTCTTCTCTTTGGTCTGTATTCAATGGTGTCAGGAGTGCCAGAGTGACCTTTATTTTATGGCAGATTATGTGAAGTCTTTGCGTTTAGCTCTTTACTCCTTTGAATCTCTGTTCATTATTGAGTGGAATTGAATTTTTGTGGTCCAGTGGAGTTTTCTGTCCAGTTGAAGAAATCTAATGCGTGCACATCATGTCTTGATTATGTATTGATTCCAGCAGGCCAAAAATGAGATTTCAAAATTGCACATTTTTTTCATTTTTAATCCATCACTCTTCCTCAGCCCCAGTCTTTCCCCAGGGAGGAGGCTCGCGACAAGATAAAATATTGTTTTTCCTGCATTTTGTGCTGTGAAAGTGTGAAGAGTTCAATTATTATGCACAACTAATGGTGACTTATCTTGCTTAGGCTGTTATGTAAGAGAAGAAGACAGGCTTTTTTCCCCCCAGTAAGGCCTTATTATGATGCTCTCTAATTTCGCCTTTAGTGAAAAACGCGTGTCATCAGTTTCAGAGTTAGCAGCAGGTGCACAAATGATTCTTTTTGAACTGCGTGTCTCGCCCCACAGTGTAGCCAAAGCCATTAGCTGCTTCTACAGCTTATGCTCTTGATTCAATTTTCATTGGTTCCTCCTCCTGTGTCATTGGAGTCCTTATCCAAAACACCTGAGCTTTATGGCGAGCAGTGAGATTTATTAATGCAGGAGTCAGCATAAGCGCTTTTCACAAAGAGTGGTAATGACCAAGCACTGAATTTATTGGTTCTGCTCAGCCGCACCTAATGCATATGCAGACCGCAAAGGTAACAATTAAACCCACGGCAGAACGAAATGAGTCCCGGTATCATATCTGTTTAGTCCCACAATGCGAGCCTCTCAGGGGGAGCCGCCGAACGAATCCGTGCTCGCCTCTGTTGAACTTTTCAATTTTAGAAACCCCCTGTGAATTTTTTTTTTATTTTCCATCACAATTGGAGGTGACACATTGTCCTCTGTTTGATTCGCTGAAGATTGTCTCAGGAGATACTGTGTGCAGGAGGTTCTTTTTACAGAAATGCTAATGCCAGAAAAGTCTTTTGTATGTTATGCTCGGAAGCAGAGAAGAAGCAGTGAGCAAAACTGATCGTTTGCTCATATACACAGTATGTGATTTCTGAGACGTCTGTGGAGTCACATGAATGCTTGAGAAATCCACTGTGTGACAGAAAGACTCTAAATTTATCACGGTTCAGGTTCATAAAATGCACATGGCTGTTTCTTCAGCAAAGCACTTTTGCTGTGATTTTTTAAAAATGAAACTGTTTTAGAATTTGCTACTTGATTTAATTTGTCTTCTAACGATGTCCAACAGTATATGTACATGAATCACTGCAAAATTCCCTGAACCATAATTTCCACTACATATGAAATCACCATTCATGCAAATCATGGTGGTGGAAATGACATTTTAAACATTTATGGAATAAAATGGCAGACTCTTTCCCCTACTAAGGCTTATTTCATAGCTAGCATTTTATGTATCATAGACACACGTCATCCAAGATGTTCATGTCTTTCTTTTCTCAGTTGAAAAGAAATTAAGTTTTTGAGGAAGCAATACCGGATTATTCTCCATATAGCGGACTTCAAAGGGGATCAATGAGTTGAAGGTCCAAATTGCAGTTTCAATGCAGCTTCAAAGGGCTCTACACGATTCCAGCCGAGGAATAAGGTTGTTATCTAGTGAAACGTCAGTCATTTTCTAAAAAATGTACAATTTATACACTTTTTAACTACAAATGCTTGCATTACACTCGACTTCATGCATTACGTAATCACGTTGGAAAGGTCACTCGTGATGTAGGCGGAAGTACCAATCCAGTGTTTACAAAGTGAACAAGCCAAGAAAGTCAAATGCCTTTACAAAAAAAGGTAAAACTATGATGTTGGACAAATTTGGAGGAGAAAGTTGGAGGAGAAAATGAGATGGAGTTTTTCACCCTACCCTACCTTTTTGAATTGGAGTACACGAAGAACGACGAAGAATTACCGACACATGATCTTTCCAACGTGATTATGTAATGCGTGAAGTTGCGGATGTGCATTGCAGATCTAATTCAAGACAAGCATTTGTGGTTAAAAAGTATAGAAATTTAAATAAAAAAAAGACCTATTGTTTTGCTAGATTAAACCTTTATTCCTCGGCTTAGATCGTGTAGAGCTCTTTGAAGCTGCACTGAAACTGCAATTTCACCTTCAACCTGTTGATCCCCATTGAAGTCCACTATATGGAGAAAAAACCTGGAATATATATATATATTTTTTTCAAAAACCTTGATTTCTATTCGACTGAAGAAAAAGACATGAACATCTTGGATAACAAGGGGGTGAGTAAATTATCAGGGGATTTTTATACTGGAAATGAACTTTTAAAAATTCAAGATTTTGTGCATACACTCTAAAAAATGCTCAAAACAACAGCTTGGGTTATTTGGCAACCCAGCGCTGGGAAAATACTGGACAGAACACATGCTGGGTTATTTTGACCCAGCTGGTTGGGTTAAATGATTTTACCAAACATACTGGGTTATTTTATTTAAGTCAACTATTGTTTTATAATATATATATATATAATGCTGGCTTAAAATGGACTGGAACTCATAAAAAACACAGTATTACTAGAGGCGTTTTTGTTAACAGTAGTTAGTAAAAGTACAACTGTTCATTGTTAGGTCATGTTATCCCAATATATGACCCTAGACCACAAAACCAGTCTTAAGTAGCACGGGTATATTTGTTGCAATAGCCAACAATACATAGTGGGTCAAAATTATCGATTTCTTTTTTTATGCCAAAAATCATTAGGATATTAAGTAAAGATCATGTTCCATGAAGATATTTTGCAAATTTCCTACCATAAATATATCAAAACTTAATTATTGATGAGTAATATGCATTGCCAAGGACTTAATTTGGACAGCTTTAAAGGTGATTTTCTCAATATTTAGATTTTTTGCACTCTCAGATTCCAGATTTTCAAATAGTTGTATTTCAGCCAAGTATTGTCCTGTCCTAACAAACCATGCATCAGTGGAAAGCTTCAAATTCTCAAAATAAATCTAAAAATAATTGATGCTCATGACAGGTTTTGTGGTCCTGGGTCAAATATTTAGATACAACTTTTAATACTGACATGTTTTTAATCATGTCTTAGAAGTATTTTCATTGTTGGCTCACATGAACTAATGTAGTTTCCTAATGTTAACAAACTGAACTTACTAAATTATTTACGCACATTAAAACTAGAAATGGTTTTTGTTTCACACTTTATTGGATACAATGGATTCTCATATTTTAAGATCAAAAGCCTAGGTCTGAGAAGAGGATAAAACCATAAAATCTTAATATGAATGGCCAAAATCTAGCAAATATAGACGAAGGCATGCTAAAAAGTTTCCGAGACAGTTTTAATATGACCTTCATGTAACAAAATGGGGGGAAAAAAGTTTTAATGAAAATCAGCCCTTGGGACCTAAAGTGCCTGTAGTTGAAGAATCACTCAAAAAAGTAGACAGGTATTGATATTCATCCATAATGAATGGGCTCGAGCGTAAGGCACGACTCAGAGTTCCCCATGGACATAAATATGGAAAGAAAGGAAGGGAGATGAGCAATGCCAGAGGAATTGCCAGAAGGAATTAGGTAAGCATTGTTAATATACTCCAAGTGCTGTGATTGGCAGGATTGTATGAGCATGCTCATCAATTAAATTGAACACTCATCAGTTCCCCAAATCAGAGCGCTTGTTCTTCCTCTGATGATTAAACCTCACATCAATATAACAAATGTCACCACGGAAGGTTTTGTTTCTCATTCGCCTGTGTTTTCAGGTGTCTCCATGCGAGAAGTGCCGTTGTGAGCCCAGCGGAGAGGTTCTGTGTTCGGTGTCAGCTTGCCCACAGACAGAGTGTGTTGATCCGGAATATGAGCCTGACCAGTGCTGCCCGGTGTGTAAGAGCGGTAAGTGGTCGTGTTCTTCCAGCCTTTCTCTCTTTCTCTGTTATTCCTCCTCATACCTCTCAAACCGCCATCCCCTGAACCGCAGAACCCCTGCTGTGTCCCCCAGGAGCGAGAGAGAGGTGGGTTAGAATCGCTTCTCTAAAATGACCACAGAGACTTCTGTCCACTTCACCCAATTACCATACCACAAAGAAAATTCAGAGAAAGCATGCACGGAGCCGCAGATCTCACCGCCTCTCATATGGCCTACGTGTGCGTCCATTTTATTGTTCTATAATAGCCAGTTTACCTCAGTGAGATGATGCAAACCCAAGGAGATCATATTTGTCTGCAGGCCTTTGTTTAAGATAGTAGCCGGTATGCATTATTCAGATGGCAATAGCGCTAATGAACCTGCAAAGTTGCTCTGCTTGTTTCCAGGAGGTGAGGTGATTAGTGCAGGCAGGTGTTTCGGTTGCAGTCTGCTTTCTCCAGCCCTAGGGCACAGATGATTAAACTTTTACACGTTTTTTTCCTCCATTTGCCTGCAAATACTGAAGTATAAGGTACATAAATGTACTCTCTCGTCAAAGCGGAGAAGCAGAGAAGGAAGTATTTTCAAAGCCACTCTACATGAAAAGCACCCTTGCACGGCAGCCTTTTTTTACTCTGTTACAAAATCTAGTGAGCTCCGTACAGAAGCAGCATTTTAAGAGATGCTCGGCACGCTCCCGACAAGAAGGTTGTTCCACGAGGAGATACCTTCTTTTGGACAAATTCTTAAGCAGTGCATTACGTGTCTATTTTGCAGAGAAGGCAACCCTGTAAGGCAATGTGTTGACCTCGACAAAACAAAACAAATCCAAGACGGATTCAAAATGGTCATTCAGTATGGAAAAAGTATTAATAAAATGGTAACACTTTGCAATAAGATATATTTTATAAACAATAGTTAAAGGCATCGTTCACCCAAAAATGAAAATTCTGTCATTAATTACTCACCCTAATGTCGTTCCAAACCTCATCTTCAGAAACAAATTAAGATATTTTTGATGAAATCAAGAGCTTTCTGACCCTGCATAGACAGCAACACAACTGACACGTTTATGTGTCATGGTATTCTCGTGAATGCATGTCAAAGACAGGCAGAAGAGTTGAATAAAGTTGAATAAAGTCATTATTTTTGTTTTCTTTGCACACTAAAAGTATTCTCATACCTTCATAAAAAAATTACAGTTGAACCACTGATGTCACAGACTATTTTATGTCCTTACTACTTTTCTGGGCATTGGATGTGTCAGTTGTGCTGGTGTCTATGCAGAAGGCTTTCGGATTTCTGAATGAATAACCCCCTTTAAAAGTTTGGTTCTTAATTCTGTTATAATGATCTACAATGTTTTTTTGTTTTGTAATGGTTATTCATGAGTGCCTTGTTTGTTCTGAACAGTTAAACTGAGCACTGTTCTTCAGAAAAATCCTCCAGGTCCTGCAGATTCTTGAGTTTTCTAGCATCTTCAGCAGTGACTGTATGAATTTGAGATCCATCTTTTCACACTGAGGACAACTGAGGAACTTAAACACAACTGTTAAAAAAGGTTTAAACATTCAATGATGCTCCAGAAGGAAACATGATGCACACGAGACGGGGGGTGACAGCTTTTTGAATTTGAAAATCAAGGTAAACTGTACTTATTTTGTCTTCTGGGAAACATGCAAATATCTTCTGTTGCTTCCAAAGGGCAGTACTAAATGGAAAAAAAAGAAATTTCAACAAAATCAGAACAATTTGGACATCTTCATCCTGTTCAAAAATTTTCACCCACCGGCTCTTAATGCATCATGTTTCCTTCTGGAGCATCTGTAAATGTCGGAACCTTTTTTAGTAGCTGCGTTTGAGTCCCTAATTTGTTCCCAGTGTGAAAAGATAGATCTCAAAATCATACAGTCACTGCTGGAAAGGGTTCAAATATGAAAAACATGCTGGAAAACTCTGTACGACCTAGAGGATTTTTCTGAAGAACAGTGCTCAGTTTAACTGTTTAGAACAAACAAGGGACTCATGAACAACCATCACAAAACAAAACAAAAAAACTGTCGTAGATCATCCAGGTAACCACACACAGTATTAAGAACCAAGGGTTCCCAAACTTTAAAAGGGGGTTATTTTAATAATTCTAGCTATTTTTTTGTCCTGTGGACTATATGTAAAAATCTTTAATATAAAATATCTTACTCAGGACAATACTAAATAAAAAAATAACATGCATTTTGTATGATCGCTCTTATTTTGTTAAAATTATTCACATTTTCACAGATTCTTCCCAAACCTTCGCATAAAACTGTAGGATGATTCTGAAGTTGGGGAAGAAAATGAGATGGGAGTTTTTCGGCATACCCTAACTGTATTGAACAAAATATATAATTTGTACATTCTTCATTACATAAGACCCTTATTTCTTGGCTGGGATCGTGTAGAGCCCTTTGAAACTGTGTTTTCAACCTTCAGTCCGTTGAGCACCATAGAAGTCCACTATGTGGAGAAAAATCCTGGAATGTTTTCCTCAAAAAAACATAATTTCTTTGCCACTGAAGAAAGAAAGACATGAATATCTTGAATGACATGGGGTGAGTAAATTATCAGGAAATTTTTATTTTGGAAGTGGAGTAATCCTTTAATGACAGAATTTTCATTTTTGGGTGAACTGTCTCTTTAACCAATGTTAACAAGTTGATCCTCGTTGTAAAGTCTTACAAATAAAATACAGTTTAGTGTAAATAAAATGATTGTTCTGTTAGCATAGCATGTGTTCATCATGTGTTAATGAAATCATTCGAATGAGGAACGCTATTTATGTGATGCTGCCTATGTAGACAGCAGGCAGTGAGGCAACTCACTAGGTTTGTGAACAGACCTTTTGTCCGCCTTGTGCTTGCTGTTGTTCTCTTTTTGGCCAGAGGAGTGTTTTTCAGACGGGGGGAGGGAAAATAAAGCGGTGACCTCGGGTTAGTGTGTGAGTGTTCTGTGATTGGAACACATTACAATGTCTTGGGAGAAGTTTTCTGAATCAGTGTGGGTTATATAGAGCTGTTTGAGATGCTTTTAGACAGCATGTCCAAGACTGTTGCTTCTTGTGTATGCCTGGATCCTGATCTAATATGGCACCGGCAGCCACGCTGCCTCCTTCAGCAGAAAAGAAATGATGACTTGGTAAATGGATCTCTGACTCGGCATCTAAACTCTCAGCGTAGTGTGGACAATGGGGGGAAGGGTGATGTGGGGCAATTATTTTAAAGAGCACACATGTTTAAATGAATCATCTTGGCATTTGCTGAGATGCTGCCAAGACTCCCCGATCAAATATCTCAGTTGGTGTTTGGCCGTGAGATGGAATCCAAGGAACAACAGCGGGCCAATTTCATCAAGTCGTGCCGTGGCGAATTCAAACAGTTTTACAAATGTATGTGCACACTCAGGCAGTCAAGCTGTATGGTTTTATGATGGATTGGAAACATTTCTGCTCAACGCACAAGATTACAGCCGCCTAGTGATTTCACGGCGTGCCGTAATACCACGGCTCGTCTCGGTTTCGTCGCACTTGCCAGGTAGTCTGCAATTTGATTTCATCTCGGAATTGTTTCGATAGATAAAATCACTCTAATACTCTGTTTGTGTTTCCTGTGGTTCCTGCGCATGTCTTGTGGGGGTGGATCACAGAGAGACACGAGTGCTATGGGTGGCACCTCTGAGGCTTTCGCTGTGAATGTCTGAGGTACAAAGACTCCTGCACAGATGCAGTGCAAGAGGCAGCCAGATGCTCTGACCCCATGAGATTTGCACTCTTCAAAAAGTAAGACTTCAAAGCTTCGCGCGGTGACACCGTAGGATGGGTGCCGGCTGTGACAGCTAGTTCTAACACGGCGTCTGATGAGGATAATAATCACATACACAAACTTAGCGTTTGACAGGAGTACACCAAGGAGGCCATTGGCATTTTTTAACGACTGACATTGGAACTCTTGGAAGTACACGATTTCAAATCGGGTGCAGAGTCAATTCTGACAGGCCAGTCATTTGATCTGTAAATGTCATGACTGATCACTCTGGAGCCAAAATGACATTATGCCAATGTTAATGGACTAATAGCACTGCAAAAATGCCAGGCTTGTGCACTGTTTACAATTCCTGAATTTGCATTCAGTTGATGTAGCAAACAGGATGCAAAATTGAAATTCAAATTTAAATATGTGATGCGATCTAGGAAAACCTTTTTTAGGTTTGGATACCATATGAAAGCTGGGTTCAAGCCCTTTCCAGAACTTTTTTTATTGTTACTTTAACGTAACAAAAGATATGGCTATCTTAGGTTGGCTGATAGCAATGATTTTCAGAAATGGAATTTTGAGAAGAACAGGTTCAAAGTGAGACGGGTTTCACTTTAAATTCACAGGTTTAACGAGAGCTGTCTGTCAATTCATGAGCGCTATACTGCATCATTACACAAACAGACTAATGTCTGTTTTCCATTGTTTATCATGGGCATAGTCTCTGGACTTTTGATCACCGCTTGTATGTTTAGATAGCACAAATAATGCAGCCTACCTTGATGTTTAAATTTAGAAAAGTGCAGCGCAACTATTCGCACACTGTGCATAAGACAGACTGTCATGTGACTCCTCCTCTTTAGTAACTTCATCGATCTTTCATTTCTGGATGTGAAATATCCATTATAACATAGTTTAGGGCACTGACATTGAGCAGATTGAGACGAGCAGGATCGTTTAAGTGAGCAGCTACTTCAGACTGCGTTGTTGCACATATTAAAAAAAAATAAAAAAGGACTGGCAGAAAATGTACATTGATACACCTTTATATGTTACGTGGTTTATTTTAATAGGTTAACTGTTTTTGTGGTGTTAAGGGAAATCACCTCAGCAGCTCGTTCTAAACAAGTGAATTTCGCCAAGATATTTTCAGAGATGATAGACAAGAGAATAATAATTTGATAAAATCCTAATTTTGACAAAAAATTGGCATTCAACCTCTTTTTCAAATTTCCTGAAAACGTCCCACCGCAACATCCGACGGGGTTTTCCCAGATCACATCAAATATAAGGAAGTGGAATTCAAATTCAACATTCAATTCAAACAGGCAGACATTCGAAAGTTTGGGGTCAGTATGATTTTTAAAAATTATTTTAAAGAAATTAATACTTAAGGACACATTAAATTGATCAAAAGTGACAGTAAAGACAGTTACAAAATATATGTAGAGTTTATTTGCAAAAACAGATAAATGCTGTTCTTTTGAACCTTCTACAGACCAATCCAGTGTTTGCAAACAGTGGTGATGTTTTTTTTGTGGGCAGAGCTTATCTGGTTGCAGAAAATGTTTTTCAAATGGCAGTCTATGGAGCCATGGAATAAAAGATTAAAAAAAGGTAAATGTGAGTTTATATTTCAAAAATCTGACTTTATTCTTGCAATTCCAAGATTAAATCTCACAGTTCTGATAAGAAAAAACAACTCACCATTCTCTCTTTTCCCTTTCGGCTCTGGCTTATTTCCCCTGAGAATTGACAAACTCACTATTGTTGAGTTAAATTGTTATAACAAGTTATAAAGTCCGAACTAGCAGATATAAACTTGCATTTGCGAGAAAAAAGTAATGATTGTGAGAATAAATAACTAAATGTTATGTAAAATGTTAATAGTAATAGATTTAAATTATATGTCATGCTGCAACTGTAGGGCTAACACAATGCATCCCCTACGAAAAGCATATGTGAATATTATGTAGACATATTGTTTAAATCAAATTTATGCTTTAAAAGTAGAGTAATCATAGCAGTTTTCATCCATAGTCTGTCCACTTAAATGTCTGCGTTTAACTTCAAATAGCGTCTTTGACGACAGTATTCTATAAAAATGGCATCAAAAGGCACAAAAATATATATTTTTTGTCTTATTCCATGGATTTGACCTGTTTTACCTGTTTCACTTGCATCATCTTGTTACCAGTGTTCTTCTTCCACCACTATGCGCGCACAGCTGCAAATGACGTAACTGTGATGTCTACTACGAATTGGTCTATTCATCAGAGAATCCTGGAAAAAAATGTAAGACTGTTTCCTCAAAAATATTAAGCAGTACAGCTTTCAACATTGACAATAGTAATAATAATAAATGTTTCTTAAAGGAGAAGTCCACTTACAGAACAACAATTTACAAATAATTTACTCACCCCCTTGTCATCCAAAATGTTCATGTCTTTCTGTCTTCTGTCTTAAAGAAATTATGGTTTTTGAGGAAAGCATTTCAGGATTTTTCTGCATATAATGGACTTCACTGGTGCCCCGAAATCGAGCTTCCAAAATGTAGTTTAAATGCGGCTTCAAAGGGCTCTAAACGATCCCAGCCGAGGAAGAAGGGTCTTATCTAGCGAAACAATCTGTCATTGTTTTCGGAAAATAAAAATTTGTATACTTTTTAAGCACAAAAGCTTGTGTAGCACAGGCTCTGGGATGCGCGTCCATGGGTTGTTCTTGACTCTGGAAGAACGAGTCGTCTCGGGGGAGTGATTCGTTCAGTTGCGCGTGTGCAACATCCTATTAGTCAAGTGTTCGGGTTTTTTTGAGTCGTTCGTTCATCTTATGGGGCTGTCACGTGATGCTGATTTTGCTAAAATGAACGAAATGACTCGAAAAAAGATTCGTTCATTTTGCTGAACGAGACTCAAAGGTTTGAGTCTGTAAAATGATCCGAACTTCCCATCACTACTATGAATCACGTCTTTGAAGTTCATCGTCTGTGTACTCCGGCTTAAAAAGGTAGAGTATGTCGGAAAACTCCATGTTATTTTCTCCTACAACTTCAGAATCGTCCGACATCGTTGTACCTTTTTGTTTGTAAACAGCGTTTGACTTACTTGCACTTTCTTAGTCTTTGCACGTTCACTTTGTAAACACTGGGTCTGTGGTTCAGCCTACATTGCGCATGACCTTTCGACATGATTCAATAGTACGTGAACGCGCATCCCAGAGCCTGTGCTACATGAGCTTTTGTGCTAAGTATACAAATTTGTATTTTTTCCCGAAAAAAATGACCGATCATTTCACTAGATAAGACCCTTCTTCCTCGGCTGGGATCGTTCAGAGCCCTTTAAAAGCCGCATTTAAACTACATTTTGGAAGTTCAAAATTGGGGCACCAGTGAAGTCCATTATATGGAGAAAAATCCTGAAATGCTTTCCTCAGAAAACAATTTCTTCACGACTGAAGACAGAAAGACATGAACATCTTGGATGACAAAGGGGTGAGTAAATTATTTGTGAATTGTTGTTCTGGAAGTGGACTTCTCCTATACACATTAAATCAGCATATCAGAATGATTTCTAAAAAGATCATGTGATGACAAGGACTGGAGTAATGATGCTAAATATTCATCTTTGCATCACAGAAATAAATTACATTTTAAAATATAGGCCCAAATAGAAAAGGTATTTTAAATTGCAAAAATATTTCAGACTATTACTGTTTTTACTGCGTTTTTGATCAAATAAATGCAGTCTTGGTGAAATTTTTGATGGATAGATAGATAAATTCACAACAAGTTGAGCTGTCAACAGATGTAAATAATTCCCCCCAAAAAATAATTGGGTACTATAAAGTACTGAAAAAAAGTGCTATATACAAATTTATTTCATCATAATGCACGCCTAATTTCAAATGGCTGTCGTTTGAGAAAAATTCTTTTTAGCATTGGTTAATGTATTCACAAGCAGGGGCTAAAGGAGCCATGCTAAATGTGACCCCTTGCTCAAAACTTTTCAACTTTCTGTGCAAGTGACTTGTCCAATAAATCAAAAGGAGAATGATTATTTAATTGGTACCATTAAGAGTCAATTACCATCTGATTGACTGCGCCTTTGTATGAAAGAGCGGCCCTTTGAGAAAAATGTGGTGTCTAAGGGATGAAATGATAATAGCTGCAGTAGAAATGGGGGCTGTCGTCTTCATTTTGGTTGGCAGACTTGACACTGAATGGGGAAGCAGTGAGGAGAATCGATTTCTAAATGGGTTGCAAGCATTTCTCTCATAATCATAATCTTGTGCTCGGTTCACGCTCACCACGGCATGCCCAGCAGGCGCTACAAAAGCCTCCCCCTCCGACTGTTTTAGCTCAGGTCACAGAAACCACACAATTCAAAAGACGTAAATGCTTGTAATTTGTTCGGTCATTAGAACGCCTCATCATTGAGCTGATTCATCTGCGGCCAGCGTCAGCAGCCTGCAGAAAATGCGGTAAACACAGTGCAAGACCACCTACACCTTCAAGGCCGCCCTGCACATTTCATCCTGTTAGCCACAGTTTCATTAATTTTAAGTGGTTGTTAACACGTGAAAAGCACAAAGGGTGCATAAAGCAGTCACGAGGGCTGATATCTCTGTTTGTTGCTCATGAAGAGCAGAGGTAAGCACCTCTTTCTTAGCTTCTGAATGAAGTATTATGTACCCGTGCAGAGCGCTGCCTGGGTCTGTTGTTGGAGGAGTATGCTGGGAGACACTTGAGGAAGTGCCATGGGGGGAGATGAAAGTGAACGCTATTGCTAATATCCACCCCAGGCAGTTGTTCATGAATATCAAAGAACATCTGCAAGGAGCCGCAATGTTGGGACTCAAAAAGATCGGGGTAGAAAAAAAACCCGATTCATTCATAGCACTCCCGCGTTCTTTTCACTCACTGAGGGGGACTGTCAGTAAATAAGAAACTTGGCGTTGAGTGATTCTTTTGAGTGCTTTTTGCTGCTTTAAGGTTCATAGAGAAAGCTGCACCAATATCACAAACTCCCAAAGATCCAAGACCCTCTTTTAGGCTAAATGAGCTTTTAGCAGGAATTCTGTGATCATTAAAAAGCAGCATCAACTGGTCATATAATCTTTGAATGGGCTCCAGACTGCGACCATTTTTTCTGCTGGTGCAACTAAATTTTCTGAGCATTGGCGACAACCATGTTGTTCGATTCATAAACACTGCCATTTCTATTGCATATAAGAAACATCAAATGGCAAACTAAACTAAACTGCAAGAAAACTGTGCTACCTTTGACCTGCACAGCTCGGACCACAATGCAAACAAACTTGTCCAAGTACAGAACATCGGGAATCAAAGTTGATTTCTCGACACTGTTACTGCATAGTGCTGCCAGATCCAGTGAGATAAGCATAAATTCACCACAGAATAAATCAAGATCTAGTAAGAGTCATTCAAATTCTGCCCAGAATACTCAGAAAACCAGAAGTAGTAACGCTAACTATAACCAAGGTGTTGTGGCAGACATAGTTGAATGTTATTACATTATTCATTTCAGGTTTGTACAACCTTTTGAGAGAAAAATTTAAGCACTTTATTAATGACTTTCAAGCATTTCACACAACTATTTCCAGCACTTTAAAGGAGAAGTCCACTTCCAGAACAACTATTTACAAATAATTTACTCACCCCCTTGTCATCCAAGATGTTCATGTCTTTCTGTCTTCAGTCGTAAAGAAATTATGGTTTTTGAGGAAAGCATTTCAGGATTTTTCTTCATATAATGGTGATATACTTTTTAATCATAAAAGCTTGTGTAGCACAGGCACTGGGGTGCGCGTTCACGATGCTACGAATTAGTGATGAGTCGTTCTTGAACGATTCTTTCATTTTGAACGAATCTTTAAAGTGACTCGGGAAGAACGAGTCATCTCGGGCAGTGATTCGTTCAGTTGCGCATGCGCAACATCCTATTAGGTTCTGTACTGGAATTAGTTCACCTGTTTCGAGTCTTCATATTTTTCAAGTCGTTCGTTCATTTTATGGGGCTGTCACGTGATGAACGAATGACTCAAACCCGAAGACTCGAGAGATGAACTAATCAATTCTTTTGCCAGCTCACACTGCATTGGTTGAGCTTATGGGGCTGTCACGTGATGAACGAACGATTGAAACCTGAAAACTTGTCAGATAAGAGGTGAGGAGAGAAGTTCATCGTCTGTGTACAGTATGGTGAAAAACTCTTATTTTCTCCTACAACTTCAGAATCGTCCAACATTTTTGTACCTTTTTGTTTGTAAACATTGTTTGACTTGCACTTTCTTAGTCTTTGCGCGTTCGCTTTGTAAACACTGGGTCTGTAGTTCCGTCTACATTCAGCGTGACCTTTCCACAATAGTATGTAGTATGTGAACGTGCATCCCAGAACCTGTGCTACATGAGCTTTTGTGCTTAAAAAGTATACAATTTTTTTTTTTTTCTGAAAAAAAATTAACAGATCGTTTCACTAGATAAGACCCTTCTTCCTCGGCTGGGATCATTTAGAGCCCTTTGAAGCTGCATTTAAACTGCATTATTGAAATTCAAAATCGGGGCACCAATCAAGTCCATTATATGAAGAAAAATGCTGAAATGTTTTTCTCAAAAACCATAATTACTTTACGATTGAAGACAGAAAGACATGAACATCTTGGATGACAGGGGGGTGAGTAAATTATTTCTTCTGGAAGCGAACTTCTCCTTTAAAGCTCTAAAATGATCCAATTTAAATGTTATTTTTAATGGGGCAACTACAATTAGAGCTTTTAGCAATTTTATTGATTAATTAGAATTTAATGTTTTGCCACGGAATGGCAATTTTGAATAGAAATATTACCAAAAGTTAGACACTGACAATATGCCAATGATAACAATAAAGAGAAAATAATTATCCAACTGCATGTCGGCGCACATGATTTTGGCATTTGAGGTAAGTTAGGTGCTCCTAAAAATTAGTTAGCTGAATGTTTTGTTTGTTATTTTAGGCCTTGCTCTCTCCTGAGCCATGGGTCCCTATCTCTTTGTTAAACTTGTTGTCTCTTTTGTTGTAAATAAACCCTTACTTTTTTTGTACCTCTAAATTGGTGTCATCTTCACTCGGGGACAGGGGATTGAAGTGTGTTCTTGCTGGGGTTTTTTTTTTTTTTTTTTTTTTATTTGCTTTTTCTTTGCTACTTCCCCTCTTAAACCCCTAGACAGGAGGGGAACGTAACACCACCCATGTGTGATGCACTCATTTCGCAAGATGCCATTAACACAGAATGCTCTGTTGTGTTGACAAAGATGTGACGCGGGCAGTGGAGTGGGAAAAACATGTAGGATCGGAGTGAACTTTATGTGCGCCATGTTTTTAGAAAGCCGTTTCATGCATTAGACACTGCAAAAGGTGCAAGTGCAACAGTTAATCGTGTCCATGTTTACATAAAAAAAACAATGGAAAAGCAGCGCAATCAAATAAAAAACCTGTGAAGAACTACTACTATATATCTGATATTTCATGTTTGCATCATGGTGACAGGCTGAAAGCTGCCGTTCATTGTTTTTACAGAACATTTATAGTTAATTATAGTCTACTGGTGTTATACATTCAGTCATTTTGAATTACCTTGATTTTTGAGATTTTTTTCCCTCTCTTATTATTTTTTAACATATAATATGTATAAAACAAGTTTGTACAAGATGTAGTTGTAGTTCATTTTCTGCAAGATATGTAACAAGTGATTTGTTTAACAGTTACATCATGTTGACAACTTCATGTGTGCTGCACTTGGAATATTTTTTTTTAAACTAGAGGGTTAATAAAGAAAACGTTACTTGAATCATGTTGTAGTTACATTTTCAAGTTGACTAGTTAAAAATCGTAAAAATAATAATAATTATAATAATCGGTCAAACGTTCTGGAAAAATCTAGATTTAATTTTTTTGCCATATCACCCAGCCCAAACACAATATACTTTGTGGTAAATAAACACTTATGTAAAGTTAAAAAATACAACAAATAGATAGCAGCAAAGGAGCACTTATTGGCTTATTAGTCATTAATTTCTACATTTTGCTTTATTTTGAAATTATAAAATCACTATTAAATTTGTTTTCGAATGGTCAATCAGAACTTAGTAAACACTGGTCACAGATGCGGAGATGCACCTTTCATTTTAACAAGCTGAATGCTTACTAAAAAACCTACAGATCATGTTTTCAGGGCATTTTAAGTCTTATTTTGACGCCATTAACACCATTATATTGTTCATTCAGATTGATTCATGAATGCGAAATGCACACAAACACAAGGCAGGATTTATCGCATGAACCAATCACAGCCAAACATAACCAGTTGTTTTCAATCATATCACGATGGAGGCATTACCTCCACTAACATGACTTTCCCTCATTCATTCTCAATTACCCAGAAACCCACTGCATGCTTTAGGGGGTCTGTTAAAACTCAATGGGCTCAGGGGAGGCGAGAGAGATGCAGATTTTACCTGCTAGTGTCACTGTTGCACAGTGTTTTAGAAAAACAAGTGATTTATTCCCTTTATGTTATAATTTGTAATATTTGTGTGTTTTATTTTTGTACTATGAAGTTTTTGAGGAAATATTTCCTCCTTGGCCTCCTCAGAGGAAATGCCCCAGATATAAAGCTATGCATAACAGGTGTTGTGAATGAATCAGTGTTCTTGAACAAACAAGTGAACAAATCTTTAAAGTGAAGGAAATGTTCTCTTTTAATTTCATGCGCTGGCACTGACATTGAATATTTTTCTTTACTGAAGCATCTCGTTTTGAAGAGCGTTCAAAGGCTCATGGAACGACTGAGATCAGCACTGAATGAGTCATCATCGGTGCATTGTTTTTGACCTTAAGTGGCCTCCGAAGAAAGTGGAGAAGGAAATTTACCCACCAGTCATTGCTCATCATTACAACCTTAAAGGATTTTGAATAAAAGTCATGCAACAGTTAAAACTGTTACAGGGTGATCGTGTTTGTTTAGTTGCGAATGTGTATCAGTTGCATTCAAAGCTAGAAATGGGGTGAAGACTTTTGAATAAATAAATGATCAATGACCATGCATTGTAATTTTTTTTTTTTTTTTTTTTTTTTTGTAAATGAACACCTACTGGTATAAAGATGTAAATAATTGAATAATCTGTGAACAAATCAGTGAATGCATCTGAACAAATCTTTTTAGGGAACTCTAAAGAGATTCACTAAGGTGAATCAAAACCTCTACTAATACCTTGCATGTGTTACAAACAGGAAGAGATGTTTTTTATTTCCCTGCAGCCCTTTCCTTTTTGTCGACCTCCTCTCATGTGGGCCATCGCCTTGGCAACGTACAGGGAAACAAGCCCTCTTCTTGAAGGGCTCAGACACTGGGGTCGCTGCTAATCTGAGGAGGTTGCAATAAACATTTCGAGCATGAGCCACAAACCCTGAAAATCCACATTGCTGGGGGGAGAAAGGGATCACTTGCATTTTCCAAAAAAAAAAGAGAAAGCAAAAATTGGAGGGAGAAATATTCATGGGGGCTTAAGAGAGGCCCTAGAAATCACTTTCAGGCCTCAGCTCATCTCAAATACTTCTTCTGTTTCTTTCTTCCTCAGGAGGAATATGTTCGGCCGGATTTGTTGCGCTGATGGTTTTATCCGTTTGTAATGGGGCTTGATTCTCTGCGATACTGAAGGAGAGAAGTAGAGGACAGTGATTTTATATGCACAGCACCTCCAGCTCTCTGCACATTCTTTTGAATCACTATTTTTCCAGTCTTTTATGCCCAGGAGATGCAGGAAAGTAGGAGAACAGGATTTGAAAAGCAAAACGCTCGGATAGGAGTATGTATTTAACAGATGTTTGAAATCAAAATGCCATGCATTTATGTTAAAGGCATCTTTCTCATACATGAAAGCTCAACAGATTAAAAGGTTCCCAGGGCTGCACCAGCTGTGTGTAAGTTACGACTTAGCCGAGTTTTGATGTAAAGTAACAGCTTAGACACTAATAAATATTTTTTGCGTTGCATTATTAAACTTGAAATGTTGAACACTATATAAACTTCTGTCAGGACAACTCTCAGAGGGATTGGAATGGTAATGTACATGACAACGTTAAAGGAGAAGTCCACTTCCAGAACAAAAATTGAGATAATGTACTCATCCCGTTGTCATCCAAGATGTTCATGTCTTTCTTTCTTCAGTCGTAAAGACATTATGTTTTTCGAGGAAAACATTTCATGAATTATCTTCCTTTAGTGGACTTCTATGGTGCCTGTGAGTTTGAACTTCCAAAATGCAGTTTAAATGCAGCTTCAAGGGGCTCTAAATGATCCCAGATGAGAAAGAAGGGTCTTATCTAGCAAAACAATCTGCTGTTTTCTAAAAAAGAAACATTTATATACTTTTTAACCTCAAATGCTCATTTTGTCTAGCTCTGCGTGAACTCTGTGCAGTCCAATTCAAGACAGTTAGGGTAGATCGAAAAACTCCCTTCTCATTTTCTCCTCCAATTTCAAAAATCGTCCTACATTACCTTTTTTTTGTAAAGGGCGTTTGACCTTCTTTGCAAGTTCACTTTGTAAACACTGGGTCAGTACTTCTGCAGCGAGTAACAGATCTATACAGGTGGAGCTGGGGAAAGTGGAGAGTTTCTGAAGCACTAGTCATATATTTGAATGTTGAGCGAGAGCTTATTGGCTATTGATACAGGAGAGAACCAATCAGCTGTTCCATATGATAATAATGTCATTATGTCAGATTGAGTCAGACCTATCAGACTGCACCATCTGGAGTTTCATGCCAGAACTTTGTATATATAATGTTTATGGAAGGCTTAATGGTTGAAATTAAATAGCAAATTGACTAAATTGCATCAATAATACTTAAATCCTTTAGGCATGGTAATGTTGACATTGACACTCATTTACATTTTGAGAAAGAACATTATGTGAATAAATTACTTTGTTAGTGGCTCTTGTGTATTGTGCTCCATGCTGTGCATATCTACTAAAAATCAATCATAATAATTAAATGTTTTCAAAGTATTTAAAGTAAACACAGTTTCTAATTCACACACTGTATTAAAATATCTGTTATTATTTAAGGAATAGTGAAAATTTGCTGGAAATTTACTCACCCTCAGGCCATTCAAGATGTAGATGAATTTGTTTGCTCATGGGAACAGGTTTGGAGGAATTTAGAATTACATATTTTGCTCACTAATGGATCTTTTGCAGTGAATGGGTGCCGTCAGAATGATAGTTAAAACAACTAATAAGGCAAAAAAGTCACAATAATCCACAAGTAATCTACAATACTCCAATTCATCACTTAACGTCTGCATGTTTGTGAGAAACTAATCCATCATTAAAGGATTAGTTCACTCAAAACTGAACATTCTGTCATTAATTACTCATCCTCATGTCGTTCCAAACCCGTAAGACCTTTGTTCAACTTTGGAACATAAATTAAAATATTTATGATGAAATTCTAAAAGCTTTCTGACTCTGCATAGACAGCAATGTAACTGGTAGATGGACGTTCTACGTTTCCCTGAGTCAGGATGAAGACCATGCTCCTTCTAGACCTTTTGACCCTTTGTTCCTCATAGAACACGTCCTCACATTCACGGTCTTTTACATATATAGATGCACCAAAAAATGATCTTAAAAGGATTTATAAACGAATATCAGTCGATTGCATAACTTCATAAAATGTACCTAACCCACATGTTTGACTGTCACGTTCTAATCAGTGAATAACTACTGAATAGTTTATAAATTTATAGTTGTGTTTAGTGTGTGTGTGTTAAATATTCATGCTTTAAACGTTTCTATTAACCAATTCTTTGTAAAATGTATTATATTCTTGTTATAGAAACCATTGTCCAAATTATACTCTGCAAGAGCAGGAAAATTCGAACCAAGTGACTAATAAGATAACAAGTTGATTTATGTATTGGGAGGAGAAAAACACAACACCCCATGCTAAGACAATGCCTAATTGGTCAAGACAACATTTGGGATGTGTCCAACAGCTGAGTTCAAAAACTCAGAACACAAACAAATGTTGCTTTTAGTCAGCGCTTTTCCCACCCATTTTTGCCATCATTTTTGCCACTGCTTTTTGTGTTCTTCAAAGTGCTCTTCCAGCGTGCTTTGGCCTGCACGCCTGCTGCTATTCAACCACTATGAGTAGAAAAGCCATCTAGTTTCATGACACTCTTTACTTTCTTTTACTTTAGTTTCTTTTCTTTCCCATTGAGAGTTTCGTGTTCTAAGTTAAGTTTTGCCGCAAAGCCGTGTCTCAGATGTCTGTGCCCGTCTCAAAACTTCAACGCCCAAGACATCACTTCCAACGACTACTGAATCAGTAACCTTGGGAAACCCCTTTCTGAAACAACAACAAAGGGAATCCCCTAAACAGGCAATGCAAGAAAAACCTCCAAACTGAACTGGTGCATTTAATATAAAGTTTAATAGCGTCATTGTGAAACTCAATGCGAGTGTTCAATTGATTGATGGTTGTTCAAGTCTAAGCAATTGCATATAATGCTACAGTGGAGAAAAAAATAGTAATTTCATCCCTTGCTGATTTTGTACATTTGCCCACTGACAAAGAAATGATCAGTCTATAATTTTAATGGTAGGTTTATTTTAACAGTGAAAGACAGAATAACAACAAAATCCAGAAAAACACATTTAAAAAAAGTTATAAATTGATTTGCAATTTAATGAGTGAAATAAGTATTTGACCCCTTCGCAAAACATGACTTAGTACTTGGTGGCATATCCCTTGTTGGCAATCACAGAGGTCAGACGTTTCTTGTAGTTAGCCACCGGGTTTGCACACATCTCAGGAGGGATTTTGTCCTATTCCTCTTTGCAGATCCTCTCCAAATCATTAAGGTTTCAAGGCTGATGTTTGGCAACTTGAACCTTCAGCTCCCTCCACAGATTTCCTAGGCCACTCCAGGACCTTAATGTGCTTCATCTTGAGCCACTCCTTTGTAGCCTTGGCCGTGTTTTTTTTGGGTCATTGTCATGCTGGAATACCCATCCACAACCCATTTTCAATGAGGAAAGGAGGTTCTCACCCAAGAGCTCGATTTTGGTCTCATCTGGCCACAACACTTTCACCCAGTTCTCCTCTGAATCATTCAGATGTTTATTGGCAAACTTCAGATGGGCACTGCAGCATTTCAGTCCTTCACGACATAGCGTGTTACCAATTGTTTTCTTGGTGACTATGGTCCCAGCTGAGATCATTGACAAGATCCTCCCGTGTAGTTCTGGGCTGATTCCTCACCATTCTCATGATCATTGAAACTCCACGAAGTGAGATCTTGCATGGAGCCCCAGACCGAGGGAGATTTACAGTTATTTTGTGTTTCTTCCATTTGTGAATAATCGCACCAACTGTTGTCACCTTCTCACCAAGCTGCTTGCAGATGGTCTTGTAGCCCGTTTCAGCCTTGTGTAGGTCTACAATCTTGTCTTCTTTGGACAGGTGTCTTTTATTCAGGTTTAAGAGAGTGTTTAATTTCAGCTCGGTACCTGTATAAAACACACCTGGGTACCAGAAATCTTGCTGACTGATAGGGGATCAAATATGTATTTCACTCATTATTCACTCATTATTATTTCATGCAAATCAATTATATTAATTATATATTGTTTTTCTGGATTTTTTAGTTGTTTTTGTTGTTATTCTGTCTCTCACTGTCAAAATAAACCTGCCATTAAAATTATAGACTGACAATTTTTTGTCAGTGGACAAATATTCAAAATCAGCAGGGGATCAAATAATTCCCCCCCCCCCCCCCCCACTGTATAAACTTGGGATTTCATATTTTCACTCACCTAAACTCAGTGGTGGACGAAGTACACAAGTTGAGTACTTGAGTAAAAGTACAGATACGTATAATAAAATATTACTCCAGTAAAAGTAAAAGTGCTCCTCTTTCAATTTTACTCGAGTGAAAGTACAAAAGTACCCGATTTTTTATGTACTTAAGTAAAAAAGTACTGATAGATTAATTTTGCAATTTTAAATAGGCTACTTAATTGAATTTTATATTAGCACATATTTGTTTTTATAATCCTACTGCTCAAAAAACCTGGGATTTTCCCAAAAAATACATTTTTGTTGTTGATATGGACTATGTTGACGAAAGTGATATAGTAATATTCAATGTGTAGCTTACACTGCAATGTACCGAGACAAAACAGATTTGACAATCATATTTTCAACAGTAAAAAAAAAAAAAGTGTTTTAAAGCTTGTTTTGCATAACGTCACGGTTATATATGACATGAGAATAAGGCCTAAAGTTAGGGAGAACATTTTAAGGAAATATTTACATAATGATTATTTCCTTTCCTTTGATAATTACTGTAGTTACCATGATCTGAACATCACATCCTTTCTTTTTCCCTCGGATGTAATCTATCTAGGTGGTTGAATAAAAATATGTGGACTTTATATCTAAAAATGATCTCAACTTAGCACCAGCAAGCAGCTAGACAGTTAGCATCAGCTAACAATATTTACTTATTTTCAGTATAGTTAAATAAACATTATATCTGTCTACTCTAGCTGATCCAAACAATATAAACATTTATACTGTTGCAAAACAATATATAAACAGACGTCACGTAGGGCTAGCATTTTAATAAAACTGCTAACGTTACATCAGCGAGGAATATGAACGTGCATGAGTTATTTTATTTAAGCTGTTATTACAATTTTTCGTTTTTGATGTGTCTGAATTCAAGCATTTCAGTGCGCTTAAACAGATCACCTTTTACAGCAGATGTAATTCACAAACAACGGACAGCTTTGACCTAAATATGATTTTCAGTTATAATAATTAATACGAAACAGAGATGCTCACAAGTCTCTGAGCTAGAGTCCAAGTCAAGTCTCAAGTCTCTTTATTATATTAAGTCTCTGGTTATAATAAGTGTTGCATCACGTACAGCGACCCATCCAACATTGCATAGCTATATATAAGGAACTCAAAGCATGTAATATGTTATAATGACTCCTTTATCTATTAGCATACAGTATCAGCTTTGATTTTGGTATATAATCAGTGTAAACAGGCTATTGCAACATGACAAAAACACCAAGAATGCTTTACTTTTAAGTTAATATCTGTATTTTGCCTTGTAGCATGAACACACAGTACAGTACAGACCAAAAATTAAGAAAGACCAAATATGGTCAAACATCACATTGTGCTCCTAATTTAAAAAAAATAGTAGCACAATCAAAATTTTAGGAGCACATTCTAAACAATAATCCAAAAATCTGATAAAAAAATTTGCCTTCCCATTATGAGGTGATATTTGACTCCTTAAAGTGATTTACAAGGGACTTTAACTTTTGTTTTTACCTTTTCATATGTTTAATGAGGCTCAGAGGTGGCAGAAGTGCAATCATATTCCTAAATTCATTGTTGAGATTAATGTTTTAAATCAAATTGTTTTAATACAGAAATGTTAAATGATTTAAATAACTGCCAGCAGGTGGCGGCAAGAGACTGATTTAATTACTGAATCATATCATTCATTTGATTCGTTCGAACTGCTGCTTCATTTAGGAATAAAGAGTGACTGTCTTTATGAATGGGAAATTGAATCATTTCACTAGAAACGAGTTCATTCATAAACGAAACACCGCTGTGTTTGAATGGAGATGCGCAGCGGCTCAGTTGTGACTTGTTTCAGACTACTTCTGACGACGAAATAGAGCAAAATCAGGCAACAGTGTTACAGTCAGACAATGAAAGTCACTTAATAATAACATCTTGTTTATTTAACTGCTGTATTAAATCAGTATCTCATTTACAAACTCCCTTAAAATTAGTAAAAGCTTAGTTCGCGATATCACAAAGCTCTATTATAATCAATGACGCTGTCTATACTGAATCTTTTATCCTCATATCACATATTTTGCATTGAGCACTTCTTCTGTTTGGGCCGTCTTGTTTGAAGTTTTAAAATCCAAAGCTAACGATGAATGGCACAGCAGTCGACATGTTTGTTCGTTGTCCTCTCATGTGTGGCGGCCGCGCCTAAAAAAAAAAAAAAAAAAATGTGTGGCGCGCCCGCGCGCAGCAGATACACGTCGCGTGTTACATGGGCAGGTTATAGGTAATGGAGGGAGTTGAATAACAGCGAGCTCATCAGTTGTTTCCTAAAAATAAACATTGTTCACGAGTCCCGCAGCTCGAGTCCGAGTCGAGTCTGAAGTCTTTCGAGGACGAGTCTCAAGTCGAGTCTGAAGTCACTGTGTGTGCGACTTAAGTCGCACTCGAGTCCGAGTCTCAAACTCCAGTCCCCATCTCTGATACGAAAATTCGACCTTGGTAACTTACTTTTCGCAGCATCGGTCGCGCGCACAAAAGATCTCCCTTTTTTACTTGTGAATTCATTTGACTGGAGACTCGCTCTAAACGGATCACTTGAATCAATGAGTTGTCGATTCGAGAACAGCTGCAATCGGATCATTCCAATTCGTGAATGAATCGTTTGGTGCGATTGGGGAATCAGTTTAACAGGTTCATTGAAAAGAATCAGTTTGTTCATGAATCAGACACCGCTTGTGCGTCTCAGAGCACGTGATATATTATAAGGAGTAACGATAAGTTTATGAAATGTAGTAAAGTAAAAAGTACGATATTACGCTTTGGAATGTAGTGAAGTAAAAATGAAAGTTACTCAAAATAAAACTACTCCAGTAAAGTACAGATACTTGAAAAATGTACTTAAGTACAGTAACGAATTACAACTACTTCGTTACTGTCCACCACTGCCTAAACTCATTCTTCCCTCGCTTTCTCTCTTTCTGCAACTTGTGTGAATATGTGAATGCATGTGTCTATGTGTTAGATTAGTTATTTATAAGCCTTATTTATATTGAAAAGAGAAGTATCTTGTGTTTTGTGCTTACAAGATGATGCTAATAAATAGTGGTTTCACTATATTTTCGATAGTAATATCCAAAGTTGATGTTATACGGCTCATTCAATAACTCAATACGACTCAGTGACTAGCTGTAGAACAGTGATTCTGTCCAAATTCCTTATAAAATTGTAATCATTTCCTTTTGAGCTAAACCTCTTTGACCTGTTTTTCTTACATTATTGTTGAACCAGTGATGTCACATGGACTATTTTATAGGGGTCGTCAGATGCCCATTTTCCACAAGTTGATATGATTCTTCAGGGTCTTTATGAAAAGTCTATAATATACTTTGGTTAAAAATTCTCAATGGTTGTGTAAAACAACACTCTTTTTATCTTGCCAAAATCAGCTCTGCAAAAATCATCTCATTCTGGTCGAGGCTGCTTTAAATGTTAATGAGCTCTGCTCGCCCCGCCGCTCTCTTCTCTCTGTGGAGTGACGAGCCTGTTTACTTTAGCCACATTTAGCCGCTAAACTTGCTAACTAGCACATTATAAGGCAATCACAAAGATTCATAAAAAAATCCTTATACTCACTTCTGCTGTAAGTGAAGCTGGATCACGAATGATTCACGCGAACATAGACGGATATATGTAGATCGGGAGGCGCATTCCCTTCACAAACAAACGTAATCCACTGCATCTTCAGCGGCTCAGATGTCGGAAGTAAATGACGACCACTATGTTCATTATTACATCCAGCAACACAACACCTCAATCGCTCAGTTGGAGATATTCTTGTCTAACTTACATCCCTGCTCCAGCATCGAAACAAAGAGGGCGGACTGTTACAGCTGATGAGGTAAAATGCTCATGTCAATCAACTATCGTTGGAGCGAACTCTGTTGGTGTGACACCACAACGACAGGCATCTGAGAACGGCTCGATTTGAAAAAGGGAATGTTATTTTTACAGATTAATTAAAAATCACTGCATGGATTTTTATCATTATAGGGTAGATTTGTACATACACTGCCAACACACATTAATGTTCAAACAACGTGTAAAAGTGAACTTAGCATCCAAAGACCCCTTTAATGATGTCTTTACTACCTTTCTGGGCCTTGAACGTGGTAGTTGTGTTGCTGTCTATGCAGGATCAGATTCATCAAAAATATTTTAATTTATGTTCCAAAGATAAACTAAGGTCTTATGGGCTAGCAATGACATGAGGGCGAGTAACTAATGACAGAATTTTCATTTTTGGGTGAACTAACCCTTTAGGGCATTTCGACTTGAACCTGATGCTTCTGGCCAAAATACCAGTCTGTAATCCATAATAAAGCTTCCTCAACATTAACAATGCTTCCTCAACTCATTTACATCTTGAATGGCCTGAGGGTGAGAACATTTTCAGCAAATTTTCAAGTTCTGTACGAAGGGCATTTTTAGTGCTACATTCTATATTAGCTATATCACCAATATAAACTATTCATTTAAATAGTATCATATTTCAATGGAAATACATTTTTCCTGTCAGTTACGCCATGCAAAAGTTCAAAGATCATGGAGTTACTGATAATCAAGGATAAAATGAAATTCACAGCATTTCAACACAACCTCTGCTCACATATTTAAATGCTATTGGATTATTCAACTATGCATTATTTTTTATAGAGATCATACTACTTGCTAGCTATATTTTTTCTTTGGAACAAATGTTGCAATGGAATAAAGTAGTTAAAAACTAGCAAGTAGTCCCTAGTGTGCACTTTATGTTCCATATTAGGTAAGAACTAACAAACGGCTGGTGCAGCCCTTCCCTGGTCAATACGGCAAAGCGTGTGACTTATTATGAGAATGTTGAAATCGTTCATTAATGTTTCAGTGGAGTCCATCCACCGGCACGTCCAGAATAAAATATACCCCTGCAAATCTGTGCACATTTTCACCATCCGTCCCAGCCCGGTCATCATTTCCACAAAAGTAAGTAAATTTAGTGGCATTTATAATGCATACATACTAAAGAACTGCATTAGAGGCCTTTCCTTTTGCTTATTCTCAGAGCAGTGTGAGCTATGATCCTGGCTCTTTCAGAGAGCATCAGCTCTAATGAGCTTTAAAAGATCATGTCATTTTCAGGATCCAAGCTTTCCTTTCCTCCTCCTTTGCTTTTTATCTCAATTACCACTGTACCATGGGGAACGCAATTCATCTCTGAATGGACCAAAGTCTTTAATGGTGCTCTCTCTTGAATTTAGCCTCTACAGCAGTGCTTTGATAGGCGGCGAGGATAAGGGTCTGCTCAGCGTGATTAAACACTCCTCTCCGCTGCCAAAAATGCAGCATGCGTACTGCTCAACTGCTGTTTTGTTTGTTGCTGTGTACTGAACTCATTTATCTTCCTCCTGATCCTCTTCTTCCCCCATTTCTACTTTCTTTACCCCCTCTCTGTGTTACAAGTGATCACATATAATGTGACAATACATAATCATGTTCTGTTAAACATACATGGCAGCAGTATTAAAGCACATACAGTATAGAGCCATAGGGTGATTCAAGATACAACCCGTCACTATGAATCAACTGTGCCAGCTGCTTTTACTTCTACAGTCTTGATATTTGGGGGCAGGAATCTGAAGTGTTTGCTCTGAAATGATTATAAATATGGATTGGATGACGTCTTGACAGCATTGGCCAAATATGCAAGATGATTGATGCGCCCGCATTCTTTTTATGTTGTCGTCCATCTTCTATGATAATGTCTTTTAGAGGCTGAATACCAATTCATCCTTATTTGGCCAATGTAAAAAAGAGGGAAATGGAAGCTGTGCCTAGGTAGCATTTCTCTTTATTGGCGTAATTGCATTTGTATTAATTTTGCTAGCTTGACAAAGCTATTATTATTATATTTATATCTAAACGGAACTCCTCCTCCAAGTCTACAAGCTACATCCACTAAATTCAGCATAGTCCCATAGCCTTTTCTGGCAGCTTCCCATAGCTGGAGAGTAAAATTCTGACTATAAAAGCCACTTTGCACAGCATGTTCTCGGTTTATTATCGATGGGATGGAGGAAGCTGGAGGTTTTCATGCTCGTTCACAAGTATCCTGCTGATGTGCACACCTTACATGATCGTGCTGCGTACTAAAAAAGCATTTAGCTCTTGTATGTAGCTCCCTGTAGAATAGCTATATATGTACTAAATCGATTTCTTGATTTTCAATATAGTGGCAATCACTATCCACCTGTTTCCTCAATGCGAAAGTAAGTCAATGGGTGAGACTTCCGGTTCATTATCCGCTATAGGGAAATAATGAGAAGAATAACAACGTGCGGTAAACGGTAAAACTGTTTGCACCACAAACCAGTGTGCTCATAATTAAAATAATACATTAAAATAATGTGGTAAGACAAACCAATTTGAAATATCAAGCAGAAAAACAAATTGTTTCATACAGCTAAAAATAGCTGGACACGAATGAGACCGGAAGCCACACCCATAACATTTACAAATGGCCGCGCTCAATTGAGAATGAATGGGGAAAAGTCACGTGAGAGGAGGCAATACCTCCATGCGATATGATTGGATATGACTGGTTATGTTCAGCTGTGATTGGTGCATGTGATAAATCCCGCCTCTAGTGTTCATGCGCAATCGCAAATCAGTTTGGACGAAAATATAACAGCATCAATGGGAAGACGAATTTAAAAAAGTAAGTAAACAACTTACACATTTAGATATATCCAGTGTTGGGGGTAATGCATTACAAGTAATGCAAGTTATGTAATCAGATTACTTTTTTCAAGTAACTAGTAAAGTAACACATTACTTTTAAATTTGCAAGGAAATATTTGAGTTACTATTTCAGAAATACAGAAACAGAAATATCCTTGTATTTTATATCATTTTATTAAACTGTTTTTGCTGCTGTCCTTCAATGATCAAATTCAGCCATACTAACAAGCAAAAATGACTTTAGATAAACATAACATTTGTGTTTCTTTTTTTTTTTTACTGAAGATGAGTGTTTACCTTTGTTCTGCTGTACAGACATGAATTTACATTTTCTTTAGCCTTTACTTTTGGTGTGAAATGGCTTTTACTTTTTCCAAAAATAGTACTTTTTACATTACAAGCAAGCCCTGTCCAGATTCAAAAAGTAATGCAAAAGTAGTGCAAAAGTAATGTAATGCATTACTTTCCATAAAAAGTAACTAATGTAATTAGTTACTTTTTTAGGGAGTAACGCAATATTGTAATGCATTACTTTTAAAAGTAACTTTCCCCAGCACATGGATATAACTACTTCGTTATGTCAAAATAAGACTTGAAATGGCGTAAACAGGAGTTTTTTTAGGGAGTAATCAGCTTGGTGAAATTGAAAGTAAATCTCTGTGTCCGTGACCAATATTTACCGAGCTTTGATGACCGATGATTTGAAAGATTCAAAAATCGATAAAAGTTAACTATTAGAAGGAATAGCTTAACATGAGTTCACAAATAAGATATATTGTTTATATTGTTACTGCCTAGTTATTAATTTGGATTAAATGTAAAGTGCTTAAAAACAACTTGATAAGATTCAAACTTGGCTTTAATAAATAGAAAATTGATTACATTGTTAATATAAAAATATAAAATAGATTTTTTCCCCCTTTTTCTGCAAGTAATGTTTAACCAAGAATATGTGATATGAATTTACATTTGATTAAAAAAAAAAAAGATCTTGCTACAATATCTTACTATTTTATCTGGGGCTTGTCAGTGTAGAGTTAACATGTAGCAAAAACTTAAGTTTAGCTTACTGTCAAAATAACACTCTGCAAGTTTGGCATTTTCAACATTGGAAATGTTCATTGGAAATATGTGCCTCTACAGATTGCTGCAAAACTAAAAAAATGTACCTATATGTACAAATCACTGCAGTTTCCAGTTGAACACTAGAAGCAGTAAAACTCCAACTTGTATTCCTTTTCACTCAAAGTATGATTCACAGGTACAGAATTTTGATTAATAAAGCCTAATTTTTACACAGTTACTTACAGAATGTTATGACTTCAAAACAATTATCACTGATAAAAATGATTTTGTGGTGAAGTAAATACTACATTAAAAACAAATAAAAAATGTTAAGTAAATTCTTTGAACTTATAGGTATATTTCACTTGGAATTGTTGGTTATGTTTAACCAACATTCTTTAAGTAAATATTAAAGTTATGATCCCATTTTTCCCATCATGCACTGGGGCATGAATAATTAAAAAGGTTAAATTTTTCACTGTTTTCAAGTTGTATTTGCACTATTTTATGGTTGCTTTTGTTGTTATGTTTAGTGACTTATTGTTTTGTGACATCTGGAGTTCATTTTCTACTCAATCCACATTTAAACACTATCCACTGATTGTTACCGTCATTGTGTATGGTGAACCAAGTATTGAGGTCTCTGCGTTCATTTGGGTAGTAATTATATTGAATGGACTTATTATCTTAAAAGGATAACAAGCTGTCTGCTTACTTGCATGTTTGTAAGTGAATCACATGCTTTAAAAGCATGCTTTTTTGTTGTTGTGCTACATTGTTAAAGTAAATTTTATAAACAGTGACTGAGTGAAATGTACTTGAGTTAGTGATGGGAAGTTTGAATCATTTTACCCACTCAGACCTTTGAGTCTCGTTAAGCAAAATGAACGAATCTTTTTGAGTCATTTCATTCATTTTGTTCGTTTTAGCAAAATATAATTAAAATGTTACGTGTTACTTCCCCAGCACATCTACTGCTTACACAAACGTTGATCACCCTACAAACAAGACAAAAGTATAATGCTATAAGAAACAGAAAAGATTAATTCATTGTTTACCTGGGACTTTAGTCTATGATTAGCTCACCTGAACTCTTATCTGACAAGTTTTCGGGTTTAAGTCGTTCATTCATCACATGACAGCCCCATAAGGTGAACAAACGACTCGAAAAACCCGAAGACTCGAAACAGGTGAACTAATTCCAGTACAGAACCTAATAGGATGTTGCGACTGAACGAATCACTTCCCGAGACGAAATCTTACTTATTGTTTTTTTCAGTGTGCGATTTAAAAACTGATACTTTTGATTGTTGTTGTCACATATACATCTTCATATGCATGAGTTTTCTAATTCAGTAGGTTAACTCATTAGCTAAAGCGTTACGGCGATGCACTTAAGTGTTGAAGAGCTCCAGTACGAATCCCGTGAAACTACAGTTCGACAAAACAGCTAAAAAAAGTAGTACGGCTGCATCAACAAAGGCATTTTTATATCACTTTTACATTTTTACATAACACTATCGGAAGGTTTAGGGTTGGCTTTGGTGTAGGGGCTATTTCCAACATGATAGAGCCTTTAGCCTTTAGCCAATAAGATTAACCTTTAGCGACACTACCTGAATATTTAAATGCTGAACAGCAGTACGTATCTCAAGAAGCGTAATAAAAACACAGCAATATGTGCCTGTACCAACTTGATGAAAACGTGCCACGGTCACACACATGGACACACGCGAAACGTGCCGCAAGGTACGTGATTAAGGTGTTGCAGAAATGTATATCCAGGCATGTATTTTCATGAGCCTGGGTTGGGCATTTCGATTAAAGCGCAAATCTTGTAAAAACACCACCAACACTTACCCTTGTTTTACTGCATTGTATTTTGGCTTGCAATTCTGTACCGAATCTGAGTTTCTTCTGCTCAGCCTGCCACAGTAGCCGCACCCCTCTTGCAATTGGTTGAGCTGGAAAGAGATTGACAGATATGAGTGGATCGCTCTAAATATCCTGATTGTTTCTGGTGGGCTCAATATTTACACTTTTGTGGGAGATAAACCCATGACTGGTATGCTTATGGAAGCCAATGAACAATAAACTGGGTTAAGAGAATGCATTTTGACACAAACTTCACCTTTAACTTGATTAGCTACATTTGCATGCAGCACAGAATGCAGTATTTACATACTGTAGCATAGGGCTGAAGCAGTATCATACCCTGTTTCACAGCCTCTTATTTATATGGCAAATGAATGCAAAGCTCTCTGCCCATCGTGTACTGTGTAAAAAGCCATTAATTCCTGCTAGAGCTTTCAAGCTGTGTTCACCAAACTCAGCACAGTACTTCAGGCTGTTCTGACTTAGTAGGCTTTATTTCTCGAATTGATCAGACTTGATTGTCCTGTAGTGAAAAGCCTTACATCCATCCATTCAGTCAAGCTTGAAACTATTTAAACATTTCAGGAAAGGCTTTGTCTAGCCAGTGTCCGAGTTTGTCGTGACAAATTTAGTTTTTTCAGTTAACGTATGCCTCAGAATGTGACAAGCCATTTAGTGTTTGTCCTGATGAGTCATTTTAGACCTGCATGGTCCAGTGCATGATGTGGCATAGCACTGCCAATCTATGAAAAGCTGGAAAGCTGGCTGTAGTTGGATGTTTTCTTTTCTGCTTTCGTTCATGGTCTTTTTGGCTTTACAGTAATGATAGGACAGTTAATACCAGACAGTAATGTGGATGGCTGTTTACTGACATTGGATGCAATTGAACACAACTCCTTTTTTTGTGTCACAAGCACTTACATTTTATATGTCAGTATTTATTTCTATTTCAGCGTGTTAGTTTCATCAGTTTCAACAGCTACACTCTTAAAAATAAAGGTGCTTTAAAAGGTTCTTCACAGTGATGCCATAGAAGAACCATTTTTGGTTCCACAAAGAACCATTCAGTCAACGGTTCTTTAAAGAACCATCTCTTTCTTACCTTTTTATAATCTGGAGAACCTTTATTTGCCACAAAGAACCTTTCTTCTGAAAGGTTCCTCAGATATTAAAGGTTCTTCATGGAACCATTTAACAAAAAAGGTTCTTCTACGGCATCGTGAAGCACCTTTATTTTTAAGAGTGTATTTCCAGCCCAGCTTTAGTATTTTCTCTAGCAAGTCCTCTAAAGCATTATAGCTTGATTCAGGTTTAAACACATACATTTTTGTATAAATTTTTTACATTTTGAAAGAGCACTTGCGTAAGAGTAGTTAAAAATGTATGGAATGGAAGAGTTTTATAGATTATCGCACTAAAGGTTTGAGTCTGCACTTGGGGCTTGATAAATGTTTATGGTGCACCGAGAGCTCGGCAATTACTTCCCTATGAAGTTATGATACAGTCATGTTTTATGAAAGGCCTGATATTGAACTGTGCTCTACAGTGTGAACATCTTTAGATCTACTATTGTCATTTGAAACATTTCACAACATTGGGATAAAGACTGATTGCCATCTGTGGGTTCAGTAAGGAATGCTGTCAAGATGCCAAGACGAAATGTCCCTGCCTTGATGAAGCAAGCTGCATCAGGGATTCACACTGCAACTAAAATTGTCACAAAAGCAGCAAAAAATGTACAAGGATAATTTAAAATCTAGTCACAATTGGTGACAAGTAGGAAAGCTTTGTGTGCATCTATATTCACTTTCAGCAGATACCATCTTGTGCATACCATTTTTGAATACC
The DNA here is from genome assembly GCF_022985175.1 of Labeo rohita. NCBI lineage: Eukaryota > Metazoa > Chordata > Actinopteri > Cypriniformes > Cyprinidae > Labeo > Labeo rohita. Next base: position 9,560,773 of record NC_066881.1, on the reverse strand, counting down.
AATGAAAAATGACTCTCATGAACTGGTTTGTAATGAATCATTTGAAATAACAGATTCAAACAGTTTGAATCAGATTCAGTGAATCATTTAGAGCTGTTACTGAGTTTACAAGTGGCTCACTCACTGAACTGCCACTCATTTTTCATGTCCAATTCAAAATAAACCAAGAATCTTTCATTGGAAGCTGCATCTAGATAGCATATCTCTCTATTGTTGTTGTTTTTTTTAATTAATCAGATACCATCTTGTGCAAACCAGTGATGAATACCAATGACAAATTACTCTCATGAACTGGTTGTTTAAAATGAGTAATTAAAAAAGATTCATGAAACAATCAAAAACATGATCATAAGCTAGCAGTTTGAATCAGGTTGAATTATTTATAGCTGACACCGAGTTCACAAGTGACTCCCTCACTGAACACAGAGTAATTTTTCATGTCCAATTCAAAATGAACCAAGAATTGTTACTGTTATATATTATATATATATTATATAAGTTCTTCAGGCAAGTTTACTGATTGTTTATATGACAATGTGTAATTAAAGATACATATTCACAACAGAATTTTGTTGAATAAATTAATAATGTTGTTTTGAAAAATATATATTTTTTCTACTAATTACTATTTGTTAGTTTTTTGTTTTTGTTTACATTTTTAAAATGTAACTATTTTAATGAATTAATTAAATAATAAAATGATTGTTTTATTATTTAAAATGATGTCCAGTTGGAACAACTGTGAGTCAAGGTTTTTTTTTTTTTTTTTTTTTTTTGGGAAGGGGCAACGTCATCATAATCAACACGGGGTTTGACTTTTGATATTTATATGGCACAAATATTATCATGATCACTTGTCACAGCATCAAATTGTAACAAATTTATACTAAATACAACTAACACCCTAGTTTATAGAATTTAAATCATTATAATTTATATATAAAAGTGTCCCTTCGTCACAGCTATAGCAGAATGAACTAAAGTGTTTCTGAACAACTATCTCTGTCAAGCGATTTTGTAATTTACCAACTGAAAAATCATTTTCCTCTTAAACATTTAATTAATCATATCTTTGCTGCTCTGACAGAGAAGCCCGCTTCTGGCACAAAAGGTAATTGCTTTTTATCTCATAATTCAGACTTTTTTTTTCTTGCAACTGCGAGTTTTCATCTCACAATTTTTTTTTTCTCTCAGAATTACGTGATATAAATTCAACACTGCAGCAGATAAAATCATAATTGTGAGATAAAAATCACAATTCTGACTTGTTTCCTTGCAATTCTTTTAGTAACACTTTATTTTAAGGTGTCCTTGTTAGACATTTCATATACTTACTATTATAACAATATGCATACATGCAAGTAACCCTAAGGCAAATCCTAACCCTAACCATATAGTAAGTACATGTAATTAATTAATATTACTAAGTACTTAAATGTATAATTACACTGTAATAAGGACACGTTAAAATAAAGTGTAACCATTCTTTCCTTTTTTCTTGCAATTCTGACTGTTTTCTCACAATTCTTTTCTTTTTTCCTTCCATTTCTTTGCTTACTCTCACAATTCTTTCTTTTTTTCTCACAGTTCTGACGTTTGAGATATAAATTCGCAATTGCGAGTAATAAAGTCCAATTCTGAAGGGGAAAAAGACTGAATGTTCTCAGAATTGCTAGTTTTATATCTCACAATTCTGACCTAATAACTCAACTCTAACAATTACGTGTTATAACTTCAGAATTGTGAGTTTATATTTTACCTTCCTGGCAAGTTTAACTTTATTCTACAATTCTTATCTTTTTCTCAGAATTGTGAGATATAGGCTAAACTTGCAATTGCGAGTCAGAATTGCAAGAAACAAACTCACAGTTCTTACTTTTTTCTCAGAATTGTGTTATAAATAACAATTGCGGGATATGAACTCACAATTGCGAGTAATAAAGTCAAAATTGCAAGATTTTTATCTCACAATTCTGACATTATTTCTCATAATTGCGATTTTTTTTCTCACAATTATGATTTTCTCTCGTAATCCTTTTTTCTTTGCAATTCTGACTTTTTTTTCTCAGAATTGTGAGATAAAAACTTGCAATTGTGAGAAATAAAGTCAGAATTGAGAGATTTTTATCTCATAATTCTGACTTTATTTCTCGCATTACCTTTTTCTTGCAATTCTGACTTTTTTCTCACAATTCTTTTTTTCTCAGAATTGTGAGATATAAACTTGCAACTGCGAGTTATAAAGTCCAGTTCTGAATGGGGAAAAAACTAATATATTCCCAGAATTGTAAGTTTATATCTTACCTTTTTCCAAACAATTCTTACTATTTTTCTTGCAATTCTGACTTTTTTCCTCAGAATTTCAAGATTTAAACCAGCAATTCTGAGAAATAAAGTCAGAATTGTGAGTTTAAATATATATTTTATATCGCACAATATTGACTTTACACAACTCGCAACTGCAAGCTTATATCATGCGATTCTGAGGAAAAAATGACAGAACTGTGAGTTTCTATCTCACAACTTCTGACTTCAGAAAGTCAAAATTTTGACATAAGTCGCAAATACCTTTTTTATTTGAAGTGGCAGAAATGGGCTTCCATAGTCTGGAGCCTCGTACATGTAGGAAAAGAACTGACTGGGGTCATAGTATTGTTCTTTGATTGACTGCTAACTTGAAAACATCATAAAACTTACATAAGGTCAGTTGACATCATTTCAGCTTGATCGGTGACAGTTGCTGCCACTCAGAACCAGTTTCTTGCAGTTCTGTTTGGCAGATCTCAACAGGCTTTCTCTGAGTTTGATGCAGCCTCTCCCGTCTGTGCACAGGGCCAAACTGCTACGCTGACACAGCGGTGATCCCGGCCGGTCGAGAGGTTAAGATTGACGAATGCACCATCTGCTACTGCACGTACGAGGAGGGCACCTGGCGTATCGAGAGGCAGGCCACCTGCAGCAAGAACGAGTGCCAGCCGAGCTAAGGCTCGAGACCCTCAGCCTTCACCCGGACAGCTGTGGAGATGTGGATCACCTGTCCCAGCTGTGGTCTGTATGGGCTCAGCACGGCAGCCCTGAGCCTCACACGCAGCCAAGACACCGGCCGCCGCGTGCCGTTACATCAGTCGGTCATTTGACTATGAACTCAGAGTGTCCTGTAGCATGCAGCGGACGGGCCAATTAACCTGGGAACAAGGCCAAGGGCCAGAGTGCAAAACGCTACTTTCGTCTCGCTACCACGGAGTCTCTGAGTTGGCATCGAGTCATGACGAGTGATGAGATTCATACGTTAGAGTTACATGTATAGTCTTAGGAGGCATGGAGTCGAATTCAGCTATATTAATACTTCAAGTTTGTATTGAGATTTATAACCCATATAAAGGATATTTATTTATGTATGTGCTGGTTCAACGATTATGATTGGATTCAGATATCTGATTTACAGTGAAATGATATTTTTTATAGCCACTGTATTTTGATATGCTGTAACGGTTTAATACCGGATCGACTTCAGTCCGTCTTATTAGAATGTATAACGCACCTACAGCTGTCAATGTGTCTGGAGGAAACGTTTCGTCAAAGACTGTCAGCAGTGACACATAACATCTAACACAACGTCAGGATAGTCAACAGAGCAGAATGGATTCGCTCTCCATTCAAGGAAATCAAAAACGGAAAAAAAAGCTGCTTGCAGATGTTTGCATTTATGTTAAGTCTCTATTGTGCTCTTATCTGAGGTCCGTTTTGCTAAGACGTGTTTCTATGTGTACGTGTTTTCATGTTCCAAATAAATCGTTACACTGTGCATGCTTGTTTGTGAGTTAGATGCTGATGTGAGGTCGACTAAGGTTAGTTACTATTTTAAAATGCAGGGCCATGCTTTAAATGTCAAGTAAAAACATGAAAAATAGCACAGATTTCATGGGGAATATTGACCAGAAGGAGTGTCCAATCGAGTGGCTGGTCCAATAACTCGATGGTTTAAATTTAGCTCTGTCAATAAAGACCTCTGTATTAGCATTTTACTTTCAAGACACTTAACCCCAGGTCTTCTGTTCTTGCAGTCAGTGTACTAAATTGTAGTGTAAATAGCACTGGGTGAAAAGCAGTGTTATTTTAGTATCACTGAGATACTATTCTAGTTTTTATTATATCTCTTATTCCACATCCCTGGACCACAAAACCAATCATAAGGGTCAATTTTTCGAAACTGACTTTTGAATACACCACCTGAAAGCTAAAAATAAATAAGCTTTCTATTGAGGTATGGTTTGTTAGGATAGGACAATATTTGGCCGAGGTACAACTATTTGAAAATCTGAGGGTGCAAAAAAATAAAAATAAAAATACTGAGAAAATGGCCTTTAAAGTTGTCCAAATGAAGTTCTTAGCAATACATATTACTAATAAAAAATTAAGTTTTGATATATTTTTGGTAGGAAATTTACAAAATATCTTCATTGAACATGATCTTTACTTAATATCCTAATGATTTTTGGCATTAAAGAAAAAGCAATATTTTTGACCCATACAATGTATTGTTGGCATTTGCTACATATATACCTGTGCTAGTTAAGACTGGTTTTATGGTCCAAGGTCACATATTAGATCCCTTAACCCTACCGCATACCAGAGGTCACGTTAACCGAAAATAGTCCGTCATTGACGGTATTTTTTCATTAGTGACGTAAAAATCTGAAGGCCGTCCGTTACTTTGACAGATTACACTGAGGGTGATCTGTTGTAACTTGTAACTGTAATTTCCACTCCTCTCCAGCTGGTAGCGAGTGCGCTCCAGTGTAGCAGCAGAGCACTGGATCCAGAACAAAAACAAAACTGTCATGAATCTTTTGCTATGCGTTTGATTACGCACAGGCGAGTACACAGAAGAACGATCTATCACGCCACATTAAAGAGCGCCAAAAACGGTATTTATTGCTTAAATTTCTTAATGAAATGGACAGAAATTGAAATCTGAGACTTTGTTTCATATCAAAAGTAACACAAAGCTTAGCCTATTGCGATTTATTGGATGGGAGGCGCACTATGTACTGTCCATTTATGAAAACAACTGAAAACAGCCTAACTTAGACCAAAAGACTGATTGGGATTTACGAATCGATATTGGTTCATAAAAATGAGAATATATTAAAATCACTGTCACTGCAAGGTGTGGTGTTGAACATGAAAAGTGACACAGTCTCATCTGTTCATCTGTTCTCTTCAAAATAAATGCTTCAAAAGTCTATATCGTCCTCTAGGTTCATAATTAAAAATGAAAATGTGAACAAAAATAAAGCAATTTAATGTGTTATGATAAAAATATGAAAAATAAAATGACGGGTAATAATAAATTATGACTGAATTTTTTTACAACCCTGTCCGTTAAAATGAAGTCTAACGCAAAAAAGTCTAACACAACCTCTGTCCTATACCTAAATTTAACTTGACAAATACCTTATTGACTATTAATAAGCAACAAATTAGGGGTTTACTGAGTTAAAAGTTGTCATTAACAGTGAGATTTGTTCCCCAAACTAAAATATGACTTTTTTTTTATAATAATATTCATACAGTAACACTTTAGACTAGGAAACATTATTCACTATTAACTAATTGTTATTAAGTAGCATGCATATTACTAGTATATTAAGTGTTTATTAGTACTTATAAAGCACAATAATACATGACCATATTTCAGATCCCTTAACTCTATAGCTAAACATAACTAAGAACATCTACCTACTTACTATCAATAAGCAGCAAATTAGCAGTTTTTTTTTTTTTTTTTTTTTTTTTTTTTTTTGAGGGAAAACTCTTAGTTGAATATGTGTTCCCTAAGTGTTACAGTCTATGCAGATTTTATTTTTTAGTTTAATTTAATATCAAGTTAAACTAAATGAAAATGAGAATTGTAAATTTTTGGGTAAAGTTTTATTTCAAGTAACAAAAAATGTTCTTTGGTCACACTTTAGTTTGGGGACAAATTCTCACTATTAACTAACTACTAACTATGACTTTTGTCTTAATAAATTACTAATTTGCTGCTTATTAATAGTTAGGTAGTTGTTAACTTTAGGTATGGGGTAGGATTAAGGGATCTAAAATATGTTCATGCAGAACAACACATTAATATGTGCTTTATCAGTACTTATAAACAGCCAATATGCTAGTAATAGGCATGCTAATAAGCAACTAGCTAATAGTGAGAATTAGTTTTGAAAATAGTGTTACTTTTCTATATGGTTTTAGTATTAGGTAAAGTAATAGTTCACTCAGAAATGAAAATTCTGTCATTAATTACTCACCCTCATGTTGTTCCCTGTAAGACCTTTGCTCATTTTCAGAACACAAATTAAGGTATTTTTGATGAAATCCCAGAGCCTTCTGGCCCTGCATAGACACCAATTCAACTGACACGTTCAAGGCCCAGAAAGGTAGTAAGGACATTGTAAAAACAGTCCATGTCACATCAGTGGTTCAACCTTAGTTTTATGAAGCTACGAGAAGACTTTTTGTGTGCAAAGAAAATAAAAATAAGTACTTTATTCGACTATTTCTCCTCTTCTGTGTCAGTCTCCAACACATGCGTATGATGCTGCTGACGCACGTCCTTACCTTTCTGGGCCTTGAATGTTGTAATTACATTGCTGTCTATGCAGGGTCAGAAAGATCTTGGATTTCATCAAAAATATCTTAATTTGTGTTTTGAAGTTGAACAGAGGTCTGAAGGGTTTGGAACGACATGAAGGTAAGTAATTAATGACAGAATTTTCATTTTTGGGCAAACTAACCCTTTAACTATAATATCTCTAGTGAAAAGCTCCTGCAGAATGGCACATAAAATAATTACTGGGTAATATAAACTAGTAATATAAAAATTGGGACTGTAGGACTGGAAAATGGGAAACTACAGTTACATATAGCTGGAGCAATTTCTTTATGATCTAACCCTTTGAAATAACTTTTGTTGGTATGACCTAGATTGATTCTGCAATATGAAATATTCTTGACTTGATTAAAGCCAGTTCATTTAGATGTTACCACATGAAGCACGTTTTTAGGTTACCTGACAAAATGTGTTTTACAGTGAGAGCAGAAGTGTAAAAATGCTGTAAATCATACCCAGCCCTGGTTTGCTTATTTTAATCAAACTCCCACCCTGGGGAAACTGTCTTGTTGAACTTCATCAGACTGAAGAAAGAACAGAAGGTAAAAAGATCTTCACAATGCTGGTGTTCATGTCCGGAAACGGTAAGGAATATCATAGTGCACTGCAGTATTTCTCATTTTTGAGACCCTAGGAGATAAAAACAACAGCAGATTTAAAAAATGCTCAAATTTGATGCTCATGTAGGATAAAGACCACAGCTAATGGAGTTAGTTCATGTATACTAAGCATTAAATAATCACTTGTCTTCTCAGTTCAGAGCGTCTAATAATGAGACAATAAGTGGAAACTCAAAATGTGCAGGGCTGAGCTACTCCAAGACCACTGGACTAAGAAACACTGATCTAGATGATTCAGTCAGCTCAAACACCTCCCACTGATGGAGATGTGAGATACATGTAAGATGCGTCTGTGCTTGAACAATAATCTTGCTTGAAGAGTGTCTTGTTGCATACTGCCACACTGCTCACATGAAATCAATACACGACTGAGGCGGCAGCCTGTGATATGCTGACAAGAGGGAGTATAAGTGAGAACACGTGCTGTTGAAATCTTGATATACTGTAGCCGTTTGATAGATTTAGCAGGTAACCCAATACTGCATTACAATAATCAATCCAGGAAGTAAAAAATGCATGATAAGGCCTAATTCTAGCAATGTTTCTAAAGTGATGGATTTTGTGATACTTTTAATATGTGAATCTACTTTCAGATGGGCGTTGAAAATTACACAGAGCTTATGAGCATGAGTCACAGTACTATTGTCCATAATTAAATTAAAACTGCTACTGCTACCTTTATGAATAGCTGCTGGTGTGCCAGTGAGAAGAACCTCTGTCTCTGAACAGTTTAGCTTTAAAAAATTTGAAATGACATTAATATCGGACTTAAATGAGAACTCCACTTTCAGAACAACAATTTACAAAAAATTTACTCACTCCCTTATCATCCATTATGTTTATGTCTTTCTGTCTTCAGTCGTAAATAAATTATGGTTTTTGAGGAAAGCATTTCAGGATTTTTCTCCATATAATGGACTTAATTGGTGCCCCGATTTTGAACTTCCAAAATGTAGTTTAAATGCAGCTTCAAAGGGCTCTAAAATAAAAAATTGTTTACTTTTTAAGCACAAAACCTCATGTAGCACAGGCTCTGGGATGCGTGTCCATGTCACTACGTATTATTGAATCACGTCGAAAGGACACGCGGAGGCGGACCTACAGACCCAGCGTTTACAAAGCGAACGTGCGAAGACTAAGGAAGTGCAAGTAAGTCAAACTCTGTTTACAAACAAAAAGGTACAACGATGTCGGATGATTGTGAAGTTGTAGGAGAAAATGAGATGGAGTTTTTCGCCATACTCTACCTTTTTGAGATGGAGTACACAGACGATAAACTTAGACGTGATTTGTGGTGTCATGGACGCGCATCCCAGAGCCTGTGCTACACAAACTTTTGCGCTTAAAAAGCATACAAATTTTTATTTTTCAAAACAAATTGTTTCGCTAGATAAGACCCTTCTTCCTCAGCTGGGATTGTTTAGAGCCCTTTGAAGCTGCATTTAAACTACATTTTGGAAGTTCAAAATCAGGGCACCAATGAAGTCCATTATATGGAGAAAAATCCTGAAATGCTTTCCTCAAAAAAAAAAATAATTTCTTCACGACTGAAGACAGAAAGACATGAACATTTTGGATGACAAGGGGGTGAGTAAATTATTTGCAAATTGTCATTCTGTAAGTGGCATTTTCCTTTGAAGCTGATATAAATGTGAGTATCATCAGCATAAAAGTGGTACCCTAAGCCAAAGTTCCTAAAAATTTGGCCCAAAGCACACATATAAACGCTAAATAATACAGGACCCAAAGATCCCTGAGGGACACCATGACAGACCTGTCAAATGTCCGATTTAGATGATTCAGTCAGCTCAAACACCTCCTACTGATAGAGATGTGAGATACATGTAAGATGCGTCTGTGCTTGAACAATAAGCAACAGTGTCTTGTTGAATACTGCCACTGCTCACAAGAAATCAATACACGACTAAACCAGCAGCCAGTGCAGACTATAAAGGACACCTGTTATATACTGACGAGATGGAGTATAAGTGAGAACATATGCTGCTGAATTCTGGATATACTGTAGCAGTGTGATAGATTTAACAGGAACCCAACAAATAAGGCATTACAATAATCAATCGAGGAAGTAACATATGCGGGAACAAGTCTTTCAGCATCAGGCAGTGTGATGAAAGGCCTAATTCTAGCAATGTTTCCAAGGTAATGAAATGCAGATTTTGTGATACTCTTAATATGGGAATCTACTGTCAGATGGGCATCGAAATCACTCAAGGTTACGAGCATTAGTAGATAAAATTAGGGTAAATTTGTACAAAATCAAATTAAAACCTGCCTTTAAGAATAGCTGCTGGTGTGCCAATGCTATCTCACGACCAATTTGTACGTATTTTCCAAGGTGGCTAATTCGTACGACCTCATTCATAGATTTGTCTAAACCTCTTTGGCAGGTAGGTTTATGGACCTGGTTAGGGGTAGATCATTTGTAATGAATTCAAAGTTTGGGACTCATAAAATATGTACGATTTAGCAAAAAGTAAGGTTGTATGAATTTGTATGAATTAGCCACCTCGTACAATATATATACGAATCGTCAGATCAGGTTGGATGTGCCAATGAGAAGAATCTCTGTCTTCAAAAAGTTCAGTTTTAAAACAATTGTTTTTATTTATGTTTTTATTTCCTGCTTACACTGAAAAAGACACTGATATTGGATTTAGAGCTGATAAATCTGAGTATCATCAGAATAAAAGTGCTACCCTAAGACAAAGTTCCTAATAATTTGGGCCAAAGGAGGCATATAAAAGCTAAATAATAAAGGACCCAAAACAGACCCCCGACGAACACCATGCCAGACCTGTTCAATGTCCAGTTTGTTGTTTCCTAAGACAACAAACTGGGAACAATCAGTAAGGTAGGATTTTTATATTAGCTTTAATAAACTATATGGGCCATTCTACAGTATTGGTCCAAAGTTAGAAACATCTTGAAAAAAAAATTAGTTTTATCCAAAAAATCTGTATGTATGCAAATTGCATTTATAATATCCAAGTAACGCATTTCTGTTAATTCTCATATTGTATTTTCAGAAAGTTTTAGATTATTTATCCTCTCCCCAAATTTGTCACTACCGAAACACAGTTACAATAATTTAATTAGAAGAGTTAGATTGACCTATTAACAATGTAACAATTACATTTTTAACAATATTTCAAGTGTAATTTATGAGATTTGTTGTATTTTAAATCCAAACTTACTTTGTAAAAGGCAAATAGTTGATCATACTGATTTAAAAGTTAAGGGTTTATTAGTTTGAATACACACTGAACCAAAAAATATTATAACAGTGTGCTTGATTGCTAAAAAAAATGTAGTGACGTTCCTTAAAGTGACACAGACTTTAACACATTTACCTCAAAATGATGAGACCTATCTACTTGCACCTTGTGGCTATGAGAAAGGGAGAAACAGGAATATTTCCTGATCATAAATTTAGGGTTGTACTTAAAATCAGTCTCAGCCAATGGACTAAAACATACTGTCACGGTACGTGCTGGATAGATGAGTCGAGAGACGAGATACGATACAAATAACAATTTAATATAACTCTTAGTAGGAACAGGCAGGAACAGGCAGGAACAGAACGATAATCCACACACATCCAAATAACGTCAAGGACCGACAGCAAACTCAAATCACAAGCAGACTTATAAAGGGTGGTGATTAAGACACAGACAGGTGTAGTAAATAAACTAATCAGGACAAAATGAGGACAGGAAGAACCAAATATGGGCACAATGGGAAAAACAAACATAAACAGTCCAAATGGCACACAGAACTCTGACATTACTCCCCCCCTCCCGGAAGGCGCGACCTCGCGGCGTGGAAAGGGAGTGAAAATAATAAAGTCATTGTGGGAGGAGGCTCTGGTGGCGGACGGTCTTCCGGGAGGAGGACAATAAACAAAGTCCAGGGTGGTGACGACGGAGGGAGGAGCCAGGGAGAACTCAGGAGGGACCCGGAGCAGGAGGAGCCATGCGAGACCCAGACCACAGCCATCATGACGACCCACGGTGGAGCCGACGGAGGGAGGAGCCATGGTGGAGAAAAGGCTGACGACTCCAGGGGGCGACCGACGGAGGCGGAGCCGCTGGCGGAGGAGCTGGCGGAGGAGCCCGAGGCGGAGACGGAGAGCCGAAGATCCAGGGCGACACCGAGGATCCGGAGGGCCAAGGCGGAGCCCTAGGCTCTGGCGACCGAGGCGTAGGCGGAGATCCGAAGGTCCGCGGCGGAGCCGGAGCGACAGAGGATGGAGGCTGTGCCAGAGGGAGGAAGGAGGTCCACAGAGCCGGTGGGACGGAGTGACGAGGCGCAGCCGTAGGAACAGAGTCCTGAGGTGATGAAGGGCCGACGACCGACCAGGGCGGAGCCGGAAAGACGAGGGAGCCCGGTGGAGCTGGTGGACCGATGGGCGACGATGGAGACGAGGGCGCTGAGAGCCGTGGTGAAGCCGCAGGGTCGGAGGGCTGAGGCGGAGTTCTGGACTCTGAGGCTGGAGGCGGAGATGAGGGATCCTCCAGCCCTGACGCCGATGGAAGCTGGCAGACCCGCGGCGCACCCACTGCACAGGTGGTGGGCTGAGGGTGAGCAGAGGGGCTGTCAGGGGACAGCGGTGAGCAGACAGATGTTGACATAGGCAGAAGAGGGAGGGTGGGTGGGGATTCCATACAGGCAGGCATAACGAGACAGGTAGATACTTCTGTAAAGAAGTCTATTAAATCCCCAGAGTTATTCTCTAGATCTTCCGTAGAAAAGTCAATCAAGTCCCCAGAGTTATCCTCTAGATCTTCCGTAGAAAAGTCAATCAAGTCCCCAGAGTTATCATCCAGCTCACCCCCAGCAGTGGTGCAGTGGGCAGGGCTCTCCATAGCCCTCACTTGCTCCATCTTGCACTCCCCGTCATGGTAGATGTAGCCGGCTCTCGCACCTGATCGGATGTGTAGGGCTCTGGCTCTGTGGCGATCTTTAGCTCTGTCGCTCGTGGCTCTGGCTCGTCATCCGCGGTGGGCTCGGGCTCAAACTCCGCGTGTCGGGGTGCTGGTTGGCTGGGCTCTGGGTCTTGAGTGGGGCTGGTGTCATCCTCCGCGGTCAACGAAGATCTACAGGACACCAGCACCCACTCCATGTAGTCGGCGAAGCTCTCTCGTGGACCCTCCCGGACAGCTGCGCTTTCGTGGCGATGTTCAGTCCTGCACGGTAAAATGTGCAAAGGCTGCTGTCCGGGAAGTGTGTGAGTGGTACGAGGTGGACAAAGTCTCTAGTGTGGTCCACGAGAGAGCGATTCCCCTGCTCCAGGAGAAGGAGGAGGACAGCAGGGTTATCCATAACGAAAAACAAAAACAAACACTGAGAAAAAAAAAAAAAACGGAAAAAATAAAGCAGGGAAACGCCGGGGATAAACTGTAGGGTCGGTCCTTCTGTCACGGTACGTGCTGGATAGATGAGTCGAGAGACGAGATACGATACAAATAACAATTTAATATAACTCTTAGTAGGAACAGGCAGGAACAGGCAGGAACAGAACGATAATCCACACACATCCAAATAACATCAAGGACCGACAGCAAACTCAAATCACAAGCAGACTTATAAAGGGTGGTGATTAAGACACAGACAGGTGTAGTAAATAAACTAATCAGGACAAAATGAGGACAGGAAGAACCAAATATGGGCACAATGGGAAAAACAAACATAAACAGTCCAAATGGCACACAGAACTCTGACATTACTCCCCCTCCCGGAAGGCGCGACCTCGCGGCGTGGAAAGGAGTGAAAATAATAAAGTCATTGTGGGAGGAGGCTCTGGTGGCGGACGGTCTTCCGGGAGGAGGACAATAAACAAAGTCCAGGGTGGTGACGACGGAGGGAGGAGCCAGGGAGAACTCAGGAGGGACCCGGAGCAGGAGGAGCCATGCGAGACCCAGACCACAGCCATCATGACGACCCACGGTGGAGCCGACGGAGGGAGGAGCCATGGTGGAGAAAAGGCTGACGACTCCAGGGGGCGACCGACGGAGGCGGAGCCGCTGGCGGAGGAGCTGGCGGAGGAGCCCGAGGCGGAGACGGAGAGCCGAAGATCCAGGGCGACACCGAGGATCCGGAGGGCCAAGGCGGAGCCCTAGGCTCTGGCGACCGAGGCGTAGGCGGAGATCCGAAGGTCCGCGGCGGAGCCGGAGCGACAGAGGATGGAGGCTGTGCCAGAGGGAGGAAGGAGGTCCACAGAGCCGGTGGGACGGAGTGACGAGGCGCAGCCGTAGGAACAGAGTCCTGAGGTGATGAAGGGCCGACGACCGACCAGGGCGGAGCCGGAAAGACGAGGGAGCCCGGTGGAGCTGGTGGACCGATGGGCGACGATGGAGACGAGGGCGCTGAGAGCCGTGGTGAAGCCGCAGGGTCGGAGGGCTGAGGCGGAGTTCTGGACTCTGAGGCTGGAGGCGGAGATGAGGGATCCTCCAGCCCTGACGCCGATGGAAGCTGGCAGACCCGCGGCGCACCCACTGCACAGGTGGTGGGCTGAGGGTGAGCAGAGGGGCTGTCAGGGGACAGCGGTGAGCAGACAGATGTTGACATAGGCAGAAGAGGGAGGGTGGGTGGGGATTCCATACAGGCAGGCATAACGAGACAGGTAGATACTTCTGTAAAGAAGTCTATTAAATCCCCAGAGTTATTCTCTAGATCTTCCGTAGAAAAGTCAATCAAGTCCCCAGAGTTATCCTCTAGATCTTCCGTAGAAAAGTCAATCAAGTCCCCAGAGTTATCATCCAGCTCACCCCCAGCAGTGGTGCAGTGGGCAGGGCTCTCCATAGCCCTCACTTGCTCCATCTTGCACTCCCCGTCATGGTAGATGTAGCCGGCTCTCGCACCTGATCGGATGTGTAGGGCTCTGGCTCTGTGGCGATCTTTAGCTCTGTCGCTCGTGGCTCTGGCTCGTCATCCGCGGTGGGCTCGGGCTCAAACTCCGCGTGTCGGGGTGCTGGTTGGCTGGGCTCTGGGTCTTGAGTGGGGCTGGTGTCATCCTCCGCGGTCAACGAAGATCTACAGGACACCAGCACCCACTCCATGTAGTCGGCGAAGCTCTCTCGTGGACCCTCCCGGACAGCTGCGCTTTCGTGGCGATGTTCAGTCCTGCACGGTAAAATGTGCAAAGGCTGCTGTCCGGGAAGTGTGTGAGTGGTACGAGGTGGACAAAGTCTCTAGTGTGGTCCACGAGAGAGCGATTCCCCTGCTCCAGGAGAAGGAGGAGGACAGCAGGGTTATCCATAACGAAAAACAAAAAAACAAACACTGAGAAAAAAAAAAAACGGAAAAAATAAAGCAGGGAAACGCCGGGGATAAACTGTAGGGTCGGTCCTTCTGTCACGGTACGTGCTGGATAGATGAGTCGAGAGACGAGATACGATACAAATAACAATTTAATATAACTCTTAGTAGGAACAGGCAGGAACAGGCAGGAACAGAACGATAATCCACACACATCCAAATAACATCAAGGACCGACAGCAAACTCAAATCACAAGCAGACTTATAAAGGGTGGTGATTAAGACACAGACAGGTGTAGTAAATAAACTAATCAGGACAAAATGAGGACAGGAAGAACCAAATATGGGCACAATGGGAAAAACAAACATAAACAGTCCAAATGGCACACAGAACTCTGACACATACACTGTTTCGGTAGTGACACATTTTTTTAAATATAAAGTTTCTTAGTTTTCAAACAAAAAGATTTTTTAAAAAACAACAGTGGAAAAAAATACAAAAATTATTTCAATATCATTTGAAGTTGAAATTTAGGGGTTAGGGTTTGGAACAGCCACCTCCCAACTGAAAATACCCAATAAATGATGATTTTATATATATTAAGTTTACTAATATTTTAAATATTATTGTGGGTTTCAATAGATAATAGAAGGATATTAGTAAACATCTATGATTTGACTACTTTTACTAAGATTATGCTTTTTTAATTAATGCTTTTTTTGTGGGACAGCAGTTTGCACCAGTTCTGTAGAATGGCCTATATACTATTTATCTTTAATTTTTATTTCAATTTTAGTAATTTTATATTATGTCTGTTGTCAAATAAACATTTCTAATTTTCGTTACTTCATGTAGGTTTTTTATATATTTATGTTTGATATTAAGATTTTTATTTTCCAAAATAGTTATTTCAATTAGCGAATTAGACTATTTTATCTTTATTTAAATTACTGAAACAGTTTTAGTTCAGTTTTAGCAAACAATAATACTATTTTAGACACTAAATGCCTTTTCTTCATTAGTATGCACAATGTTTTTAAAACTGACCTTTAATGGGCATGTCAACTGTTTGATTAAGGTCAATATTTTTCATTAAAGGTCAGAATGAAAAACAAGTGCACAAATGACTTTTTTTAAAAGACGTTTATCTCCAGTAATTTCTGTAGGGACAGTTCAAGTGTTAATGCACAACGACTGCTGTGATTTATTTGCTCTAAACAAAACAAATCAGTGTTGAAAATGCCGATCATTAATTTATCACGAGAGACGCAAAGTGAAGTTGACAATTTCATATGACAGGATAATATGCGCCAACATTAGGTGTGATATCAAAGACGCACATGCTGAATCTTGCATCAAAGTAATTCAATCAGATCCCTCCTGCCATATGGCAGCTCTTAAATGCAGTTCGGTTTGATGTCAAGTGCTCTGCCGCTAACTGAAAGCTACAAAGAGCATAACACGGGTTAGCTGGGTAGATTATACAGTATTAAATTTTATTCCGTTGCCACTTCAGTGCATTGAGCAAACTCTCAGCAAACAAACAGCAAGTCTATCCTCAGGATTTTCTTCAGCAGCCTCATTTACGCAGAGAAACGGCAATTAGTTTTTGGGATTAAAGATGAGGGTTTATATTGAGAGGTTTATATTTCCCTCATGATGTTTTATCAGCAGTTAATAATGTGTCCAATCAATTAAAAGACCATAAAATTACACAACATAATTACAGGCAGATTATGAATAACGGAGCAGAATTATGGGTCTTAAAAGAAAATGTTACTAGATTATACAAAAACAAGTGCTCATTCAAAAAGTTGTTTCATGTTTGTTTACTGTGCACCCCTCTCTCTAAACCAGGGTTGCAAGACAACCAGTGCATCCCTCCTGTAGCAAAACGTGCCTTCGGGCAAGACTGGTGGATTGTGGGAAAATGAAGCCAGATGCATGCACATACATGACAGAAGAGCTGATCACCCCCCGGCATCTCCCTGTGCTTCAATCTATCTTCTTTCTTTATCTCTGATCCAATGTGCCTTTTTCCCTCTCGACATCTCGGCTGTGGGGCTCAATGGATTTGGAATCATGGATTTCTTCATGCATCCTTTTGTAAAGTCTGACACCCTGCTGGTTGTACACAATTGCCATTAAAGTGTCTCTTTCCCCACAGTATCACTAACTCCTCTTTGGCTTTTGTACCCATCTTTCAGATGAGAATACTTTCTTTTGTACTTCCCAGTTCCGTTTTTCAGCTTTGACCTTAAAACGAGCTCTCATCATGGGACAAAAGATCTGGAAGCTTGGCTGTTTTATATATCCCACGCACATTTTCATTTTATTTGTAAAAGAAAACAACCTTTTTAGGATAGTTTCACCTCTGTTTGGTCTTACTAGTTGAGCTCAATTATTAAAACTAACTCTAATGACTACACAGTCGAGGGTAGCCTGAATTAGTTTGCCCCTTTGAAATGGAATTCCCCAAGTGTCCTAATACCAGCAACTCCGTCTGTCTTCAAAGGGAACTTTTAATGAGGGAATCTGTTACACAAACTAAAACCGATTACCCGGCGCTGCATCTAAAATTTTCCCTAATACACGAACGTCCCCTGGTCATTCAAATGATAGTAAATGCTTCTCCCTTAACAAGCAGTGACATTCATTTCTGGCTTGTAGCCAGATTACTTCATACATGGCTAATACCCCATTAAACATGTCTGTCAATCTGCGCTGATTTCCTCCGGACCAAACTGCATTCCCACTGGCTGAAATCTGAAGGAGTTTCTGACACGGAAAACACAAACCGCTGTGCGAAATGATTAATTGAGCGATTTTGTCGGTAATTGTGTTTGTGTAAGGTATAAAATGAACAATAAGCGTTTGGCTGTGTTCCATTAGCAACATGTCCACATCGCTTCGAAACAGATAAAGAGGAAATTTCACACTCTGATTTCTGGCCTTCTTACGGCCTCTACACACACCACTACAAATGACAATTAAATGATAGCAGCGTCTCAAAATTAAACACAGCACCCAATTTATTAAGCTATGTGATTGTTCATTATGAAAGTGAAACATGCAGAAATTTAAATACAAATCACCAGCTCATGAGCAGAATAATGTTTCAGCTCAAGAAATACTGTCTTATCAGAGAAAGTCAAATAATATTATAAGCAAGTGGGTTTTCATACTGAATGTTAGCTTGACTGTGGTTAAGATAAGTACTTTTTAGATATTACTATTAAAGTTATTAAACTTTAATTAAAGTTATTATTAAACTTTTATATGTGTGTGTGTATATATATATATATATATATATGTATACAGTACTGAGCAAAAGTCTTAGGCCAATAGTATTTTCATCAGCTAAAAAGTGGTTTAAAGTCAGTTAAAGTCTCTCTTTTGCTGTAGTGTGTCAGTAGGAAATATCAGATTACATTTCCAAACATTCATTTTGCCATTAATAGTAATAATCCAGTGAGATTTTTGTTTGTACAAGGAGTCTGACAACAGTGCTCCGGACAGAGATCTGATCTCATCATCATCCAGTCTGTCTGGAATGACATGAAGAAACAGAACAAACTCAGACAGACTGAATCCAGAAGAACTGTGACAAAGTCTCCAGGATGCTTCAAGAACCTACCTGCAAAGCTGCAGCACTGTTAAAAGTTTTAGGCACTTGTGTAAAAATGCTGTAAAATGAGGATGCTGTCATAAATAGATTTTCTTTATCAATTACCTTCTATTAACTAAATGAAATCAACATTTGGTGCGACCATTCTTTGCGTTTACAGCAGCTTTTGCCCTAGGTGGACTTGTGCAAAATTTTTCAGGTAGCTTTGCAGGTAGGTCTCTTGAAGCATCTTGGAGACGTTGCCACAGTTCTTCTGGATTTACTCTGTTTCTGTTTGTTCTGTTTCTTCATGTCATTCCAGAGACAGACTGGATGATGGTGAGATCAGATCTCAGTGTGGAGCACTGGCTGTTGTCAGACTCCTTGTGCAAACAAAAATCTCACCAGATTATTACAGTTAATGGCAAACAGAATGTTTGGAAATGTAAACCGATATTTTTTACTGACACACTACAGCAAAAGATAGAAATAACTAACTTACTGTATATATATATATATATATATAGAGAGAGAGAGAGAGAGAGAGAGAGAGAGTTATGTATAGTGTTTAAACTTTGTTTCTTTTACTTGTTTATACAGTGCCCTCCATTAATATTGGCACCCTTGGTAAATATGAGCAAAGATGGCTTTGAAAACAAATCTGCATTGTTTATCTTTTTGATCTTTAATTCAGAAAATTCACAAAATTCTAACCTTTCATTGTTGTAAAACAATTAAAAGTGGAGGGGAACTTACATTATGAAATAAATGTTTTTCTCTAGTTCATGCTGGCCACAATTATTGGCACCCCTAGATTATATTCCCATTCATATTTAGGTTGTTGATGTGACACTGTCACAAAGGTGAATAAAATGCAAAATGCAGTAAATTGTTTAACCTTTTCGTGTCCTACATGGACCTGTTGTTATAAAAGCTGCCATGCTATTTGATTTTGTACGTTTTTGAGCCAAATCCCAAAATTGTCCAATGGTGTGACTCTCAAGCATGGTTCAATAAATGATAACTTTTATAAATAAAAAGACAAAATAAGAGAGACTCTCTAGAAGAGTTTCAATAACATACTGATTGACTAAGTGACTGAATTCTGTTGACGAAAATGATGAAAACATGTTAATATTGTTTGTATAAAAATGTAACTTTCTTTCTTCATTGACATGTTCAAAGTTCAATTTAAATCTTTAAATGTAATACTTCTCACCTTCTCTTTAAAGCAAGAACTACCATTTCTGTCCTGTGGTGTGACGTAATGTCCTCTGGTATGACACACATAAAAGAACCCAAGATTTATTACCATCTCAAAATATCTTAAAAAACGAGAAAATTGCAAAATGCAATACTCAAAAAAGAGTATTGCAGTAGGGGAGATACAATAATCACTCACCTTAAAATGTTATTCATAATGTCACATTAAATAAATAACACTATATGTAGATGTGTGTCTAACAATGAAGATAAAAATTAAAGATAAACATTTTTGCTATGTCACACCACAGGACAAATTTAGGGCACAGTTCAGTTTTTTTCAAAAAAAAAAAAAAAAAAAAAAAAAACGTCAAAGAATTGACGAAGTTACTGAGCCTTTATATTTTCCAAAACATCGAACATCACACTACATGAATATATGCATTTCTTCTTAAAAAATGGTCTTTTACAAACAAAGCATTTTTACTGTCTATTTGTCAACTACCTATTTACATATTTTTTGCACACCAGGGTGACTAGGAGCGTGAAATTGTCTAGCCATGACTTCCTGTTCCAGAGGATTATAAATATGAGGAACACAACAGTCAAACTCCCTTAATCATCCATCACAATGAGTAAAACCAAAGAATTTATTTCTGATGTGCAGAACAAGACTGTTGAGCTTCACAAAATAGAAAGTGGCTGTAAGAATAGAGCTAAAGCATTGAAAATCCCCATTTCCACCATCTGGGCAATAATTAATAAGTTCCAATCGACTAAAGATGTTACATGCCTGGAAGAGGACGTGTGTCTATATCGTCCTAATACACGATGAGGAGCAGAGATTGACTCTCTAGTAATCACATCTGGAGAACTGCAGAGATTAGTTGAGTCTTGTGGTCAGAAAGCCTAAAAAAAAACAAACAAACAAACAGCCCCTACAACATCACATATAGTTTGGGAGGGTTTCAAGAAAAAAATCCCCTTTGCTCATCCAAAAACAAACTCCAGCATATTCAGATGTCAGACATGACTGGAACTTCAAACAGGACTATCTTCTGTGGTCAGATAAAACAAAACTAAACAAACAAAAAACTGCTTTTTGGCAGCAAACCCAGCAGATAGGGTTTGGTGCAAACAGGGATAAAAAAAGTCCCCCATGTCCACAGTTAAATATGCTGCTGGATCTTTAATGTTGTGGGCCTATTTTTCTGCCGGAGGTCCTAGACGTCTTGTTCAGATACATGGCATCATGGATTCTATTAGATAGCAACAGATAAAAAATCTAAACCTGACTGCCTCTGTTAGAAATCTTATAATGGGCCGTGGCTGGATCTTCCATCAGGACACTTCCCTGACCTGAAACCTACAAAAAAATGAGTGGGGTGAACTGAAGAGAAGCACCACCAACATGGAGCTGTAAATCTGAAGGATCTGGAGAGATTCTGAAAGAATGGTCTCTGATCTCTTGTCAGGTGTTTTTCAAACTCTTCAGGCATTATATAAGTAAACTCTGAGCTGTTATCTTGGGAAACAGATGTTGCAATAATTGGGTTCCAATAATTGTAGTCAACGTGAAATAGAGAAAAACATTCATTTACTAATGCAAGTTTCCCTCCACTTTCAATTGTTTTACTTTAATGATAGGTTAGAAGTTTTTTTTATTGAAAGATCAAAAAGATAAATGCTGCATATTTATTTTCACAGCCGCCTTTGCTCATATTTACACGTGTATTTGTTTTATTTTTTATATTTTTTTCTCTAAATCCCCTAAGACCCCAAGACAAGTACTGATCATTGAAAGCAACACATAAATAAATAAGATCTATAAAAATAAATGGTGGTTAAACAATAAAAATGATTTCTGACCAGTCTTTGGAAAGTAGAATGGCATATTCTAATATTTATGTTATTTATATATTATTATTATTAATGTTTATTGTGAATAAATACAACTTAAATACTAATTATATAACTATTAGTGCTGTCAAACGATTATTAAGCAATTAATCGCATCCAAAATAAAAGTTTTTGTTTCCATAATTAATATGTGTGAACTGTGTATATTTATGTAAATATAAATATACACATATGCATGTATATCTTTAAGAAAAATATGTTATGTTTATATAAATGTTTATATATAATATCAATTATATGAATATAAATATTTTTTAAATATTTACTGTATGTGTTTATTTATATATTCACAATAAATATACACAGTATACACACATATATTATGGAAACATGTTTTTTTTTATTATTATGTTTGACAGCACGAATAATAATTATTTATTTTTGACATTACACTATTTTTCTCTAAACCCCCTTAGAAGACCAACAAGTAAAGTGCACCACTGCACCTGATAACCTAACCTGATGTATTTTTATTATTTGTTCAACTTGAATCCCATTTAACGGTATAGTAAGTACATTTCTAGCTCAGTGGCCGCTTTATATTTCTAATATTCCAGGTCAAATAAATTCCAGGTCATTTCCAGTTCTGTGTATTTTGACCGTGGTAACCATGTGACGAGCTATTGTATAACATTCTGTCACACTACTCTACATTTAGTCATCAGATTAAGTCACGGCACCCTCGTTCCCCTCAAACTAAAGCTCATCTGTGATGACACGATGCTGCTGCTCTTGCGGTCCCTCCTCAGGCTTGTTTACTCTGGTCCAGTTTTCGACAGCAAAACTAGTGCAAGCAAGTAATTAGCAGAGGAAGATGAACGATAAAACAAGAATAGCGAGCAGCCCCTTCTGTTTGTCAAAACAAACACCACACGATTGAGGCTACGACCTGCTGGTCCGTCTTGACACAAGAGGTATTATTTCACTTCACACAGTGGAAAAAAAACACGGCCATTTCTGTGGACAGCTACAGCTGGGAACAGGCAGCCAAAAAGAAAAAAACAAAGACGTTATACTGTACTGGAAAGTCACCAGTGAAATCGATATGCCTGATTTCAACAGAGAATCCGATTTTCTCTGGTCCAGTAGCGCCAGCTGTGTGTCTGTGCTTGTCGTCAGACTGTTGTCAGCAGCCCGCAGCACAAGCGGCAGATGGAAACGCTGCATTAAGAAGGTGTGATGTGGTCCGAGACGAGGTGATATGCCTAACACCCTCCCAAAAACACCTCTACCTCAATCATCCTCCACTTCACAGCTCACGTCTGAAGAGATAGTACAAGAGAAGACATGCCAGTCCCTCAATTAAAAGCAGAGGGGGGAAACAGATGAATATTGGCTATCTGTTTTCGTAAGTTGTGCCAACCACCTGTTGCGTCTCCCTGTGAGTGTGTTATTGATTGGCTCGCGTGTGGTTGGAGGGGAAGCGAGTGATTGGGGGAGAAGGCTAATCCTGCTCATCCTCTTTTTCGCCGGAGTTAGCGTGCTGGGGGAGATGCCTCGTCTCCTCTCTTCACCGCTGTGACCTGAATACAGAGCGTGTCTTGGTTCAGCCTGGAAGAGCATTGTTTTGATACGGATGTCTGCATAACTAGATGTCAAGCTGTCGGAGCGTGAGGTCATGTTAACATTAAGAAAAACCACTCTGTTCTCTTTGCTTCAAGGAATGTTAAAATCCAGGTATTTGAGTGTCTTTTTTCATCCTTAGGATTGGCAAATTCTTGCTAACAGGGACTCTGTAAGGTTATCTGATGCAAGCTTCTGAAAACAGAGACATTCTGTTCTCATTGGGAAACTTAAGGGATTAACTCGCTCCAAAATAATCATTCAGTCATCATTTACTCACCCTCATGTCTTTCCAAAGTCGTACGACTTACTTTTATCTGTGCAGAATTTTTAGTATCGTACTGGTTGCTCTTTTCTAATACAAATAATAAGGACCAAAGCATTCAAGGTTCAAAAAGCATTTCATAAAAACGGTTCATAAGGCTTGTGTGCTGTATTCCATGTCTTCTGAAGCCATATAATGGCTATGAGTGAGGTGAAGTTGTAAATGAATCGGTCCAATTCATGAATGAATCATTTAGAGTGGTTTTGTGAGAAGAATTTATGGAAAAGATTCAATACAAAAGAATGATCCATTCACAAATTTGGCAACACTTCTCTTATTACTGAACAAATCATTTAAGGTGCAGTCATTTTAATAGGAATCAACATTTCACATGAGGGTGAAAAATTTCATTATTCACTAATTATCTTCCCTCCAGAGAACTTTGAGGATGTTAATGCATCAGTCTAATGCATTAAAGGTGCTGTATGTAATATTGACAGCGGTTGTAATGAGTTCTGCAGTCTAAATATCTACTTTATTTTTCCCTTAAGAGTGGAGATTTATTTGTACATTTTATGGGTCTGGATTCCTCTCTCATCTGCATCCAGCTATTTTTAACTGTACAAAACAGCTTGTTTTGCTGCTTGATATTGCAAATGGGTTGTTATTTTAAACGATTAGTTCACTTCCAGAACAAACATTTACAGATAATGTACTCACCCCCTTGTCATCCAATATATTTATGTCTTTCTTTCTTTAGTTGTGAAGAAATTATGTTTTTCGAGGAAAACATTTCAGGATTTCTCTCTATGTAATAGGCTTCTATGGTGCTCCCAACTTTGAACTTCCAAAATGCAGTTTAAATGCAGCTTCAAAGGGCTCTAAATGGTCCCAGATGAGGAATAAGGGTCTTATCTAACGAAACGATCGGTTATTTTATTTATTTATTTTTTAAATTTACAATTTATATACTTTTTAACCTCCCAAGCTTGTCTTGTCTAGCTGGTTAGGGTACGTTTAAAAACTTCTGTCTCATTTTCGCCTTCAACTTCAAAATCATCCTACATTGCTGTTTTACCTTTTTTGTAAAAAGGTGATTGATCTTTTTTGCATATTCACTTTGTAAACTCTGGGTTGGTACTTCTGCAGCGATGCAGGATGATTTCAGAGTTGGAGGAGAAAATGAGATGGGAGTTTTTCGACATGCCCTAACTGTCATGACCGGAAAAAAAACAGTTCACACAGAGCTAGACAAGACGAGTGCTTAAGGGTAAAAAGTAAATAAATTGTAATTTTGTTTTAGAAAAAATAACCATAACCTTCTTCCTCAGCTGGGATCATTTACAGCCCTTCGAAGTTGCATTTAAACTGCATTTTGGAAGTTTTGGGGGCACCATAGAAGTCCATTACATGGAGGAAATGTTTTCCTTTAAAAAACAGAATTTCTTTAAGACTGAAGAAAGAAAGACATGAACATCTTGGATGACAAGGGGGTGAGTACATTATCTGTAAATTTTTGCTCTGGAAGTCAACTAATCCTTTAATGTATTATCTTAATTAGGGCTGCACAATAAATCTAAATGAAACTGCAATTGTGATTAAGCAAAGGCTGTGATTGTCTTGCGCATCTTGTCAGGGAAGCATGGTTCTGTGATCAGTAGTAAATCTCTATCCAAAGGCCAGAGGGCGCTCTTGCGCACCAAAATGCACCCAAAGAAGACACGACTTCGACAATGTATGGTTTATCTGAGTTCTCACATTATGAAGTGAGTTAAACATGTTAGTAAATGTGGTATTTTCACTTGCTTTCAGATGTAGCACCATTTACTACACAGAGCCGTAGTTCACTGAGAAGCTACGGAAACAGCCGTCATTATCGCAGAACGATTTCTTTTAATTTCAAAATCACATGATTAAATTGTCTGCGATAATGAACGTGATATAGTGTAGCTTTTCAGTGAACTACGGCTCTGTGTAGTAAATGCTGCTCCATCTGAAAGCACGTGCTGGATATTTACTACTGATTACACAACCGGCTTTACTGACAAAATGCGCATCGCCTTTGATTAATTGTGCAGCCCTAATCTTAAATATGAACGTACTGATTTGTAGTTCAAACAGTTTCACCGTTTACTGCACATTGTTATTCTTCTCATTATTTCCCTACAACTGAATTGAAGAATAAGGTGAATTGGAGAGTTAATTGTTTCTCCCACCCCCTTCTCCTCAGACTCGATGGTGAAGAGTCTTGCACTGTAACTTGGTGAGCTGAGGCTTTTTAAGTCTGGAGAGTCTGCAACGTCTAAGCCCAGCTTGTTTGCTGGCTTCCATGGCTGCAATACACTGTGTTTTCCGCCAACTGGCAACCCAGGCTGTTGAAAGGGGTGAATAGACTATATGCACGCTTACTTCTTGGTTTTAGATAAGCCAGCTCAGTCATTTCTGGTACACTGTCAAAATCAGCAGTGCCATAAGGGGATTCATAATCTACATAATCCGTTCACAATTTGAAAAAAAGTTTTGTTTGTCTAAGAACACATCTACGTATGCTGTTTCAGGAATAACAAACATTACGCACGTGAATCCACTAAACTGTTTTGCAGGTCATTGCTATGATTGACAGTGATAACTGTAGCAACGGACGGAACAAAATATCTGACTAGCTAATGTCAAAATAGAACTATGCATTAAATGATTCAGAGTAAATTCACAGTAACAAAACTACAGCAACAAGTCTGTGTTGGCTGAATATATATTTGCAGCTACAGTTAAATATAAAACCTTCAAAAAATTAATAATTCACTTATTTAATTTGTAGTTGTAACGTGGAGAGGGAGACGAGAGGCAAGCGGATCCAAACGCAAAGCTTTATTTATAAGGCGAGACAAAGACATGGTCGAACAGGCAGAGTCAAACAGCAGTAAACAGGTATGTGGGGGCGAGACACAAGAATAGTCCGTGAAGCAGAAGTGGGTCGATCAGCGGCGAACATTTTCCATAGAGCGAAGCAGAGGGGTAATCCGTACAACGAGTGAAAAGTCCAAGAGGCAGGCGGCAAGACACACAAAACGAGATGGCCAGGCAAGAAAGCTAAACTAAGGGAACTAGGAAACTCAGGAACTAAGAAACTTAGGGACAACTATGTAAAGGTTGCTAGCACTAGGAGCAACAAACACAGTTCTCCACTTTACAACTCCACACTACTCAGTGAGATACAGAGGGAAAGTCTGGGGCTTAAACAGAGCGCCTGATTGGCCACAGGTGTTGGCGCAATCAGCGTGATGGGTGATGGGAGAAGTAGTCCGGGGTGCAGTGCAACAGTCTGTGTGATGTGACAGGGCAAGAGCGACATCTGGTGGTGAGTGGACCGAAGGTCACGACCAGATTCAGAAAATGAGACCAGATTCCCCCCCAAAGAGCGGCTTCCAGATGCTCCAATCGACCAACAGTCCAGCAGGAGGTACAGAAGCCCTCCGGGGCGGAGCAGGCACCCGCGTCATGGACTGGGACCTGGGGAGAGCATGGACAGAGGAGGCAGACAGAATAACAAGGAGAGAGGCAGAGAGTTCATTGGCAGCCTTCGGGGCCGTGACAGGGGGAGCAGGCATGAGTACACTGACTGGGTGAGGATTGTTGGGCGCTACCACCGTGCAAGGAGCTAGGACAGACGTCCCCGTTTCATGAGGTTCCGCAGCCTCAGCCTCCACCTCCAGGGAAACTGCAGCGGGCATCACAGCCACTGGGGAAGTCGCAGTTGACGCTGCCACCTCCAGAGGTTCTGCAGTGTAAGCTGCCACCTCTGGAGACTTGATGGTGGTATCCGTGGCCCCTTTAGGAGGATCTGCAGCCAGCACCATCTCCTCAGGGGGCACTGGCGCAGACGCATGGTCAGACCAGACCTCTGGAGCAGACTTGTGAACAGACGGGACCTCTGGAGCAGACTTGTGAACAGACGGAGCAGACTTGTGAACAGACTGGAGCAGACTTTAACTTGACTTGACTCGGAAACTTGACTGGACTTGGGAACAACAGCTGTAAGTTGACTTGACTCGGGAAATACAGCTGTAACTTGGTTGGACTTGAAAACAACAGCTATACCTTGACTTGACTCGGGAACAACAGCTTTGACTTGACTTGACTCTAGAACAACAGCTGTGACTTGACTTGACTCAGGAACGACAGCTGTGACTTGTCTGGATTCGGGAAGAACAGCTGTAACTTGACTGGACTTGGGAAACGAGTATTCAAATAATTAACTTTACAAGCTGTTGGGGTCTGTGCTTAGTTATTCATTTATTTTTTTAAATGACATGAGATTTTGAGAGATGAGAAAGTACTAAAATGTGTTACAATTCTTATTTTATAATAAATCCAAAAACAGGACATGAAAAAAACTAGCGAGAGGAAATGGCAACCAGGGTTGCCAGGTTTTCACAACTAAACCAGCCCAATTGCTACTCAAAACTAGCCCAATCGCGATATAAAATATCATGTTCTGGGGGGGGGTTCCCCTTGGTAAAATTAGCATTTTGATGGCTAAATATTATCTTATTAGAGTCGCTTTAACCCACAGACAGGAAAAACAACCTGCGACAACAGTGTTAAAGTAGCTTCATTTGGACACACTGATGGCAACTGAGTTAATGAGTGATCCTCTGCTGCCATCTACTGGTTATAAGGTTAACTTCATGTTTTCATCATCTTAAAAGTTTTTGTTTTCCACCAGAAGGCACATTTTTGGCACTTTTTTTTTCATGTCATTCTGACACTGAATGTACATTTCAATGTAAAATAAATGGCTGTAGCATTGTTTTTCAGAGGAACAAATATGTGAATCTATTAAAGATGCACTTCAAAAGAATTACTCATTCAATAACTAAATAACTGAGCAGTGCCACTTTCTCTTTTCTCACAAGCTCACCTATTGCAACCAGATCATCAAGTCAATGATATTAACTCAACTACAGGATCAGTCAAATATAGGTGAACAAATCAGTCAGATAGGTGAACAAATCATTAAGGTGCAGTTACATTTATTGTTGTTCAGTAATTTTTTTGTGGACAAATTCCTGTCTTTTCAATAGCAATCCACCCAACTGGGAATTTCCAGATCAATAGATTCATTTAAAAAAACTGACGCAAAAGAATTCACTCATTCATAATTCATATGACTTGAGAAGACTGTACAGATGTGTATTATGAGATTTGTATGATTCTTTTTTGTCATTTTGGAGGTTGACAGACCTAGTCCTTATTTACAATTATAATGAAAAGAGTGGCCAGGATATTCTTCAAATTTTTCTTTTTGTTTTCTGTGAAACAGAGTCATAGGGGACTGGAGTAAAATGAAGGTGGGTAAATAATTTTCTTTTTTGGATGAAATATGCCTTTCATTTATCTTTGACATGACTCCAAATTATATCTTAAAAGGCAGCAGTTGTTGCCTGTACCTGAGAGGACACAAGCAGCACCGAGCAGCAGTTAAGGCTCAATGTTGGCCCATTTTTAAACGAGACTCTATTAAATGTCGAGACAGTTGACAGCAATTAAGGTGCTTAGAGAAAGGCATTTACTCAATCGTCTCTTTCTGTTGCAGTCGGTTTCTCCGGCCCAGGTAATTTCGAACCAGTCTTAGGGAATGAAAACAGGTTGGCTCTGCAATTGTGTGCCAGTCTAATAATGGAATCTCGTAAGTCACAAGGGACAGGCTCATTTTTACAAAGCAACAGAGAAAGTCCATTACCCTCTGTGTTGCCTACCTTATGGTGCCTTTTATTTCTTAATTGAAACTCTTGGCTGTGTTATAGCACAGACAGAAACACAGGCAGTTGAAGAGGGGAGAGACAGCAGACAGCCAGATCCAGAAGCCCTCTCTTCTTTGCCACCTTCGGCAATGACGGGTCTAAAAATATCTACAAGCTTCAATGAGCATGATCTTTCCAGCGAGGACACTATCACCATCCCCACTCATCTCACAGCTGCGAGGGAACTAATAACCAGTGACTCCAATGCAAACAGTCAAATTATTTGCAAATTGTCAAACTGTTAATAGGTACGACGGATCAATCATTGATGAGTAAACATACTGTGATAATGTGATGCTTGTTATAGTGCCCAAACAGTCCGTAGGCTGAGGTTTAAGATGCACCATGATATTGAATTTTAATGAGCAGCAGCTTCACAGAGCCATTAATGCAGGGGTCATCATACTCTGAAACGGGTCATTTTTCATATTTGATTAGGCGATTTTTGTTTTTAAAGAAGCTTTTAATAATTGCATTTGAGACGTGAATCTAAATGAATTCATTTTATTGAATGTCAGGGCACAGTTATGCCTTCAGAAAAATAGCCATTTAATTTTACACTAACTAACCCTGCTGTGCGTAAAGTCATGAAACGGCAAGGTGAAAATCATGGAAAACCTACAAACCGGATCAAATAAGATTCATAACACCCATCTTTAAAAGATGAAAACTTATCCTTGAAAACTTAATTTATTGAAAGGATGATAATGCCACTAAATGAGCTTTCATTTATGAAACTGTATCACTTTCAAATGGGAAGAAAATATGATGAATACGCACGTATATGAAATGTGCCTATTTGCTTAAAGCTAGACAAACATGAGTAAAAAGAAGCAAATAAGGTCATTTGTTACTGGATATTTGCTCATATGTTTTGAATTATTTTTATTACATTTTTTGTGGTTAAAAATGGGTATCAGTAATTAATTTAAAGTTAAAGTTTTTGTTTACAAATACAGTATTTATGAGGAGAATACAAATGTGTTTGTTGAGATTGACTCACTCTATGTTTTACAAGCTCAATAGGCTGTTTAAAATACATTTTATTTTCATTGATATCCAGTTGTGTTTTTGTCTGTTGAGTTTATTCCTCCTTGTTTTATTGTTTTGTCCATTTTATTTATTCATAAGTTTGCCGCTGCTGTGCATTTTAAGTGCTCCGCAGCCTAACATCTCTCTGCCGATTAATCAAATCTTATGTTGTTCAATGTGTAAGTGCAGTGATGGTGTTTAACAATACATCAGGTTCATTTTTTCCCCCATCACGACAGAGCTGACTAATTCACAAATCAGATTAATGTCTATTATGCATTCGCCTCAAGGTGGGAACATCATTTGGCTGTAATCTCTAAGAGACCCTTCAGCTTCCTGACAGGCTACTGCTATTGTCTGATTTTTTGCCTGTACAAACCACTTCCAGTAAAAAAAGGTCTGTGAATACGAACCCCCGCACGTTTCATTCAGCGTTTCTGAGCCCTTTTGTTTTCCATTTCCTATTCCCACGTTTTGTGACAGCTTCTCAGCTGTTGGTTCGGATCCTTTTAAATTGTTGTTTCTGATTATGTGCGTGTGACAAGCCCAACCATTCTATCTCAGAAATGTCAATTGGCCCTGACTGATTTTCATTTGAGCTGTCTACTCCCAACACAGCATTGATTTCTAATGAGAGAGCTGAGTAAACACTCATCTGAGGAAATACATACGCTGATTATAAACTTCTCTGTACTGAGGGAAATGACGGCTCACAGATATCTGTCCGCTCCCTCAGTCCCTAATGAAAAATATAGAGCGGCAGATTTGTTACTTCATTGGGCTAATTGAGTGTGACAGGCAAAGAGCAAGGAAGAGGGAGGGTGATAAAGCAGCACACAGAAGCTGCCAAAGGCCACACTGGCAGGACAAGCTCACCCCAGGTGCTCTTGGGGGTTTCATAGGATGACTAGTGTTTGGATGAGCAGTGATGCTGCTGAAGCCAGCAGGGCATGGGAAGACGGGAGACCGAAGATGAAGAAAGGCCAATGATCACTCAAACTTACGAGCCCTGGCGAGGCCACCGCTTGGGGCCGAAACCCAGGGCAATGTGACATCACCATGGCTAAATATTCGCTTTCATTGACTTACCATGCTTTTAGAACAGCATACATCCTAGTACTAAAAAAATCAGATTGTTAGGCAAATATTAAAGAGCAGGCCATATGGGTTTTGCAGTTTGTAACATTGCTATCCTTAAATGTAAACATTTGGCAAAGTTAGTAATCAAAAAAAGTGCATAATAAATATATAAGTTATTGTCTCTCAAAAGAAGGAGTTGATTCAGAATCGCCTTAACGAATCTTCTGCCTGTTACCAATTTACGTCACTAGGTAATATATTAGCATAATCCCTGACTTCCAGTAGTTTACATAATAGTGTGTTTACATAATGTTGAAAAGACACTGTGTTCTGTGTTCTGAATGCAAGTTTGTTTTGTTTTTATTGCTGAAA
The DNA here is from genome assembly GCF_022985175.1 of Labeo rohita. Taxonomy (NCBI): domain Eukaryota; kingdom Metazoa; phylum Chordata; class Actinopteri; order Cypriniformes; family Cyprinidae; genus Labeo; species Labeo rohita. The sequence goes on along the minus strand of NC_066881.1, from coordinate 9,529,358 downwards.
AATGATGAAATGAAGAAACAGTAGTCAAAATGTTTTGTTTTTTTCCCCCACAATACCACAGCAATACAATTCAAACCTTTTGTTGTGCTCGTCATTTTACAGAGGACTGCTTCTGCAATGTTGGAGAGTTCAATGCAGGATTCACTAAACGCTTGTCCGTGAAAGATAAATCCGTACCTTCTTTATTTGAACCAACAAGCATTTCTGAACCACAACTTGTAAGTATGATTAATACGTTATGTGTACATTTTCAATGGAGTGCTCAAAATATTATGTTTTTTGGGCTAATATGTGACCCTGGACCACAAAACCAGTCTTAAGTCACTGGAGTATATTTGTAGAAATAGCCAAAAATACATTGTATGGGTCAAAATTATTGATTTTTCTTTTATGACAAAAATCATTAGGAAATTAAGTAAAGATCATGAAGATATTTAGTAAAATTCCTACTGTAAATATATTAAAACTTAATTTTTGATTACTAATATGCATTGCTAAGAACTTCATTTGGACAACTTTTAAAGGTGATTTTCTCCATATTTTGATTTTTTTGCCACTATTTCATAAGAATGTGTCAATTAATGTAGACTGTTGATGTTCTAATTACTTTGTTTAATAATAAAGAATGTAGTGTAGCACACAGACTTTATAATCATTATAAGATTGTTGCTTATTTTTGTTGCACAAGCAGTTATGGGGTTAATGCGAGGAGTAAAAGACTGGTGCGCCTGTGATACAGCCGTTCTGCATTCTAATTAAAAGTTAAGACATAGAGCATCTTTTGTCTGTCATTTTTCAGACATTACAGTAGACATATTTTGGTTTATAAAACTGTATTCTTTCATCAGTTAGTCACATTAGCACCCGGTTAACTTATCCACCATTATTCTTTTCTGAAGTGTTTACAGTTTAGCAGCTAAACGTTAGCTGTGGGCACGATTCGGTTGCATTGTAAACAAAAAGACCAATCACAACAGACCAGCTGACCAATCAGAGCAGAGTGGGCTTGTGGAAGGGAGGGTTTACAGACAGAACTGCTTCGAACGAACTCTAATATTAAATGTATATTCTGAGAAAATATTTTCTGAGAGAAAAATGTTTTCTGACCATAGATGAATTTAAACCCGCTGTAGGGGACTCCAAAACAATATTAGGACACTTTAAAATACCATATGACATGCTCTTTAAATAGTTTAGCCAAAAATGAAATTTAGAAGTGCTGTTATTATTATTTGTCACAATAATAGAATTTCTGTAGAATCTTCATACAGACATTTACCATAAAATGACAATTTATACTGACAGTGAGCTAAGGCTAGAACAACAATGAGGTTTCTTTTTTATTGCCATTCATTTTGTGAACAGCTTGCAATGAATCTTAAAAGACGAGACCTTCTTTAACTTCCTAGGTTTTCTATACTGATAGTCTATTTTATGTGAAGGACGTTTTTGCCGGGAAAATCAAAAGGATGTGGCGTTTATGCGTGCTCCCGAGAGCCTCTGTTCAGACACATTAAAAGAATCCTTATAAAATGCTCAGGTTAATGCCGAAAAAGATATTCTGTACTGTAATGTGCTTTGCAAAGAAAAGACATGATGAAGGTGAATTGCAGAGCTGGTGCACACATACTGTATCCACATTGCTATGATCAGATGCTGCCCTAACTGCTTCTCACTGCTGTCATCTTTATGTGTTTATTAGTTACTGAGTGGAAAGCATGCAGCGTATTTAAGTTACATATTTCTCATCAAATGTCGCTCTCAGCCGCGTGGGCGGCGTTGGGATGTTCGTTAACTATAAGTATTTCCAACTTATTTTTACTTTTAAGCAAAGGAAGGAAAAGAAAACTGTGATAACTGTGAGTATACCTGGGCCTTGAATCACCTTCAGCCTGTTGTTGTATGTTACGTGCCAACGAGTGTGAGCATAAGCACAAGCAAATTGCTGGCTGCAGTTCACTTAATGACCATAGGTGTCGCTAACAACATAAAAATGAGAACAGTGTGGCATTACACTATTAAAAATAAAGGTTCTTTATTGGCGTTAATGATTTCATGGAGAGCATTTAACATCCATGAAACCATTGCATAAAAGTTTCTTTATAGTGGAAAGAGTTCTTTAGATTAGGCTATTAAAATATTCTTTACATTAAAAAATCGTTCTCTTAAAGGGGTCATCGGATGCTAAGTTCACTTTTTCACGTTGTTTGAACATTAATGTGTGTTGGCAGTGTATGTACAAATCTACCCTATAATGATAAAAATCCATGCAGTGGTTTTTAATTAATCTTTAAAAATAATATCCCCTTTTTCAAATCGAGCCGTTCTCAGATGCCTGTCGGTGTGCCGTCACACCCACAGAGGCCGCTCCCACGATAGTTGATTGACATGAGCGTCTTACCTCAGATCAGCTGTAACAGTCTAGTAACTTTCCTTGTTTTGATGCTGGAGCAGGGATGTAAGTTAGACAAGAATATCTCTGATTGAGTGATTGAGGTGTTGTGTTGCTGGATGTAATAATGAACATAGTGGTCGTCATTTACGACCGAAATCTGAGCCCTGAGGATGCAGTAGATTACGTTTGTTTGTGAAGGGAATGCGCCTCCCGATCTACATATATCCATCTATGTTCGCGCGAATCATTCATGATCCAGCTTCACTTACAGCAGAAGTGAGTAGAAGCGTTTTTTTATGAATCTTTGCGATCACCTTTCCTTATAACGTGGTAGTTAGGAAGTTTAGCGGCTAAATGTGGCTAATGTAAACAAGACCGTCTTTCCACAGAGAGAAAAGAGGGGCGGGGTGAGCAGAGCTCATTTGCATTTAAAGGAACAACCCCTTAGAATGAGATGATTTTTGCAGAGCTGATTTTGGCAAGGTAAAATGGGTGTTGTTTTACAAAACCATTGAGAATTTTTAATCAAAGTATATTAGAGACTTTTCATTAAGACCCTAAAGAATCATATCAACTTGTGGAAAATGGGCATCCGATGACCCCTTTAAGCCCTGTTTTCACAACGCGTCACCAATCGGAGATATTTGCGGCACTCAATGTAAACAATGCTACTGAACGAAACTCGCATATTTTGCTGATTATTGCTGCTGAAAATATTGTCATGTGTTTGGCTGTACTAATCTGTCTGACTGGGAAAAACATTTAGAGTTCTATAGACTGCCAAAAGTTATAAATCAAGGAGAAGAGTGCAAAAACAAACAAACAAACAAAAAAACTGTCTGTGGAGCAAAAGGAGTTTGTGGTTGGCCAAACTGAACCAGGATTTCCAGGTCAAGAATCTTGACAGATTTGTAATTGTTCTTCTCAGGTAGGTGAAATATTAGTCTTCTATTTTAATTAATACTGCTCATACATATTTTTACCACCTATTAACTTTAGTTTGTCAAAATATTGCACCCTTTCTTGCTTACTAAATCCAACTTCCACACGTTTTCCGTGGTTTAGACAGCATAAATTGTAAGAACAATGTATTCAGTAGTACATTGACCATGCAATCAATGCTGTTGTTTACATCTGGTTATCTCCAATTTGGCGACATCCAGGTAACTGACCAAACCATGACGTAAGTGCAAACCCTCTATCCTTATCACCCAGCCTACTACTTCGGACGGGACTAACATCTCCATGTAGATATATGTGTGCATATGTCTAATGAAATATGTATTAATGTAAAACATTATTTAAATAAACTTCACATGAGTTTATAAAAGTGGCTGCTTATAATAAACCTATGTAAGTGAGCAGAGAAGTCTAGACAAGTATCTTACCTGACACTGATGTTAAAATGGCCAGTTTTAGCAGTTTCCGTTATTTGGCTCTGCTTATTAATTGTATTATTTTATTTTTTTGTCCTATACATAGTAAATGGTGCAGCATGAGGAAAAGCGCTGGGATAATATAGTATCAGCAATCACATTTGCATTTGGATGGGATTAGATTTCTCAGAGGACCGATGAGTTTGTTGAAAAACAGTAGGTAATTTGTTGTTGAATTTTATCGAGGTTGTGTGAGAGAAACACAGACTTGGCAGATTCTCACAAGAATTAAAATGGCAAAGTATGTCTGTGAAACACAAAATTCTTTAACATCCCCCTGGAAAACTAGTTCCGTCCGAATAGGGCTTTAGAAACTGTTCACTTAAATGTTCTTTGGGGAACCTAAAATGGATTTTCTATAGCATTGAAAATGTAAAATTCTCAGTCTGTAGAAGTAATCTGCATTACAGAAGGAAAGGTTTGACATTCCAGAACTTTCTTTTGACAACCTTTAATAATGCTGGTGCACTGCTGAGAGACATCAAGATAAATGCCAGTGCATTTTGTTTACAAAACAAATGAAATTCAATCTTGATTTTTAAACCCTGTAATACGTTAATGTAGCAGACAGTAAAAGGCTTTTTAAGGCCTTTAAGTGGCCACCTTATTAGAGAGGAAATAAATAAGCATCATCTGAGCAATCATTCCTGTCTCTCCCTCTTTCTGTTTCTCTTTTTCTTTCTCACATTTGCACTCACAGTCTCTCACTTTCTTTTTCACAGTCCCAGGTGTCATTACAGGTCAGCGTCCATCCTGGGTCTGTTGTCTAATTAACAAGACAAAGCCAAAAAGAACCTTGGCCAAAATGAAAACAAAAACACATAGCCCAAAAATAAATATCATCAAAAATGGAAAATGTAATACACAGCTCCAGGGGTTTAACAAAGGCCTTCTGAAGTGAATCAATGTGTTTAAAAAAACATATCCATGTTTAAACCTTTATAAACACTCTAGCTTCCGATAACTGTTGAACATGCTTTCACCGAGAGAGTGGCGTCCCATGTGGGATGCAGGTGAACGCAGAAGCACAGAGTATAGGGCAAAACAAAACACCGGTCACGAATTAGAAGTACAAAATGAGGATTTAAGGAAAAATGGCTGAGGATTTCAATATAAACCAAGAGGAGAGTGGATATAAATCAATGGTTAGTGGATGATAAATTGGGATTTTTTCTTACAGAAACGCATTAATTCACTTCAGAAGGTCTTTATAAAACCTTGTGTGGAGTAGGGGGTGTCACTACCAATTATTTTGGTAATCGAGTAATCTGATGATTATTCTGATGATTAATCAAGTAATCGGATAATTAAAATTATTTTTTTTGTAATAAAAATAGACCTAAGTGAACAATAGCCTTAAAAATGACTTAAAATACACATATAATAGCAATGAGGCAATAATAATTAGTTCAAATAAAGTATCAAAAGCAAGTAATCTCATGGTTTTATTAAACAAAACTGTTAAATACATAATGTATTATAAACATTACGCATTATAACAAATGCCTGCAGAGGGCGCCAATGCCCTGACAGTTGTTTTTACACTTTACTGGGCGATCTAATCCATGTTTAATATTGATTCAGCAATATTTAATTCAAATGTCCACTTAATCTTTAATATTTGCCAATTTATTTGCAATAGAAAAGCTACAGTCTCTGTAATTTCTTGAATATGCGGACATCAGTGAGGGTTTAAACTTTTATTTTGAAATCACAATAAACAGTTAGCATTTTGAGGAAGCTATTGATGTATTCTCCTGTGTTTGCGTAGGTTTATAAATGATTTACCTTACAAATCTGATGAAATAGTGCACATTGATTTTCCAGGTGAACGTTATAATAAACTTAAACTCACAACAAACATGCAGAGATGGAGTTTGAGACGCTCCACACATGTAAATGATAAGTTTTTTGTGTATCAGCATTTACTATGAAAGGAAATGCACGTACATAAATGTAATTTTTAAATGGGTTTAATATGTGGAATGCGCCACTTCCGGTATTTTGCTGATTACTCGTCACATTTTTTAAAATCGAATACTTGAATAGAATCGAGAAATCATTGCAGCCCTACTGTGAAGTACTTTTTATGATGGATAGATACACTTTTTTGGGCTTCAAAATCTCAACAGCCATTCACTGCCATTATAAAGCTTGGAAGAGCAGGACATTTTTTTAATATAAAACTGATTGTATTCATCTGAAAGAAGAAAGTCATATTCACCTAGGATGGCTTAAGGGTGAATAAATCATGGGGTAATTTTCATTTTTTGCTGAACTATCCCTTTAGCACAGTTGAATAAACTTAGCAGTCATACTCAAATAAACTCTTTTCACATTTCCATGTTCTCAGAAGCAAAAGTCATTATAGTTAAGTAACTTCAAATACTACAAATACAATTTTTGTGTTCCTATTTGCCCCAAAAGTCAAAGGAAAAAAAAAATGACTTTTTAAAAGTGCTTAAGTCAGAAGTAAGAACAGAAAAAGAGAAAGATGCCAAATTTGCCCTCAGCCACTGTAACAGCAGCAGCATTAGCCAGTTGTCTGTAATTCAATGCCAAGGCAGTACCATAAAGTATAGTGTTATAAATGTACATAAAACGAAAATACAAAAAGATTTCATTTAGTTTGTGAAAAGGGTCTGTATTTGACCTCTCAGCGGCATAACTGATGAATAAAAATCAAGTACTTTAGAGAACAGTGGAATAAAGTGAATTAAGTCGAAATAGGCTGAAGGCCTGTGCTGAGTGTGGTGGATGGGGCTTGCAAGCTCTAAAACCAATTATAATTTTGAAGAAACCATACCCCAGGTTTATACACTGACAGTATGTAGGCTTGACTAACAAACTCCACAGCCGCTGCTCACACTATCTCTCCTTTTTCATCCCTTCCTTTTACCCTTTATTTTCCCTTCTCCCGTGTCATCTTCTAAAATATACAGTTGCATTTCTTTTTCTAGATGAATGAGGCTTACCCAAATTAGCCACTCTGGTGCACGGCTGGGCACCATGGGATGGGTGTGCGGCTATTTAAATAATGTCTGGGCCTGCAGAGGGAAGGAGGGAGCAGACAAGCAGACTAATAACCAGATTTCAGCAACATGGCACTCTCACTCTGTCTTTCTCTCCCCCTTTCCCTCTCTCTCTCTCTGAAGAAAATTATTTCTTGGACTAAAAATACCCCTATCCCTGCCAAAAATACTTTCATCTCCAAGCACCATAGATGTTCTAATTCATTAAGAGCTCCCCCACTGAATGAACCTCAAGCGAAAGAGAGCGCGAGAACAAATAAATTAAGGATCGAGCATTAATTAAACCGAATAGCCACGCTGACGTTAACACAAAGCATGTCACATGTTTTCAGCGTGTTATTTCGAAATGTGAAGGGGCATCTATATTGCACATTTCTGGTGAACTCTCGTTTTGCCCGGGGCGCCGCTCTCATGGATCGTGTAACACTGGTTTATCAAACTGCCTAAGGAGTCTTTTACCAATGGTGTTGCAAAAATGTCATCACACTGTTTTTGTCAGGGATAATATGGCCAATTAGTGTGAGCACAGACCCGGGAAGATCAAAAGACTCGAATCGCAGGTTGTGTTTTGGATGGAGTTCATTCAGGACTGCAATATTTTATAGAAGCGAGCAGCACTCTATGGCATTTCTAGACTTGGAGTGAAACATTAATTCTTAATTGTTTACAGAGGAATTTGTTTACGTCTCTGCAAACACCACTGCAGTTGTTTGTGTGCCTTCAAACACACAGGCGGTGCATTACTGAACGAAAATGCAAATTGAAGCATAAATAACATAAATGACTGTTAAATGACTGTCAAATGGCCTTGATTAATTCAATTAACCACTAGAAACCTTTTGATCTGTTTTCACATCTTAATGAGCACCATCTCGTGTATTTTCACACTGGTAAGCGTGAGTGTCAAGTTTTACTGGGCAACATTTACTGTAGCTGGAAAGCCTTTGATTGTGTCTCATACAATGTCATAAAACAGCTATGCTTTTTGGCTTTTTTTAAGAAAGCTTGTAAAGGAATGATTAATATTCAGCCTTGAAGCTTTATATTTAAGATTGCATTGAGTCGAGCAGGACCTACGCTGTTTTCTGCGGTACTGAACATAAAGTCTGAGATACAGTATCCAACTTTCATTTCTTTTGAAACAAAGCAAGCACTATAAAAGGGTGTAAATTATTAAAGGGAGAGTCTGCATTTGAACCTCCACTGAAAACTGTGCTGACTTACTGTTTTTGAATTTTCCTCTCTCTCTCTCTTGAACCGGAACTGAGATATTTTTTCGGCATAATTAAACGGGAGGGCGGGGGTGTTATACATGCAGAGCAACATTGTCAAATAATTCTAATTGGACTATTTTTAACCCGCCGTTTCCAGTGCATACAGCTTCCTGCGTGTTTGTTGGGTGTTTATGTTAACGAAGGCCCGAGTTTAACATCAGCTATCAGCGCTTATCACCGTCATCAGTACCATGTTGTGACACCCAGATATGCAAGGGCATTCTCATCAAGAGCGAAAGCACACACAGCCATATTAATGACGGAGCTGTTTTTATAAACCAGTGTAAGGAAGAATATTGCTTTTGACCATTTTTATCAAGCCAACCATCTACTAATCTTTGGCCACTGATGCAGACTGTATGAGATACATTTTGCTTCAGTGAACACACAGACCATAGAGACCAAAACACAGGCGAGTCAAGAAAATATTTTTGGCATGCTGATTGTAGTCCAAAGCTAGCTTTATTTTTTTATATTTTTATTTTAATATATTAATTAAAGCCACTGAAACTCATGATAAATTATATAAGCAGGTGCATAGGAGAAATAAAAGCAAAAGATCTAACAAAAATTATGAATCCCACACAGTGCTAATTTTATTCATGTTTAAACAATCCCTGAGGAAGGTTGCATGACTGAAATGCTGTATTAAAATTTGTAAGCGTTGTGCATATTAAAATGTAACATATATCTGTTTGATTTACCATGAGTTCATTTTTAATCATGCATTAGAGCTTTTGATTTTTAATCACAGCCAAATAAAGCACCTTCTTTTGCTGTGTTGCTTCTGCATACTTCATGATTTCTCACTGCTAACAGCACATAACAAACAGCATTAATAAAATACTAATAAACAACATGTACTTGTTCTACATTGCCAAAGTTAAAGTGTATAGATAGATAGATCAGTGGATAGATATCTTTTTTTAAACATTATATTTTCTTTTGTAAATTATGAAACTATAAAAACGTGTCCCACATTTTCCTGTCACTACCGAAACAGTGTATGGGTTAAGTCCATTGGCTAAGGCCGAGTTTAACTACACATCTACATTTATGATCAGGAAATATTCATGTCACTCTCTGTCATAGCTACATGCTGAGTAGACAGGCCCATCATTTTGAGGTAAATGTGTTCAAAAGTCTGAAAAATTTGTGATCTGTGTAAGTTTAAGGAACGTCACTACCAAACACCTTTTTTCTGTAATTAAACACTTTTTTTGGGTGTTATTCTATAAAATCTAGTTTTTATATGTGTAATACTGTTCAGAACTGTGTTAGCTAACCATGTGCTGATTAGCATCTTCGAGCTAGGTTCAAAAGTATCTAAAACTGCCACTATCGAAACAGTCACGACCGAAACATTTGGTGAAGTTTTGGTAGTGACCATTGTTTTTGGGGTGTTAAATCCATAAAATTTAGTTTTTATGTGTGTACAACTGTTCAGAACTTTAGCTAACCATGTGCTGCCCTGGTGATAAAAACAGCATATGCTGGTAGGTATGTTTTGATGCTGGTTTAAGCTGGTCCTTTGCTGGTTTATGCTGGTCCTTTGCTGGTTTAAGATGGTCCTTTGCTGGTTTAAAATGGTCCTTTGCTGGTTTATGCTGGTCCTTTGCTGGTTTAAGCTGGTCCTTCGCTGGTTTATGCTGGTCCTTTGCTGGTTTAAGATGGTCCTTTGCTGGTTTAAGCTGGTCCTTTGCTGGTTTATGCTGGTCCTTTGCTGGTTTATGCTGGTCCTTTGCTGGTTTAAGATGGTCCTTTGCTGGTTTAAGCTGGTCCTTCGCTGGTTTATGCTGGTCCTTTGCTGGTTTAAGATGGTCCTTTGCTGGTTTAAGCTGGTCCTTTGCTGGTTTATGCTGGTCCTTTGCTGGTTTATGCTGGTCCTTTGCTGGTTTAAGATGGTCCTTTGCTGGTTTATGCTGGTCCTTGACCAGCAACATGACCAGCATAAACCAGCAAAGGACCAGCTTAAACCAGCATCAAAACATACCTAACCAGCATCCCAGCATCAAAACATACCTACCAGCATATGCTGTTTTTTTTTTTTACCAGGGTGATTAGCATCTTCAAGCTAGGTTCAAAATTATCTAAAATTGCCACTACCGAAACAGTCACGACTGAAACATTTGGTGAAGTTTCGGTAGTGACATCATTGTTTTTTGGTGTTATTATATAAAATTTAGTTTTTATATGTGTAATACTGTTCAGAACTGTTCAAAACCACAACAAATTCCTTGTGTGTTTGCGCACACCTGGCGAATGAAGCTAATTCTGATTCTGATTCTGAACTGTGTTAGCTAACCATGTGCTGATTAGCATCTTCAAGCTAGGCTCAAAAATATCTAAAATTGTCACTTCCGTAACATGTCATCATTGTTTCAACATATAATCCTCTATTTGTGGGAAATAAACAAAATTGTAGAACACTTATGCACACTTTTAGTATTTTAGTATGTTTTAATAGTGTTTTAGAATGTGGGTTAAAATTCTGTAATGTGTCGCTACCAAAACTGTCACTACTGAAAATGTGCAGTCACAACCGAAACATGGGATGTTTTGTCAAAAATAAAGTATACTTAATTATAAACCAAGATGTTATGATAGTGTTTTAATGAATCCTTAACTTTGAAATCAGCATGATCTTTTTAATCATTCTTTTTTTTTTTTGCCTTGGATTCAAAATACAACAAATCTCATAAATTACACTTGATATACTGTTAAAATTGTAATTGTTACTGATCTACCTGTGAAAACTTTAATAAAAAAGGAAAATACATATATATTTACAAGGAAGATGTAAGCAAAATCTTAATAGGTCAATATAACCCTTTATATTAAATTATATATTACTGTGTTTCGGAAGTGACAAATTTGGGAAGAGGACAAATATTCCAAAACTCCAAATATTCCAAAAACAATTCCAAAAATTTAAAAAAATGCTATATGAGACTTACCTGCACAATTACTAAAATTGTGTACCTTGGATATCATTCAATTTGCACACATACTAAATTTGTGGAAAAAGAGACATCTTCCAACTCTGACTTTGCACCAGTTCTGCAGAATAACCTAGTAATGATGTTTGACTTTCTTTAACAACCACCATCACAGCGTCAACCAACGTCATAGCTCAAATTGTCTGATCTAGGTCTCCATCTAGTGATCCTTACATGATATTGCGGTTAGTTATTTTACATACCTCCTATATGCAATAGCACTGAAATCTACTAATTTCTACTAATCATCATTCCTTCTACTAATTCACATTTTAATGTTTAAATTAGATTAAAAACTAAAACTCCCTGTAATTCTACACAATAATGAGTTTTAGCGTCGCTTGGAGTCCCAGCGTCAATTTACAGACACATGCCAGTAATTTGACCTCCTGCTGACTGCAGTGACACAGGAGGCAATCTAATGACAAACTAATGACACAGTCTCCTGGCAACAACGGACGCTGATGAATACACCTGTGGCTTCCATCTGCATAATCTCAAATTCCCCAACACATCTAGAAGAGGGATGCAGAGTTTGTGGACATATATTCTATTTATTGGTTAATTGTTTGCTTTTATAAATCATTAATGGAGGAACCATATCGTGTAAGACTTCTCAAGGCGCCCTGTGAGAGTTCAGAAGAAGTGAGCAGGTGGCTGTGCAGACGTATGAATCTGCCCTGTGGGAAGGGTCCAAAGGGAAGGTATGACTTTGAAAGCATGGTTGAGACAGACAGACGTGCGTTCTCCAAATTCAATCGTGGAGCCCTGCCGCCTGATGAAAGAGCTCCTCTGGCACCGCTGCGTGGGGATGCGTCTCTAATAGATCCGTGCTCCGGTCAACTGAGTGTAGGGTCACAGGTGCACCTGGAGGCAAAGAGCAGAACCCCATTCATCAATACGGTTTACACTGTGTCCAATCTGTGGGTTCCGGCAGGAGTGCGAGACAGGCCTCAGACTCCTCCAACCAGACCTTCGGCTCTGATATATGACATGTCTGAGCACAGGAGGTGGAACTCCAGGATGCAATCAGAGGCAGCACTGAAGGCAAACCTCAGTGGTAAATGCAATCTTTTTTTGTTCTACAACTTTTTTTTTGTTCTGACTGCAGCAGTGTGTAACAAAAAGCAATTTAACAGTATTAGACTCTTACATATTTATTAACAAATTTCATCTACTTTGTTATCAGGTTGGACAAGTGCACAAAGTATTAAACACCCCTCTCAGGACAACCATGAAATGAATGCGGTCAGTCATAGATATGCTCAATTATTCATCCCTGCTACTGTAATAATACTCCTGTATGCTGTTTGTTTGAAGCTTTAGCGCTTTTACAGCACTATACATTAAGTATTTATATGAAATGAGCTTTAAATCACTCATAAATAAGCATTCTGTCATTATTTACTCATGCTGCTCTAAACCCATATGACTTTTCTGTCTTCCTTGAAACATAAAAGGAGAAAAGTAGAAGAATTGCACTGGTCGCTTTTGTGCGCAGGTACTTTGAATGTGGATGGAGCTTTTAATCTTCAAAAATAAAAGCACTGCAAAGGTATTAAAGTTGTTTCTATATTCTAAGAATCTGAAGAATTCTGACCTCTACTAGGTAAATCTATGAGAGAAGTAGCTATGCTCGATTTGATCTGCTATTCTGAAAATGGAATCTTAAAAATTTGTTAATGAATTGAACTGATCTGTCTCTGAAGTTTAACTTAGTGACCTGATGACCCTGTTTACATGAAGATTATTTAACAATAGAGGGTTTGCGCTTATGTCACGGTTTGGTCATGTGTGGCCATACTGGCGATACTCGGATGTAAACAACAGCATGATTACTGAATACATTGTTCTGCTAATCTATGCTGTCTGAACCACAGAAAAAAAAACGTGTGGAAGCTGCTAAATCATACAGAGAAAGACTTAGTAAGCAGGGTGCACTATTTTGGCAAGCTTAAATTAATAGGTGGTAAAGATACATACGAGCAGTGTTAAGGTATTAGCCTAATTTTTTCATCTACCTGACCGGAAATGACCAGAACAAACACGAATGTTGTCAAGATTCTTGCCCTGGAAATCCTGGTACAGTTCGGCCAATCACAAACGCCTTTTGTTCCTCAGTTTTTTGCACTCTTCTCCTTGATTTGTTATAACTTTTGGCAGTCTCCAAATGTTAGTACTCCAAATGATTTTCCAGGTCTGACTGATTAGTACAGGCCAAAACATGACAATAATTGACCATTTTCAGCAGCAATAATCAGCTAAATATGCGAGTTTCGTTCGGTTCAGTGGCACTGTTTACATTCTTTGCCGCCAATACAGTGCCCTCCACTAATATTGGCACCCTTGGTAAATATGAGCAAAGATGGCTATTAAAATAAATCTGCTTTGTTTATCTTTATGATCTTACATTCAAAAAAATCACAAAATGCTAACCTTTCATTGAAGTAAAACAATTAAAAGTGGGGGGGAACTTACGTTATGAAATAAATGTTTTTCTCATATGCATGTTGGGCACAATTATTGGCACCCTAAGAAATTATAATGAGTAAAATATCTCTGAAGTATATTCCCATTCATATTTGCATTTATTTAGCACACTAGAATGACTAGGAGTATGATATTGTCCAGCAATAACTTCCTGTTTCACAGGATTATAAATATGAGGAGCACAAAGGCCAAATTTCCTTAATCATCCATCACAAGGAATAAAACCAAATAATATAGTTCTGATGTGCAGAACAAGATTGTTGAGCTTCACAAAATAGAAAGTGGCTGTAAGAATAGAGCTAAAGCATTGAAAATCCCAATTTCCATCATTAGGACAATAATTAAGAATTCCAATCAACTAAAGATGTTACAAATCTGCATGGAAAAGGATGTGTGTCTGTATCGTCCTAATGCATGGTGAGGAGGAGAGTTTAAGTGTCCAAAGGATCCAAAGGCCAAAGTGTCCAAGGATCACAGTAGGAGAGTTGCAGAGATTAGTTGAGTCTTGACTAAAGACTAAAAAAAAAAAAAAAAAAATCAAACAGCCCCTACGTCACCACATGTTGTTCAGGAGGGTTTTAAGAAAAATCCTCCTTGCTCATTCAAAAACAAACTCCAGCATATTCAGTTGTCAGACACAACTTGAATTTCAAATGGGAATGGCTTCTGTGGTCAGATGAAACTAAAAAAAGAGCTTTCTGGCAGCAAACACTCAAGATAGGTTTGGTACAAAAAGTACCCCATGCCCACGGTTAAATATACTGCTGGATCTTTAATGTTGTGGGCTTATTTTCCTGCCAGAGGTCCTGGACATCTTGTTCAGATACATGGCATCATGGATTCTAGCAAATACCAACAGATAAAAAATGTAAACCTGACTGCATCTGTTAGAAGTTCTATAATGAGCTGTGGTTGGATCTTCCATCAGGACAGTGATCCAAATCAAACATCAAAATCAACACAAAAATGTGTCACTGAGCATAAAATGAAGCTTCTGCCATGGCCGTCCCAGTTGCCTGACCTGAACCCTATAGAAAATGCGTGAGGTGAACTGAAGAGAAGAAGCACCAGCATGGAGCTGGGAAACTAAAGGATCTGAAGAGTTTCTGTATGAAGGAATGGTCTCTGATCTCTTGTCAGGTGTTCTCCAAACTCTTCAGGCATTAAAGAAGACAACACAGAGCTGCCATCCTGAATAAAGGACGTTGCAATAATTGGGTGCCAATAATTGTGGTCAACATGAACTACAGAAAAACATTTATTTCATAAAGAGATTTTCCCCCTGCTTTCCATGGTTTTACTTAAATGATAGGTTAGAATAAAAGATTAAAAGGATAAACAATGCAGATTTATTCTTACAGCCACCTTTGCTCATATTTACCAAGGGTGCCAATATTAGTGGAGGGCACTATATGTCCAATTGATGACGCGTTGTGAAAACCTTCTAATTAATCTGAAGTTTTGAACATTCAAAGAATGTTGAATAGGTTTCTCCCACAGAACTACTTTAATGTGACTGCGTGGACACATAAGTGGCACTCTTATTTGAATGAAAACTACACGTGCATGCAGTTGGTGTCGCTTTCAAAGTGTAAAATACCTGTACTAGTATAAATACGGAACAAAACTCATCTTTAAATACTGGACGATCACAAAACTTACGGGACGTTTGGTAGACTGGTTCTCAAAACGCCACTGCAGCAGCTCTAAACTTACAGCTTACTGGACAAGATTATCAGTGAAAACTTAGCCTACTTAAAAGAATAGTTCACCCAAAAATCAAAATTCTGTCATTACCCTGGTGAAAAAAAACAGCATATGCTGGTAGGTATGTTTTGATGCTGGTTTAAGCTGGTCCTTTGCTGGTCAAGGACCAGCATAAACCAGCCAAGGACCAGCATAAACCAGCAAAGGACCAGCTTAAACCAGCATCAAAACATACCTAACCAGCATCCCAGCATATGCTGGTTTTTTCACCAGGGTAATTACTCACCATCATGTCGTTCCAAATCCGTAAGACCTTCGTTCATCTTCGGAACACAATTTTTATTTGATAAAATCTGAGAGCTTTCTGACCCTGCATACACAGCAGTGCAACTGAAACGTTTTATGGCCGGCTGTAAAGTTGTAAGGACATTATTAAAAATAGTCCATGCGACATCAGTGGTTCAACTGTAATGTTATGAAGCTACGAGAATACTTCTTGTGACCACAGAAAACAAAAATTATGACTTTATTCAACAATTTCTTCTCTTCCGTGTCAGTCTTCGACATGCGTTCACATAGGGCTGCACGATAAATCGTAATGAAATAATGATTAGGCAGAAGCTGTGATTGTCATGCATATCTTTCAGTGAAGCATGGTTCTGTGATCAGCAGTAAATCTTTATCCATAGGCCATAGGCGCGGAAACGCCAAATACACACAAAGAAGACACACATGAAATCACGATCGCTGCAACTGAATAAACAAAAGTTTTAACTGTATTCATTGATTCAGTGTGACTAATAAACACCTAATAAACACACCACTACGACAATATATGGTTTATCTGAGGTCTTATTATTATAATTTTCATTATAATAAATTATATTTATAATACAATGCCTTTATCACTGCTTAGAATACTATGAAATATGTTGTGTGCCTTATTCTGTGTAAGAAGCCACATCATCTCACAGAAGGATTTATTTCAAACACTCAACTGACATTATGAAGTGAGTTTGGAGTAAAAACATGTTATTAAATGTGGTATCTTCACATGCTTTCAGATGTACTACCTACACAGAGCCGTAGTAGTTTACTGAGAAGCTACGCAAACAGCTGTCATTATCGCGAAAAATTTATTTCGATTTCATAATCACACAATAGTATCGTCTACGAGATTTACTGCTGATTACAGAACCGGCTTTATTGACAAAATGCGCTTGGAAATTGTGTTCGATTAATCGTGCAGCCTTACGTTCACAAGAAAACCATGATGCATATGTGTGCATTCCTCCGTTTGAAAATAAGGTGCAGTGTATGTGGGTTCTACGTCAGAATGCTGGCTTCTGCTTCAGCAGCACCACACGCATGCGTGGTATTGTTGTGAACATGGTCAAAGACTGAGTCGGAAGAGAAGAAATTGTTAAATAAAGTCATTATTTTTGTTGTCTTTGCACACAAAAAGTATTCTCGTAGCTTCATAATATAACGGTTAAAGCACTGATGTCACATGGACTATTTTAACAATGTCCTTACTACCTAATTTATGACAAAATTTTCATTTTTGGATGAACTATCCCCCTTATGGCTTCATCTGGAATAAAGTGCATACATGAGTCATCACCTGTTTCTATGAGAGCTTACTTTTTATGGTGCTTTTGTATCTGTTTTTAAACATAAAGGATCCAGTCAGCATTCATTGTCACAAGAGCTAAAACTAGTACATTCTTCAAAATTTCCCCTTTTGTGTTCTTTGGAAGAAAGGATTGAAAAAGAACAAACTAAACATATATTTCCCTATTTTGTAACCATTTTAGACTATGGAACATTTGCTAAAATATTGCCATCTTCCCACTGTGTGTTTGTACTATCCCATTATAGGGTGCAGAACCATCTGTTCTTTCTGATAGCGCAGCAACAGCAGCTCGACAATACATCTACACCTCTGCAGCCCAAAGGTCCGATTAGTTTCTTTAAAAGCTCTCTTAACAGCACAACCACCATATTTTACTTTCCAAGACTCTTTCACCTTGACCAACTGGTACTTTTCAAAAGATTTCTGTACCATTTGTCTCTTTATACATTTGACAGGCACTTTTATCCAAAATTTACAGTGCATTCAAGGTTTACTAAAGGGTATACATTTTGTCAGTTTATGTGTTCCCCGGGAATAAAACCCTTGACCTTGTCATTGTTAGAGCCATAGTAACACAAGCTGGTGCAATGGCAATTTTAACTGAAATCAATATTTTATGTCTGTGTATTTATTGATTTGTTAAATAACCAAAAGTTTGTAGAGTATTTATATCCCTTATACATGTGATTGTGTAAATATGCTCTGCTATAGAGCTTATGAAGATGTAGACTGGGACTCAAAGTTACCTCCTCGCCACAAACCACCCACAACTACTCTGGAGAAAATGTCTGACCCTGTGAGTCAGCGTTTTGTGTTGAAGCGATACCACAGCAGACCTGAGCTATGGCAGGTGAGTCTGCTGCATGAATGATCTAAGATATTAAAGGAAAAAATTAAAGTTTGCTGACAATTTAGTCACCCTCAGGCTATCCTGATGTCGATGATTTTTTTTCTTTATGGGAAAGGATTTGGAGAAATTTAGCATTACATCACTTGCTCATCAATGGATCCTCTGCAGTGAATGGGTGCCGTCAGAATAAGAGTCCAAACAGCTGATATAAACATCACAAATATCCACAAGTAATCCACACGACTCCAGCCCATTAATTAACGTCTTATGAAGACGTCTTGTCTGAATCATGAAAGAAATATAAGCGAAAACAGTTCTTAACAAATATTCTTTTCTCTTCACAAGATGTTATTTTAAAGGATTGGAGTCGTATGGATTACTTATGGATTATTGTGATGTTTTTATCAGCTGTTTGGACTCTCATTCTGATGGCAGAGGACCCATTGGTGAAGTGATGCAATGTTAAATTTCTTCAAATCTGTTGCTATGAAGAAACAAACTCATTTACATTTTGGATGGTCAAAATGTTTGGATGGAGTGAGTGAGTGAAATTTCAGCATTTTTGTATGAACATATTTCCCTATAATGAGAATTCCTTGTTTTTTAGGCCATTGGATCCCATTGGAACAAACATCAGTTGTGTGCCACATTTAATGCAAGAAAACCCATCAGCTTGTATGTGATTCAAATAACCTTTCATTTTTTTAATTTTAAATTAAAAATTTAAAGAATCTTAGCTTTTACTGTATATTTACAGATTTAAAAATTGTGTTGTTTCTGATTGTTTTGACATAACAGCACCAGTCCATGTCCAAAATCAGGCCATATACCTTTATACTGGTAAGCAAATTAATGAACATTCCTAAATACACATATATATGTTATAAATTACTTAAATCAAATCAGTTGCATACGTTCCAGTGTGTTGTTCCTTACAGTCATTTTTCAGTACGTTCATTAAGGCTTTGAATGATATTTGTGATCTCGCTGTACTGTACAGTGGTACGGTGGGCTCTAAACACATGGATAGTGTGGACGTCCCAGGAGAGGAATTCATCCCTCTGACTGTTCTACGGACCACAATACCTCCACCCACCCCTGCCAGCTAGTATGACCCTGATCTGTGTATCTGTATATACATCATAACTATTCTACAGAACTCTTTATAAGGAAAGTTTTGTTTTCTCTGTAGCCGAACTACTATACCTGGTTACACTGGAAAAGCCCGGTTTGACAGACCACAGACCTCAGGTGTCAGTCTGCCCTCTTTAACAGATGCTCCACAAACAGCAGGGTAAGTCATTACAACAGTTCAGATTAAGATATTTGGCTGTTTTGCTATGGACTGAGACACTGTGATCGACTCCAGCATCTCTTTGACCTTACATAAGACAAGTGATTTTGGAAATGAATGGATATATATATATCTTAACAATCACTGTTACCAATTTATTAATTAAAAAAAAATACTTTAGTATATCAGAACCTAATGACAATTATAATGACAAAACAATTATAATCATGGAAAAAAATAGGTCAATAGGTCAATAGTAAAATGCTTGTGATATGGCAATTGGGGAATTCGAAAGAGAAATGTGCTTATTTTGCAAGTAATTATTGTCACAATAAGAAAAAAGCTGACATTTCCATTTGTTGACATGACATTGTTCGATTCAGATGGTAAATATCATATATTATGCTGAGTGTCCATCTTAGAGATAATCACCATGTTTAGAATGAAACCATCATATTTAAAAACATATTAATCATATCATACAATAAAATATCATTTGTTGTTACTACTGTAAATCTATATTAAATTATTATGGGATCTCCTCGATGCTTTCAGAATCTTTACATTTTATAATAATTTTGTTAACTTATTTTAATGACAGCATATTTATTGAACAAAAAATAATTATTTTATTTATCAAAATAAGCAGAAAACATTACAAACTTTGCTTAAGTGATTGTTTTGAACAAGTATTAACTTGGACATTATTTAAACAAATAAACATTATTTTAGCTAAAGTATTTGTATCAATACTGAACAAAATAAACGACTTGTATGATTTATTTTCACACAAAATCTGTTGCTCTATAAATATTCAATACAAACATTTGTATCTGCAATCATACACTTCTGGGCACAGTAAAAAGAATACATTTTCTTAGGGAGTGTATTATTGCTAACGTTACACCTCACTGTAAGACCACTTTGTCTCAGTAGGTGGCAGCAGTGCTTTGTATTTAGAAAGTCCTTCTGTAAGTTAACTTTTTGTGGTCAACACCACAGAACTACACAAATTCCCTGAAATAAGTTACTTAGTTTTATAACATATACTAGAATATACTGTATAATCCACAAATGGAAAATGGCCATAGAACACTAAACACTAAATTAAATACTCATCCAACAATCCAGTAGATGCAAATATGAGGTGCATAGATCAAAAAATGTAATTATTTAGTGTGTGTGTATATATTTAGAGAGAGAGAGAGAGAGAGAGAGAGCATAGTATAGTATGTATTATACAGTATATTAATATAAAAATGAAGGAGATCCGCACTCATCCTAATTCAGCCAAAAAGGCTTATTGCATTTATTGCTCAGAGGTCACAAAAATATGTGCAAAAAAGTGCAAAATGTGCAAAAGTGCAGAACATTTTCAGGTAACGTTTCCGCAAACGTTATGCACTTTTGCACATTTTGCACTTATTGCAATAAATGAATTTGGATGAGTCAGATCTCTTTCATTTTTATATTAATATACCGTATAATACATACTATACTATGCTCTCTCTCTCTCTATAAATATATACACACACACACTAAAAACATAATGTTGATCATATAATGATCTAATGCATACATTTGTGCCGGGGTTTTTTTTTTTTTTTTATAGTGCAGTAGTAAACATGCCCCGCCTGTAGCAGTAAACACATCATAGGATCACTCTGAAGAGGCGTTTCCCACAACCATTGCATTAATTTATCTTCTGATCTCTTTCTTCGTTTCTGCCTTAGTATGTGCAATGTCAAACTTATTTTTTTCAAGCTCCCGCATGTTCCCCTTCTGTCAGTGTCTGCCCTAGATTTACTGCTCTTCAGCACTCTGCAGCATGTGGCTCTGGCTGGAGGTGTGTGAACTGTGTCTTACAGCATCACATAGTAGACCCCAACATGACGTGTATGGTTGAACAAAGTTTCGGTCATCTTTTTAAAGCAGATAGAATGAATATAGAACAGAAAGTGGAAGAATGTACTTCAAATCTCCATTTTTGAAGTTAAAATCATAAGGCATTGATATTTTCTGTGGGTTTCTGAAGAGTCAAAATCAGACAGACACTACCGGGAACAAAACCAGCCTAGCAGCGCTCTTCCACCATCCGCCTGCAACGGCAAAACGTCCTCGGCTTTCAGAATGAGTAGGAATGAGGCATCTGCAGCTTGAGTAAAGAGGAAGAAGGAGGAGGAGGTGTTTGAGAGAAGCACTGGAGGAAAACCAAACTCCTCACCCAGGGACGGGGTGGTTTTTTTGAAAACGTGTTTCCTAGCTGGGCCCCAGAAGAGCTGGTTTACCGTCTTTTTGGAGCAGACCTCTCCAGATGGCCCTATCCAAAGCTGAGCTGCTCTTGTTGCCGGTGGTAATCGTGGTTTTTACTCAACCCAGATCCATTTTCCTGGAGTCACCGGTGCTCTGAAATCTGTTTCCTTTGCCGATAAAACAGGCCTCCCATCTCTTTTCCTTACAGCAGAAAGTCAGCACCTTTACAACTTCCTCTAACTCTCTCCTCCTTATTTGGTGATAACTCAAATGTCTCCAAACTGTTTTCATTCCTCCGCAGTTTCAGCAACACTCAATCACTTGAGACTGTCGTAAGACGCAGACTCTGACATTGTTTGCTTTATGGAAAATCAGACACACATGAATGAAACTCCCTTTTTAAAGAATTAATAGACACAGTAGTTGACACATAATGAGTCTACAGACTTTTTCCATGAACATCAAGATTTTAGGTTAAAATGTATTTGCATATATTTGCATAAGGAAAAGTGTATATTTTAGGTCATGTGACTGTTTGCCAGTTCTTTTAGATTATTCACAATCTTCAGTTCATTATAAATAAAATTGTACTGACTCCAAGCTTTTGAATGGTATAGTGTATAATGTTATAATAGCTTTTTATTTCAGATAAATGCTGATCTTTAGATCTTTCTATTCATCAAAGAATTCTGAAAAAATGTATTCAACTGTTTTAAATATTGATAATAATAATAATCAGAAATATTTCTTGAATGTTTACTGAAGGATCATGTGACACTGGAGACTAGACTAATGATGCTGAAAATTCAGCTTTGCATTACAGGAATAAATTACATTTTAAAATATATTCAAATAGAAAACAGTTATTTTAAATAGTAGAAATATTTTACAATATTACTGCTTTTGCTGTACTTTGGATCAAATAAATGCAGGCTTGGTGAACAGAAGAGAATTCTTTAAAAAAACATAAACAATCTTACTGTTCAAAAACTTTTTTGCCTGGTAGTGTGTGCATAAGGTACAACGGGGCTAAAGGCACCCTCTAAGAAAAAAATGTGCTTTTCACTGTGCCCGAAGAATATGATTGCAGAAAAATACATACGTTTGTGTTGAACATTTATGGAGCAACACATTTTGTGTGAAAATAAATCATACAAGTTGTTTATTTTGTTAAAACATTTCATAAATGTATGAGATGGCAAGGGGGGCCTTTTACCCCACACACAGGGTTAAAGGCCCACCAGCATGGGGTAAAAAGCACACAGTATTGATACAAATACTTTAACTAAAATAATGTTTTTTTTTAATAATGTTTAAGTTAATACTTGTTCAAAACAATCACTCTAGCAAAGTCTGTACTATTTTCTACTTATTTTGATAAATAAAATAATTATTTTTTGTTCAATAAATATACTGTCACTAACATATGTTAATATAAAACATATATTTTAAAATACAGAAACAGAATCATTTCAAAATGTAAAGATTCTGAAAGCATTGAGGAGATCCCATAAGAGTTTTATATAGATTTACAGTAGTAACAACAAATTATATTTTATTATATAATTAACATCATGTTTTTAAATATGATGGTTTCATTCTAAACATGGTGATTATCTCTAAGATGGACACCCAACATGATATATGATATTCACCATCTGAATCTAACAATGTCATGTCAACAAATGGAAAAGTCAGCCTTCTATTAATTATCATGTTATTATTGTGCCTTTTAGCCCCAACAGCAGGGGTGCTTTTTACCCCGAATACCATACTTTTACATATTCTTTTGGTATTTGGTATCTTTAGCCCCGTCGTACCCTATATGTATATATATTAGTTGTTTTATAAGTTATTTAAATGCATATTTCCTTTACGTAAAAAAACCCTTAGAATTAAAAAAAAAAAAGCACAAACATTAGTTTTTTCTGGTAAAATTTGAGTATTATTTTTTATATAAAGTTGTTACAGTCATTTTTACGGTTATGTTTTGGATATAAAGGCTTAGTAAGTAATTTAGTTTAGTTAAGTTAGTAAAAACATGTTAACATGCATATTGATTATGTCTTGTGGCTTTTTGACTAAAACTGAGTATTTTAACATTTTCAGATTCAAATGTTGCATTTTGTGGTAGTCAACAATTTTTGCTGGTAATCAGGATTATGCCACAAGTGCTGTTGACGGAATCCAGAATGTTCCTTTAATTTTTACATTCCTTGTTTGACCAATGGTTCCATTTCCAGAAACCATCCTGGTACCCAGAGCACCCCAGACTACGGACACAAGGCTCCTCTATCAGGAATGATCACTACTGTCCCACCGGGAAACCCTTACCTTCATCCCAAAGCCCCGGTACTTTCCATGAAATAACTCTAAAAGTGCGGCATGTTCCTTAAAGAGAAAAATAAATGATGAAGAAGTGTGGGAAATGAAAGTCTCCCTTTTCACGAAATCCAATCTGTGTTTGTGAATAGATCTATAATGATGCAATGTCAATGACTGATTCTCTGAGCTCTGAATAATGAGATGCTTTATTAGCATAATTTCCCTTGATTTAGATGAGTGCTTCTGAAAATGTGGAGGTTAAGCCATTGTCTTAAACGTTCGCTGTGGGTGTGTGTGGGCTTACGTATTTGACTATATGTGTGTCCATGCGGATAAATGAGTGAATCATTTTACTCACAGATCCTCTTTTGCATGCCTTTATTACTTTGGTTCATCCAAACAGCACTTACAAACTGCTTGTGGAACTCACATTGTGGTTGTGCAGCAATAGCAATGCAAATAAAACTTTGCCTGTTATCTTAAAAGAAAACAAAAGACATGCGTTTCTGAAATGCTCTAGATTTGCACCCCAAGAACTGTGGTTTGGAGAATAAAAGAAAGAATACCAGTGCAGCTTCACCTGCTTACAGGAAATAGGAACATGCTGGTTTCCTGTTTCCCCCTTTGTCGTCTTTTCGCTTCTGTGTTGAAAACAGTCCGCTCTGGAAGCAGCTCAGTCGAATCCACCAATTAGAGAAAACACCTAGAAAACACCAACTAGAAAAATCAACTTACAACTGAAAAAGTGCTCAAATTAATTTACAGAAATGCTCAACAGCGCTCAATTTATAATCCTCACGTTAAACGCATGGAGTTGAGGAAATGAGATGTTATACTTAGTTATGCTTTGCATTAAGCTTTCTGTTTTCAGTTAGTTTGACAGCTGAGCCATGGTGGGAATAAAACCCACTCTGTGGTATTTCCAGAGATGGAGATGTGGTTAACTGATAACTAACGTCCATCTTGAGGTCAGTGAAAGGGATCAGACTAGTCTGCTGTTTCAGGCTGTGACGTGCTTTCTCAAAGGTGACCTTCAGCCCATCACTATGAGCCCATGTAAGACAATGAGATGAGACAGACTCAACACAACAGATGTAAGTTGCCGAAACAGTCTCTTGTGCTACTGAGATATTCCTAATTATCTTTTCATAGTAACATCTTCAAAAAGGCACATGTAATGTCTGAGGATTTTAGGGGTCACCTCATCTGTGAATTTGATTTAGAGCTATTCCTGCTGTTCAGCAGTAAAGCAGTGTGACGTGGAGCATAAAAGTTAACAGTTTTTGCAGTCCATTGTCTACTGAAGCATAGTTAACACAGAAGTTACAAACCCATGTAGCCCGCTTGAACCTGTTGCGAAATCTGCATTAGAAAATCATCACCCACACACAAAGGTTTGAATCATGTGGATTCCTATTAAAATGACTGAATTTCACATGAAAATTCACTGAAAAATATGTGAAAAGGATCTAAAAGTATTTAAAAAGTTCAAATGACTTTGAATCATGAAATCTATAGCTGTGGTTTCATTTAAGCCATCGTATCCATCAGGTGTTTATTTGTTGTGGTATTGATTTAGCATTTATACAGAAGTACCAGAGTCAGAATAGTATCGAAGCCCATTTCTGCCACAGAATAAAGAAAAAGATAATTGTAACTTTTACCTCAGACTTCTATATTCATATCTTGCAACTCGGAGAAAAATAACAGAATTGTCAGATATAAACTTTCTAAATTGTCAAAAAGAAAAAAGTCTGCATTGTGATAAGGCGTTGCAGTTACTTTTTTTATTGTTGATTCTTGGGTGGTAACGGGCTTCCGTTGAATAGAGTCACAAGAAATGTGTATTTGAAAACTAAAGTTCATTTTAATTTCCTGTTGACTTTTTGATAACCCATGGTAACTCAACATAATTGGAAAAGAAATGACTGTAGTGACATTTCTGCACGTATTTCCTTTCATGAAATGTTCAAAGTGAAATGTGTTCAGTTTTTTCTGAAACAGGTGAACATGAATCTGGCAAGACTTTATTACATTTGTTTTCATAGGCAGCGTTGGGGCATTACAAGTAATGCAAAAGTTATGTAATCATATTACTTTTTTCAAGTAACTAGTAAAGAAATGCATTACTTTTTCATTTACAAGATTTTTTTTCTTCCCTCATTTATTAGTTGAAAGCTTTTCTGTCCCCATGTTTGAAAGAAATTGGGAGTAAGATGTTACTTTAGTTCTAGAATAAATATGAACATGCTTAATTCATCTCACTTACAAAAATACAGATTCAGTATTCCTTAAAAATGAATAAAAGCAGTGAAATGCAAATCAGAATATGATGCACACCTGCAATAATTAAATATGTTAAATAATACACATATCCTTTATGCATTTAATCCCATTTTAATAATCAGTGTCTTTGCTGCTGACCCTTGATGATCCAATTCAACCATAATAATAAACTAAAATGACTCAAGATAAACTAACATTTTTTTCTTCTTCTTTTTTTATTGCTGAAGAGAACTTTCTTCTTCTGCATTCAACTGTACAGACGTGAATTTACTTTTCCTTCAGCCTGAGGCTTTTGTTGTAAAAGGACTTTTACATTTGCCAAAAATAGAACTTTTTATATTAAAAACAAACAAGCAAGCCTTGTAACGCATTACTTTCCAGAACTTTCCATTAACGTAATGCATAATATTGTAATATTGTAATGTATTACTTTTATAAGTAACTTTCCCCAAAACTGTTCATATGTAGCCTATCACAATACTTCTGAAATGAAATGTCACATGAGTGGTGCTAAAAGGTTAATGTGCTGTACCTCTGATATATATATAATGCTGCCCTCACTTTGGTGTCTCTCTTCCCGAAGTTAGATTTATAGACATGGGCATGGCTAGGCTATTTTCAGGGGGGCTATAGCCCTCCAGCGAAAATGAAGCACATATAAACGCAGACTTTATAAAATGATCATTTTGCCATTTTCATTTTGAAAATGTAAGTTTCAGTATAACACATATTCTAGTGCACGTGGCAAAGGTTTGCATACTTGAGTCAAGAGGGTTGTACTAGAAATGCAAACAGTAAAATTTTGTATTTGTACAGTAAACAGGTGTCTGTGTGTGTGTGTACCTGGCATTTATCATGTTATGGGGACCAAATGTCCCCACAAGGATAGTAATACCAGTAAATTTTGACCTTGTGGGGTTGTTTTTTAGGTCCCCATGAGGAAACAGGCTTATAAATCATGCAGAATTATTTTTTTTGCATGATGAGGGTTTTTTTTTTTTTTTTTTTTTTGAGAAAGTAAAAGTGTACAAGGTCTCCTGTGATGGGTAGGTTTAGGTGTAGGGTATAGGTGTAAGGCAATAGAAAATTCGGTTTGTACAGTATAAAAACCATTACGTTGATGGAATGTCCCCAAAAAACATGTAAACACAATGCGTGTGTGTCTGTATGTGTGTGATCATGAAGACTTGAGTACTTGGCTTATTCAGTACTCAAATATTATACCTATCTATGCAATACAGTGGAATACTACAATAAGTTTAGGATACCATCTCTATTAAGCAAACATTTTATTTCATTTAATTTTTATATATATATATATATATATAATGAAAATCCTAGAATCGCCCCTGCAGATAGATAAACTCTTTCCAACACCTAGCCTTGTGGAAGAATGCCACTTTATTCCACACCACGTTGAGTATGTTGAATCAGAGTGAAACTACAGAAAAGAGAAGTATAGTAAAGCTATAGTTAACTCTAAGAATACAACAGTTTCTCCTAGTGTCATTTATGGTGTACAGTTCTTTCACAGCTTTACAAACAATACATTCAACAAATTAAATATAAATTAACCATAAAAGCTTATAGACAATGCTTTCTACAGATGATCACAAGTTGAATAGCTGCTGCAAACTTGATGAGTAAAGTTCTACTTAAAAAAAGTCTTAGAATGTTACTATGGTAACTATATTTTAAAGGAAGCTGCATGATTGGGTATGAGAATTATAATCATTACAAACATTAAACCTTAAAAAAATGCATGATCCAGAACATATATATATAGTTGCATTTTAGGACTAGGTGGTACTATCCCATAATATTATTACACCTGCCTGAGATAAATGAGAAACAATGTAGAGCATCTTGAGTGGTAGTACCAGGAGTAGAGGGGAGAGGGTATAGAAAGAAAGAGGTCTCAGCTTCATCTGGGTCATCAGGTGGGCACCCCCCTTCTTTGGTGTTTCAATGATATCAGCCCACTACACCTCCAGAGGGCTCATCGGCACTAACTGGCGTCCCAGTTGTGCCCCCCTCTGCTTTCACCTCTGCTATGGGGCCCAGATTGACTCCCTCCTCTTAATCCAGAGCCATCGACTCACTTGTTCAGCAGCACTGGAAAGGGCCTTGACAGCTTGCCGTTGGAGTTGGCCTTAGACCCCTAGTTCCTTAAACAAATTAATAACAGATCTCTCAACGAAGCCCCTGCAGCCAACTTCGACTGGACAAACCTTTGTTTTCCAGCCACGTTGCTTCGTGTCAACTGCCAGCTCAGAATACTTAAGGCTCTTGCGTTCATAGGCCTCCTCCAGGGCATCTTCCCAGGGCACAGTGAGTTCTATGATGTACACAGTACATAGTGAAGAGGACCAAAACACAAGGTCTAGTCTGAGGTTGGTGGCTGCAATTTCACGGGGAAGCAGAGTCTTTGATTTAAATCGACGGACAGCTTCCAGACGCAAGCTCCTCTCAGCTGGTCGGTGTTTGGAGTCTTCACCTTGACCCCACTTGCCCCTTTTCCCACAAACTCCTTAATTTGTGCACGATGACACAACAGAGGAGGTAAGAAGTTGACGACTATCCGCCTGTTCTACAGTAACGACGCAAGACACTTCAACACCTGATTATGCCTCCACGTATACCAGCCTTACATTAGGCTTACCCTACAGCCAACCAAGATATGTTTTATGTTTGCTAAAGATGAACACAAGGGGCATGTAGGATCTTCTCCAAACCATTAGTTAAGGTTCACTGGGGAAGGCAGGACATCGTAAGTGGCTCGTAAAAGAAAGCTGATTTGAAATGCGTCCATGCCCTACAAGTCCTTCCAAGAGAGTTTTTGCATCTCAACTCCTTCCCAACTCTTCTATTGCCCTTGCTTTACCTGTGAGATTGCTTTTGCACATTTCATTGCTTGCTCTTGCTATTCTACTCTCCCCAAGCCCAAAACCTCCTCTCCCTTGCTGTATATGACCAATGCTATCTCGATGCCTTAGAGCTGACTTAGCCTGTTGTACTGCTAAAGGGTTGGAGCCAGTGTCATTTCCAGCCTTACTTTTGAGCACTTGTACTCCTCTACCAGGCTGGACACACTGCAAACTCCAGGACAACTTTTCCATACAACCCTACATTGCTCATGCACCTAAGGAGACCCAACCACTTCTTAAAAAAAAAGTTAATCAGCCTTTACAATTTTTCCACTTTTGAGATTGGGATCTCATAGATGGTCAGAGGCAAAAAAACGTGGTACGAGACCAAGCTGTAAGCACCAGAGCTTTAATCTGCCAGGAAGCAAGGACTTGTCGATTCTCTCAAGGCCACTACAAGTGTCCTGCTTAATCTGGCCCACTTGTTCTGTGTTCTATATATACTCATGTTCCAGAAAAGAAAGGTTTGAAACGACATGAGAGTGAGTAAATAATGACAGAGTTTATATATTTTTGTGAACTATCCCTTCAATGTTTGTATTTTTATTCTTCTTCTTTCTTTTTTTTTAACAAAATTATACTCTAAATAAGAAACTAAATCTACCAGCAGGTGGTGGTGAATGTCTTCATGAGTCATTTATTCATTTAATTCATTCAAATGGCTCTCATTATGAATGGGGTTTTGAATCATTGGTTCACAGTATTCGTTCAAAATGCAGATTCATTCAGAAGTGTTGCTTGGAGATGTGCAACAATTCTGTAATAGCCTCAAAGGTAATATGTTCTCTGCAAAATTGAGCAAAAACACATAATAATGTGTTTAAATCATAGCAACAACAACTTCTTTTTTACTGAACTGTTGTATAAAATCACATTTAAGCTTGCGATAGATCGGGACAAAATCAGCACTCGTGTCATATTGCTCTTGCTGCCTGTATGATATCGAGTGATATGTGATATTTATAAATGAGAAAAAAATACATACAAGGGCATTTTTTGCACCAATATCTTGAATTTTAGGGCATAACTGCATTTGTGGAGTTGTTTCCCTGCATCATATTTGTCAAGTCAACTATATGAAATAAAAGGTGATGGGGTCAGTGTGTTAATTGTGTTAAAATATTTTAATCGTGTTATTTTATTCATAACTAATTAATTAATGCGTTAAACTGACAGTTTCATCTCATGTTTATCTTGAGTACCTATAGAGTACTATTTCATCCTACATATCTCCAAAAAGTCTTTAGTTTTATCAGATTTATAAAAGAATGGTACAGGTTTATGATTGTCATCGAAAACAGCCGAGCTTTATGACGTCATGAAGAGACATGATCGATAAAAAAATGTTCCGAAACTTGTACCAACCTGGAAGGCGTGTATTTGGTACAGAAATACATGGCAGTTTTGAAAATCTTGAAAAACTCTCGAACTTTATGGGTGTGTTTGTTGTTGGCGCTGAAACCACATCCACTCATGGGAAAGCTGCCACCTTTTTTAACTGTCAAACACAGCTATACAACCTGAATGGATGCTCCCTCTAGTTGGATTTACACAGCCATACCTGTTTCCTATCAGATGTCAAATAGACATCTAATAGATGTTTGTGATTTAGACTGTATGTAAAACTGACATCTAACAGACGTCTGTCAGATGTTTGTACACAGTAGATGCTTTCCAGATCAAGTGACCTTTAACAGACAACTTGCAGACGTATGTGTGCTATCTGGGCAGTGGCTCCAGGGCGTCATTGAGACATGTTTTTCAAAAAATCCTGCACACAAAAATGATAAAATCCCTGATAGCACACACATACATCACAGAGATGTGTATTTGACATCTGCATTTACATCTGAAAGATGTATTTATTAGAGTGTTTGCTCATCTGCAATACGTCTATAGGACGTTTCCTATCAGATGTCAAGCAGACGTCTATTAGATGTCTTTAAGATTTAAAAATGTATGTAAAACTGACATCTTACAGACGTATTTCAGATATTTGTACACAGATGATGCTTTCCAGATCAAGTGATCTTTAACAGACATCTTGCGTACATGTGCTATCTGGGAAACCGTTTAACAGTCTAACTCCACAATTCAGTACTACATAGTTTACAGTTTTTATAACGTGTTTTCAGCAATACATTTCTAACATTTATATTGTGTTTAGAAACAACTCTCTAAATTGCCTTTACACAAACTGTCTTACAAGTGTGAGATCAACTACCATAGCCTACCATTTTAGCTTGCCTCCAGATGTATTTGAGTAATTTTAGTGTTGTGACTTGTATCCAAGCATTTTGCATCGCAAGTCCAATGCTTTACCAGGTGAGTTCCCAAGCAAGTTTATGTCGGAAAAGCCATACATATGGAGCTGGTTATGCAATGCAAATACTAAAATGTTTACTATGGTTAAAGTGTTTTAAAATCATAACTCAGTATTGTGCAAGGAACCATGCAATTATTTTTATTAATCAATAATCCTTCCCTGAAATCATAATTTGCTTAAAAACAAATAAATGTTGTCGGTGCTTTTCTGCCACTAGTGTTTATTTCACCTGGTAATAACTGCACCTGGAATTTTGGATAAATGTAGAGACACGTTTTCCAATGAGTAATGTTATAATGGATTTAGAAACATAAGATAGCTGTTTGCAGTAAACATAAGGAGAGAGAGCACAAAATCACACTTAAGGGCTATAAAGTCATTTTGACCTCAGCACAGCGTGTCACTCTTGTGACATTTAACCTCTGTCCAGTCTAAGTATTAGCATCACTCTTTTTTAGCCAAACTCATGGCACCATTCAAAAAGCTTCTCCAAAATTTAGATGCATGATCATTTTAAACCATACTTTTCTCCGCTCCACTCCGTTCCTTACGCTTAGTCTTTTTCTTGTCTACATCGTATCATTGGCTCAATTTTCAAGATGGGGTCACAAACATAATGACTGATTCAGCGACAGTCCTTTAGGGTCTTCACCATACTCGCTCGGCCGAGAGATTAATTTCCCTCCCGCCGCTTAGTTTTTTTTGTGTCATTTCCACATAAAGAGGCTAAATGTCAAGCATGCCTGACTCCCTCCAGTGACACATCCATTCCCGCAGATAATTACCATAAGGAAATTGATGCTTTAGTGTGCAGAGGGGAATTTAATTTACTCTGACATCCCCCTGCATAATGCATTCCCAAAGAAAGTGAGATTTTTCAACCCCAGATTAAGAATTTAAATACAGCAGACTATTAACGTGATTACCAATCTCGAACATCTCCGACTTATTTAGGCAGTTAAACCAATTATGGATTACATGTTGTTAAAGTTATAAATTAGAGGGTGTGAAAGCTGCTTAAAGATCCATGAAATAAGCAATAAGAGGACGTCTCTGTTCTTTGCTCCAGTACTTTGCCACTGGATAACTTAATATATGTTTATTAACTGTTGATAGCAGTGTTGGGAAGGTTACTTTGAAAATGTGATAGGTTAAGGATTACAGGTTTTACATTTAATTTAAAATGTAATAATTTGTTACTTTAGTAAAGTACTGTAACTGAATATATATGATTACTTTTTGATTACTTTTCTAAATTTCAACTGTTTTTTTTTTTTAACTGATATTCATTTTGAAACATTTAAAGCAGGCAGGATGAACTTTACAGTAGTGCTCAACACTGATTACTGTCAGACTTTTAAAATCCTTCACCACTTGAAGATTATAATCATTTAATTTTACAGCAAAGCCACCACAAAAGCAGACTTTAGCACCTCTTTTTAGTTTGAGAATCATTCTGAGGTTAAATACTGATTTTAAATCATTAAATATAGTTTAATAGCTATCATACTGTTTTTGAAATCAAATCTTTGCAAAGCTATAACAGGAAACACTGACATCAAACAATGCCTTGGAAAAAACATAAATAAATAAATAAAGCATATACATAAATCCAAATAAGAAATAAAACAGTTTTAAAATAAGCATGTGTGCTGTTCTGTATCCTAAACACCTGAAACATCGGTGTCTCATCTTTTTGAGCAGTCAGTGCAATTTGTGTGTGTGTGTGTGTGTGTGTGTGTGAAAATAGTCAGATGTAACCCCCTTTGTAGCCATTAACATTTTCATAAGTAACTGTAATTTAATTACACATTTTTTCTCAGTAACTGTAATAGAATACAGCTACCTTTATTTTGTAATTAAATTACATAACTCAGTGGCATGTTAATTAGTAACTACACAACACTGGTTGTTAGCTGGCGAATGTTCGTGTTATCAAATCTAAACTGCATAGAAATATTCAGCATTAGGCCTAGATTGCATGAATTAACAAATAAACTACATTTTATTTACAGCATTTATTAATATAGGTTAATGATAATTTATAAACGTACTATTGTTCATTGTTAATTTATATTTGTTAATAACAAAATTTTAAATATTAAAATGTGTATATGTAGAAATTAAAATGCGTAATGTAAAAACTGACATTTACATTATTCATTGTTGTTTTGTATTAGCGGTTGTATAAGGTAATGCTAACATAAACTATTATTGCAATTTCTCATATATTTGACTACTGTTACTGAGTACTTTTACCATGTTTTTTTTTTTTTTTTTTTTTTTTTGGTTCAAGATATAACTTTAGCTTCCATGCAAAACATTTTAACACAGCAAATATTTTATTCTGAGTGTCAAATCCATTAGAATCAATCATATATATTAGATTCCCAAGTTACAATTTTCCCCTGTAACCCAATTTCTGAATTCTGAATTACTTCAGGGTGCACTAACACTGCACGAAACAAATATGAAGAGTTCAGATGCAAAACCAGCTAAAAGCCAAAAATGATACCAGCTAAAAATGAGATAATGATACTAAGTGAATGCTCTCGACACATATTATACGTCCATCAAATACTGCTTCTTCAAACTCGCTAAAATACCAGCCTCAGCCCAATCAGAAGTACCGGTATTTACATAGAAACCTATACATCTGAGCATGATAAAAATGCATTTTTTAAAGAAAGACGTCAGATGGATTTAGCTGGTTTTGCATCTGAACTCTTCATACATATATATATATATATATATATATATTTGCTACACTATTTAATAATGAAAATGAAATTAACATTAACTAATATCAATAAATGCTGTAGAAGTGAAGTTCATTCTTAGTTCATATAAACTAATGTAGATAACTAATGAACCGTATTGTAAAGTGTTACTGAAATTATAAATATAGTTTAATGTACAGATTATTGCATTGTTTTATAAGAAATAAAACTATTCCAGTTTATCTACTTCAAAATTTCATATTTAATTAAAATTCATTTTTACTAGCTATGTAATTGTGAAATTTGCTAGTGATTTCTGTATGAAAATTGTTTCTAAACCAATTATTTGTAAAACATTAACAATTAGAACTTTTCTTTAAAAAGCTTTCAACAAAACATTTCAAAAAGAATATAG
This sequence comes from Labeo rohita, assembly GCF_022985175.1. Taxonomy (NCBI): domain Eukaryota; kingdom Metazoa; phylum Chordata; class Actinopteri; order Cypriniformes; family Cyprinidae; genus Labeo; species Labeo rohita. The sequence goes on along the minus strand of NC_066881.1, from coordinate 9,494,993 downwards.
AATATTAGACAGAATTTAAATTATTAGTCATACTTGAATTGTTAATTTTTAATTGTTAATGGAAAATGTTAGTTTCTCTAATTAATGTTTAATACATAGCAGTCTGTCCAACTTTATTAAACTGAAAAGAACACATTCTTAATTATTTTCCCCCAGTTTGTGCAGAGTCATTGTGCACCTCAGTGGCTCTGCAAGTCTCCTCTCAGCTCTAATGACTGGAGTTAGCGCACAGTTTGCTGAGTCACTCTACACCGAAAGCATTCCCTCAATGCCGTCTCTGGAGATTAGACTGTCCCACTGTAATGTCACAGCCAGTTTTTACCCCATTTATTATGATATCAAAACCAGAAAACTTTCAGACTCTCCAAAAGGTCACTAAATTACGCAAACAACAGGTTGTCCTGAAAAAAAAAACAAGCCAACACCATCCAGGGTTCCCGTTTCAACCCACACCCAACTGCCTGAAAAAGTCCTCCTGGAGACAGGAGATAAGAGTGGCCTCCTTCAGAACATGACTCAGCACCAGCAGCTCCTGAGATATGGCTACCTGGAACGGTCAAACATTTGGATCACTGGGAGCCAAAAAGACTCTCATTTATTACGCCAATACCACAGCCATGGGGGCAATGTACCGGAAATGTCATTTAAAATATAACATGGGAATTAAATGACCCTATTTGTTTAAGCCACAATTGCTTTCTAACTCATTATTTATTGAATATTTCTATAAATATTAATGCAAAAATTATACTTTTTGGATGATTGGTAGAAGCATTGTTAGTACATCCATTCTGAGTCTAATGATATAGTTTAATAAAGTAATACTCAGCAGGTCAGATTGTGACAGCACTGTCACAATCTTACTGTATGTCAAACGAAAATTTTAATTTCACCCATCCATACATTCTGCAACTGCTTATCCTTTGTAGAGTCGCAGGGAAAATTTTATTGTTAATTAAAAAAAAAATGAAATAAATAAATAATAAAATATGAAAAAACAAAATAAAACAACAATTCTGTTAAGAGTAAAAACAAACTCTATGCACCAAAAATGCAATTAATAATCTTGGGACAGGAACTAGCAAGTAATACACACAGTCTGAGCTGCTGCTGTTCTTCTGAACATGAAGTACCCTTCATACATAACTACACACTCGAAACTGACAGGATGTACAGCTTTCATCTGAAACAACATCCGTTAATGCCATGAAGTGTTTTTTAAAACCTAATTAAAATCCTAAAAAATTCTAATCTGTCAAGTGCCCTTTATTGCCAGTATAGGTGTTATGTTTAAACGAACTGTATGCATATGGATCGCCACCTTTTTAACTTCAAATCTCCCCGCAAACAATAATCGAAACCCCCCACAACCACAATCCTTCTTTATTGATGTTTGATCTCTATCAACTTTTACATTAATTTATGGCTCTTAAAAAGAAAAAAATGCATGTAATATAGAAGATGACCTGACTTTAATTAAGAATAAGCAACTTTATGCACTTTATCTATATAACAGTTAATTCTGGTCCTATAATCCAACTGGTCATGTGGGTTTCCAAGAGTGCTTATATTTAGTATAACAGCACTGGGACTTTTCATTGTTCGCACATTTTTAAAAATAAAGATGCTTAAAAGGTTCTTCACATCGATTCCATAGAAGAACCATTTTTGGTTCCACAAAGAACTATTCAATCAAAGATTCTTTAAAGAACCATCTCTTTCTTCACTTTTTATAATCCGAAGAACCTTCTTTCGCCATAAGAATCTTTTGTGAAACAGAAAGGTTCTTCAGATGTTAAAGGTTCTTTATGGAACCATTTAGACAAGAAAAGGTTCTTCTATGATATTGTAAACCACCTTTATTTTTAAGAGTGTGTGTTATTGCACTTATCCATTCACAGTGTTCCAAACGGGAGAAGAAATGTAACAGGGAGTGAAGTTTTTTTTTTAATAATCATGATGAATTTCAGTCCGATTTGGTCAACTGGTTCATCCAGTTCACAAAAAGAATCGGTTCAAAAGAATGATTCGTTCGCAATTCAGACATTGCTAATGAGCATAATTGGGATTTGTCCATAAACACTCGCTATTTCTTAAAGAACATATTTGAAATCATTTGGGGCCCCGTGTGAGTTTGATAAGGCCCCCTAGTGGGCTCCAGCCCCTGCCCTACAGCAATTAATTAATGAAACTGTTTCTGTTTCTCAATTACATAGACATCACTCCACTTCTCATTAAAAAAAAAAAAGTATACTTCCAAAATCACTAAAACAGGTGACGTGAGATCAAGAGACCCCTGTCCCTCTGCGCGAAATAAATAAATAAGAACTGATCAGTCCACTGTCCTAGCCCGCCTCATCCCATCTCATGCATGGCTGCCAGTGATGGTCTACTGGGTGTCAGCTTTTATTGGCACGATACAAAGCGAAGTGCCAAGCTCTGCTGCCTCGATTCCCCGAGCAGACTCGGCCTCTGGAATAAAAGCTTGCAAAATGTCTCACACGAGCACAGAGACATAGCAATGCTGGGCTGGAAGGAGGAAGTGCAGTGGAGAGGGGAGGGACCGCGCACAGAGTTCCAGACTGCTGCCGCGGCGCTGAGAACTTGTGCGCATGGAGCGGCGGGGGACAGCTGGAAGAGCTTCATACTGCAAACTCAAGGAATAGCAGGTAAATAACTCTCACAGGCCGGTCCAAGTGACACATATCACAGACTTAGTATTAAGGAGTTGATCATAATTGACAGTTCAACTAAGCGAGAGCGAGGAGAACTGGCGTAATGGAAGTTTTCGTCCTGAACTCTGTAGCAGGTGCAAGCGCTTCAATCCTCTTGACATGGCGAAAGGCGTGTTCGTTGAGCGCGTATGCGTAATTACTTTATTTGCGCCAGGGCTTCTTCATCATAAGTTTTATTTGTAGTTCATATGTTTTTCTTTTCCTTCTCTTTTCTTTTCGTTTTCAACTCGTGTCTTTTTTCCAGTTTTCCATATGGAAAAAGTTTCCCGATGTCCCAAACGTGGAACAGGGTGGAATTTTTCCAATCATTTCATTGATAACGACATTTATATATACGTTATATATTATTTAATTAGGTAGGTTGTTAATGTTTTGTTTAAATACAACTTTGAACGTTACTTTCATTATCTTCCGATACGCACCTGTTGCTCAGCATAAAAAATTCCTCTCTATTTTTAGCAAAGTGGACTTTTGAAAACCCCTTTTTTACGAAAAATAAAAACTCTTTTAATAACACGTAGATTTTTTTATCAGTAATACGTTTAAGGAAATGTATGAAATCGAAAAGTTCGTTTCCCCCATCCAACTCTGGATGTATTCTTCAAAAATAGTTTTTAGGAAGAATGATTTTTAGAACCGAATCTTTGCTTCCATTTATTTCACTTTCATTTCTACTGTATTTCCTTCATTTGTAATGAATTCAAAGAGGTTAAAAAATGATATCAGCAAGTTGGTTTACTTAATAATCCTTAAAAACATCACAAATATTTTTGTGTGAGTTCTTCCCGCTTTTTACCGGTGAAGGTAAGACAGGTGAAAATGACTTACACGAATTCTTTGGTCATTTTTTCTCCGGTGATGCATGTGTGTCTTGAGCTTCTCTTTTGTGCCCTTGTTTGGTTTCATGTACACTCGTTAGTGCTCACGGCACAGGTCATATGTGCAACACAAGAGAAACTATTGAGCGATTGTGTAAAAATACACTGCGTGCGACAGACAAAAACACACTTCTCACATTTATTTGACAGAACTGTTTTATCGAACTTTCTCAGAAATGTATAAACGCAACTTCCTAGACATAAAAGTTTGTTTTACTAAGATTTGAATAACTAACAATTAAACATTTAATTAGCAATAGGCCTTCAACTGTAGGCAAGATACTTATAAATAATAGCCGCTTTAAATTTCAGCACAGTTTGTTCCTGCGTTTAATAAATTTGTTCTGTCTTTTAAAGAATACAAAGAATGGTTTTCACATCCGTGCTCCGTTTCATAGTGTATGTTTGTAACTTTTCCGCGTAATACACTGCAAAATTTATTGCACTTTGTTTCAGGCACTTTTAATATATACAGCATATTGTACACGTTAATGTGGCACATTAAAAAAAGTTCGCAGAGAAAGAAAAAGACGAAATGATGAAGTGAATAAAATGAGTGCTTTCAGTGGCAGTGTAGTGAAGTGTGGCCATTCTAAAAGAGGCTACTAAAGTGAGCTTCTTTTATTTCTCAGAAAGCAGTTCCTGCATATCATCTTTGACAGATAGCAATCACTTTATCCTACGCCCTCAAATGTGATGAAATCCTCACTGATGCAAGACAGGCCAGTTAATGGATATCCCATTTGACAAAAGTTACCGAGATAGCTAAATAGTGTTTAGAAGTTCAGCTCTCCTAATTAGAAATCATAATTTTTATAGTGTTCAACTGGTATTTATCATTAATGTTACTTTTATTAAGGTTATTCATCTATCCAAAACAGTCATAATTTTAATGTTGGAAGACATATCTATTATATATATATATATATATATATGATATAGTATAATATAATTGTGTATATATTATATATAATGTATGTATAATATATATATATATATATAATTATACACACACACACACACACACACACACAAGATACAACTAATATTTTTATTAAGAAGGTCATGATTTTCAGATTATTCACATTATTTCTAAACTATAGAAGAGAATTAATTTTGCTTATGATCAGTGGTGAAGATGCTTGCTGAATTAGTTTTACCTGTATGAAACAAAATATCTTAAATATTCTTCAGGTGTCCACAAGTAACACTATTGCACTTTATCTCTTTATATTTTATCTATATATTATATTTCACTTTATCACTTGAATAATGAATAGTTTATTTATTCTATACATAAAAGACTGGATTTGTGTTAACATCAAAATGTTTATTTGAACTTAGCATGTGTTTGACTTCAATCTGACCATATTTAGAGTGGAACCAATATTTCTGTTATGACTTAAGTCAGTATTGTTCCTGCTGAAACTAAGAAAAATTCCCAGAATTGTTTTGCATCCTTCTGAGAGATTGCTGTTTTATGCAAAGGAAAAAATTCCACCATTAACCCTTCTTGACTCATTACATCTAGATGTCATTTATGTAACCATCCCTGAGTGAAATGATGAAATTGCACTTGCTAGTTCTTTAGTTAAGTCATACTCACCTTTGAATGGCTCGAAACGCAGCAATGGCATTTTGTCTGTTTAACGGTTTTGCAGCGCTGAGTCTCCACCCATCTTTTCAACTTTTTTTTTCACACTTAGATCTGTTTTCCTACCCTTTACACTCCCTTTCTTTTCACACACACATAGTCACAAACACAGACGCACTAAGTGTGTCTTAAAACCCACAGAGTTCCTGTCGCTATGATAATGTGCTTGACTATGCTAATCTCCTGTCTTGACTGTGACCAGTGTCCTACAAGCATACCAAGGTTTGACAACATAAGCAAAAGCTGCAGAAAAAAGAGGTAACTGAATGTGCGGATTGAGATAACAATTTATTTTTACTACTTGTATATAAATATAAATAGTCATCAGCTCAGAGCAGGTAAAAAGTCCAGAGAAGTTGATCTCTGTGGGAGTGGGAGACTAAAGCTCATTAGTGAGAAGTATTTTTACATTTCTTCCCCCTCTTTGTCTACACCATCACTATTTCCCCTCTCACATCTGCTCAGAAAAGGGGGCGCAGGGGAATACCGTGCACCGCCACACACCCAACACACACATACACTCTACTTCTCCGCTCCATAGAGCTGGTTGATCTGTCGCATCTACGCAAAAAAGGTGCATGAAACTTTAAGATGATGGTTAGTTTGTGGTATGAGGAATGCGTCACATATGATGCATTTTTATTGCAGCTAACCCAAAGCTAAACCTGACCTCACTATAACCTCAATCAACATCTTTTGAAAAACTGACAGTTTAATGTAGAGGAGAGTAGTTGTAACACTCATGCATGAGTTTTAACCCATGGTTTAAAAGTTTTCACAGAATGGCAAAACTAGTGCATTTACTAGTCGCCATATCGACACAAAAAAATGTGCCAAAAGATATTACATTTAACAATATATAAGTACATTTCTTACTGACGTTAGCTTTTCATCTCAGTTTCTTGCAATTTAATGCTTTTGAAATGAGACATAGTTGCTATTATTTTAATCTGCAATCTGTTAATTCATATTTAATTAATAATAGTTTGCCTCTATTAGAATTATGTAAAAACTCATGTAAAACTCATAAAAACACATGTAAAAGTCATAATAATTCTAAATAATCTTAAATAATGGAAAGAAAAAAAATATTTTAAAGAAATTTAAAGCACTTTTTGGCTCACATATTTGCTTTGTGTTGTGAGAACTGTGTGGAGCGTGGGGAGCACTGTGTTCATCTCTGTGTTTTTCCGAATGTGTTTCTTTATCTGTTCACCCACTTTGTATGAGCTGTCGTATAGTTGCGTTTTGTAGTGTGTTCATTGTCAAACTTCAAAATGAGTATATTTTTAATTATTTAAAAAATGGCATTACATTTAAGAAGGAGACTGTATTATTGTATCTTATTGACAAAATGTTTTAGTTGTACATTTTAAGCTGTTATATGGTCATGCTACAGTGTGCCCACCTATGGGGGATGTTGTCCCATTTTATTTCTATTCTTTCGGTGTAAATAAAGAAAGTGCACACTTTTTTTAATGAAACAAGACCACATATTTGTACATATTTATGAAATTAAGGTGGAAGAAATACTCTGAGCCCCATGGGATTTGCACAAACCGAGAAAGCTTTTTTTTTTTTCATTATTGCTATTTTTTTTTTTTATTTATTTATTTTTTTTTTGTAGTTTATAGTATAGTAAAAAATCATATTAATAATACAACAACTGCATTTTTTCTTAAATGGGACACTTTATTTAACAGATTTTGAACGGAAGAAACTTAAATAAAAAAATAAATAAATAAAAAATAAAAATATTCATCCATGAATCAAACTTTTACTTTGTTTTTTTTTTTCCACCTTAAGATGTCAGTGTAAATGCAGTATTTCTCCAGTCCTGTCACAGATTTTCAATCAAAATTAAGCATTGCTGGGCCATTTAAGAATAAAACTTTCTAATTCTAATCAAGAATTTACTCTTTTACCCATCCCATGTTGCTTTTGATGGCAAAAAGAACCTCCTGGTGAAATCAAAGCCAGACCAGTGGCAAGAAACATGGCAAAGAAGCCAAATGCCTTCCTTCTTGCCATCTTACAGTGGCCAAATCTGTGAAGTGCTGAAAAGATTGTTGATGTCCCATTTAGACAGTCAAAAAGGTCTGTGAAGATCCATGAGCAGCTCCTTGGTCTTCATAACAGCTGATCTGATCTGCAATTTGCTTGTATAATATCAGTATTACTTGCTAGTAATATTGTCTAAACAAGAAAAACAGCATCTGCATATTTGTGGAAAATACCATTTAAATAAATAAATACACATTACATTTATTTAGTGATGCAAAAAGAATGAGAATCAATCAATGCAGTGAGTGAATCATTTCTGAAGGAATTTTAGCCAGCTAAATAGCTCAATAACAAAATAAAATATTGGTTTTTATTTGTCATAAGTGCACAAACGTCTAAAAAGTGGCCTGAATAGCAGTTTAAAGTGTTGCATCATCAGATATACTGCCAAATAGCTAGCTTTTCATGCCCACCTGCAAACCTTTATGAACTATTGACATTTCAAGCCTTTCCGTTTCACACACACAGTGACCAATGCCACCCAGGCACATGCACATTCGTATCTCACAGCAGTCGCAACAAGCCCTCACCAGGGTTTTGGGCGTGCGAGCCAGTCGTAAGTCTTCCGAGATGCCCGTTCCCCAGGAAGGCTGGGACATTGCGACAGACGGGAGGCCGCTGGTTTCCCACTATTTGTTCCAAGTGCGTGGAGCCATCTGTCATTAAAAACAGGAAGGCCTACGTCCCCCTTCTCCCAGGAGCTCTCTTCAGCTTGCTTGGCTATTTTCAGGAACTTCACTTCTCCCTGTGTGGCTGGTGGGGCCGGGCGTGGGGCCCTAGCGGGAGCGTCTTGAAGTGGCAGCGAGGCCGAGGCTGTTGTGCCCATCTGCTGTGGACCCAAGTGGCCGCTACATTATTAATGGGGCCACGAGCGCTGGTGACTTCTCAGATATGCAGGCCTGGCCTGAGGAAGTGCTCACCACTGACTCCTTCTGAGGAGTTAGAAAACCCACATTTTGACCATCCACTCTTGTTCTTTAATCCATTTTTTTCTTGTCCTGTCCATCTTATTTTGAACAAACGAGTGGGTTGCTTCCGGTTTCCAGCTATTTATGATTGTACAAAAACAGTTTTACATTGCTTGATATGGCAAACTGGTGTTTGTTATTTTAATGTATTATCATATTCTTAAAGTAATGTTTAAATAATAGAACATTCAGTAACACTTCACAATAAGGTTCGTTAGTTAACATTAGTTAGCTACATTAGTTAACATGAACTAAGAATGAACAATACTTCTACAGCATTTATTAATCTTAATGTTCCTTTCAGCATTCACTAATGCATTATTAAAATCACAAGTTATGTTTGTTAACATTAGCTAATGCACTATAAACGAACATGAACAAACAATGACACCTTTATCATAAAGTGTTACCGAACATTCTTATAAACGTTTTGAGATCAACATTCTAGGAATGTCCTTATGATGATATTTTACTTGATAACCGTTCTAAGACATGTTTTTGCAGCTTTTAAATAGCCTTATAATCACGGCGAGAAAACTGGACATTTTAACATTCTTAAGGCCTGTTCACACCAAGGACGATAAAAAACATTGACAACCAATCAGAATCAATCCTGGGTTGCCAGGTTTTCACAACAAAAAACTGCTACTCCAAAATAGCCCGATCGTGTTTAGAAGGGGTCTCCCAGTAAAAATGTGTTCTGGGGGTAAAATACACATTTTTGGTGTGGTTTCCCTGGTAAAATTTGTATTTCAATCATTAAATATTACATTATTGTTGTCGCTTTAACCTGCAAACATGAAAAACAACCCAGGACAACAGCTGCGTTAAAGTCCCCATGAAACCAACATTAAAGTTTTTTGGCTTTTAGTATGAATATGTTTGCCTTATCTATAAGCTAGTGTGCTCTGAAACAATGACAAAATTCGCATTTACAATATATTAGCATTCAAAACATAATGCTCTCTAACCTCCGCCAGTATGAATCAACGATTTTGATGACATCACCCTGCACTTTAGCCTCATCAAATTTTCTGTCCAGTCAAATGCTCTCTAGTATGCAATGCATCCTGCCCCCTTCACTTTAAATGAAATCGGTCACTTGTTCACGGAATTTGTATTTTCTGCATGGAAAATGGAAAAGGGGATAAGGAGTGATTCAGTCAGTGCAAATGTGCATTCCGTTGGGGCAAATGAGGTCTGGTTTCACTTTGTGTCACACAAACCGCTGCAGTGTTCACATACCCTGCTCCAGTCCAGAGAGATGATAGCATGGAGCGGCTCATTTGCGCAAGTGGCGCAGACCACAAAATGTATCGGCCACATCTGAATTCTACACAGAATGCTATTTTATTTATAGATAATGCAATATGGATAGGATTGTGGTTGTCATAAACTGTCAAATGTGGCTTTACCGAGCTCAACGGCTCTGGCCCAATCTGTGATATAAACTAAATGCTATTGGCTTTTTGTTTTTTAAAGTCTGTCTTCCTGTTTCAGTTTAAATTACATCAACACATAGAATATGCCTGCGTGTTACAAAGCACTTTAGTGGATCTTTAAAGTAGCCCAATTCCACAGGAAAAAAGCAGACTTGGCAACACTTATATGATGAACTGGAGAATTTAAACCATCAGTGTGCGTTAAGAATAAACTGACGTTTTAGTCCGCTGGTGTGGACGCTAATATAGCTATATTTATAGTTATCGTTTTTAGCCAGCTGAAAATGGCCAGCTGTGAGCGCTTGAGAGCACAGCATATTTTTCCATTGAGAAGCTGTGGTTGCTACGATATGAAATACACTTTAGTAATATGGCAGACACATCGCGAATGAAATGTTTCTCCAAGCATAATTTTTCATAACAATATTATGGTAGTTTGGCAATTCCATCTGGTAAAGATTAGAACGATTTTTTCTAGCTGATGAATGATAAAAACAGTAGGCACGGTTCCATTACAGATTTGCGCAAAAAGTTGGCGATATTATATAAATGCTGATAAAAAAAGTATAGCGAAATGACAATGTTTCCATTAACCGATGAGAATATTTTGAGAAATATTCTTTTTTCGAATTGCCTGCAAAACCACCTCATGCAGGCGTAAAAACGGTTTTGCGATATATGGGAGTTTTTGCGAAATTGACGCGTATTTTCAATTCGCAATTTAAGTTTGCGCATCTTGAAGGGTAATGGAAACGCAGCTATTGACAGCCAATCAGAATCAATCCTGATATAACCAGATTGAGAATTTAAAGTGGCAGACAAACATGCGTTTAGAATAAACGGACAATATCGTTCGCTGGTGTGGACGCTAATTTAGTTATCGTTCTTGGTGTGAACGGGCCTTTATTCTGTTTATTCAAAGCGCATGCTCGTCGCTTTAAATTCTCGAGCTCGGTATATCAGGATTGATTCTGATTGGGTGTCACTTTTTTAAAAAAAAAATCTACAAATAACATCATATTTTGGATAAAAATAAAGTTGGTTGAACATTCTTAAGAAACCTTTTTGTGTCATTTCAACATTTTAGAAACATTTCTAAACAATGTTCCCACCATGTTTTTATAACCTAAATTTGTTACCCGGGAATCTTCCAGTTATTATCCTATAGTGGCTAATGAAGCAGAAGTCAAATAGCTAACTTTTGCATTGCAAACTAATATTGTTCTCTCAGCAAGTTATTTTCGTCTAACCTTTCCCTTATTTCTTGATCTATTCATTTCTTGTCTCCGATAAACCTGCTTTGTTTAATTTGTACCTTCAGTGTCTTCTTCTTTCTGTCACCTTACTCATTGCACTCTCTTGTCTACATTTCCGTCTGTGTTCGTACAACCGTGTGTTCCTATGTGTGTGTGTGTTAAAGAGAAGCAGAGAAAGAGTCAGGCTGCCGGGCTCACCCATGCATGCTCAGTAAATTAGAGTGAACACGAGCGCCAATCAGCTGGCGATGCCAAACACCCGCATCCTCCATGACCCCGGGCCATCTAATTTTCTGCTTAATTTTGCGGCAGTCAGTTTGCATTTTTGGATGATTATGTGGTGGGAAATTAACAATAAATAACAAATGTGGTCTGAAAGCCTGTTCCTTTCGAGACTCCCCACCTCATCGCCAGCCTTGTAGTCCACCAAACCTATTCTCTTAGTTCAACCCCGTCTGTCAGAGCGGTAATGAAAATGTCTGTAGTTCATTGTAATGTAATGTGGAAGACAGTGCTGTGTGAGGCTGGAATAGCGCTGTTCTTGCCAGGGTGATGGAGATACACAAAGAAAGGCCATTCTCCTTTAATCACCAACCACTTCTCCTATACAGGCTTATTTTTGAGGCAGCGAGCGCTGATGATACTCTTTCTCTCTTGCTTTTGCTCCTGTTAGAATACCTGCACAGGATGGAGACCGAGGAGGCACAGGAAATGTCCCAGATAACAGGTAAGAGACGCCTCTCATACGTTCAAAGCCACAGTGAGGTCTGGACGATCAAAACAGTCGAGCAAAGATAACCGTTTTTGACTGTTCAACGACAGGCTATATAAGGTCTGTCTCAGCAGATATATGTTAATGCACAGGCGATTCTAGATTGGTTTTGGGAGACTTCCAGTCACTAAAATGTCTGATTTACTCTTAAAAACATGATATATATGATTTCTGAAAAAAATAAATAAAATCTCATATTACTCTTGCCAGTTTAAAGGAACAAAAAGTTCACCCAAAAATGAAAATCAGTCATTCACCCTAATGTCATTCCACGCCTATGACTTCGTGACTTTATCAATTAATGAACAAACGTAAGTCATACTGGTTTGGAATGACGTGAATGGTGTCTATCTCTCAATAGAAAGCTCTCTTTTTCAGTAAAATACCAAATCAAGTACATCCAAATGTGGCCCCATTACTGATATACATCTACTGACAAACCGATTCAGTTTTAAATCATATATTCAGCAAGATTTAAACTTGTGAACTCTTGCACGTGAAGCAAGAAATGTTTGTCGGTGGCACGACAACTCAAGGACGACATCTTGAATTGGCTAGGCGTTAATGCAAACACTTTTCCAGGAAAACAGATAAATGGAAAAGGGAACACAGTCTGAAGGCAGTGGGTCAGCATTTGTGCTCAGTCAACATTTTCATATCTAAATAAAGTTACAAAACTTACACAAGACTCATTATAGCGAGCTCCATTAGCGAGAATGTTATATTTAATGTCCTGACTTTCAAAACTGGGATGCAATATATTCTGGAGCAACCACAATACAACTCTTTTTCTTTAAGGGGAAGTGTGCAAATTACTAATGTCATCAAACAGATTAAAAAAAAAAAAAAAAGGTTTGTTTGTGGTTTGTTCGGTTTTACCCATTTGGTCAGTTTTGCTGCTTGGAATCAGGAGAGGAGATGAAACCAGAGATGTGAAATCGGACACTGTCTGCTTCCCGTAAAGTCACTTGAGCAATTTTTGCATACTTTGTTTTTTTTATTTGATAAGTATGAAACAATATAACATCAAGATTACAAGAAAGTAGCATTTACTTTAATAAAAACAGTTCTTCTGAACACTCCCACAACCCGTCATTGGTCAGACGCACAGATAGCCCTGCCCTCAACTCATGCCATTGGTTGAGTCAATGAGGATGAATCAGCCTGCAAATAGTTTACTTGTAAGCTAATTCATCATTAGCTTACAAGTGGGAGTGCTATTTTTAAACACACAGATAGTCCCGACCCCAACTCATGCCATTGGTTGAGGCAATGATGATGAATCAGCCTACAAATGATTTAATTGTAATTAACCGAAAACCCACTGCAAAATTTCTGGAGTGACAACCATATTTAAATAAGGGAGTAAATCCCCTAAATTATGATTCTGTGTTACTTTCGAAATGGCAATGATTGACACCATGGCAACCATAGCAACATTCTGTGGTTTGGTATCAGCTATTTTTAACCAAAGCAGTATTACTGTGATCAAAGGTGAATTATTTTTAGCAGTTTTAACTAAAACACCACCAACAGAGCCGTTGTGTTTTTTTTTTAAGTTCAGAAGGCTGCTTTACAGAGTGCAATCTTAAAAGGTTGCCATGTCCGCTTATTATAAGCAATGCTTATTAAGTGTCTTTTGGGCTTGTTATTTGGGCTCGTTAAGCGATCTAGTTTATTAACTTAATAAAGTAGGTAGATGTAGGTTGTGATATTTTGGCATGTGGCTTATTTCCAAGATATCACAATTTGCTTAGAGTTTATTATGGGCTTGTTCTTATTTATTTATTTTTTTTCTTTTTCTAGCAAGATCTGGCAACACTAATGAGTCAAAATGTACCCTGTGATTTTTTGCACCTCACATACAGTGAAAGACAAAACTCTGATATGCATTTAAATACATGATTAACAACTAGCTGTTGTGTACATTTTCTGCAAATGCGGTTGTCACTACCTGAATTTTACTGTCATAAAAACAGTACTTCTGAAAACTCCTACATCCCATTGGTCAGACACACAGAGTCCCGGCCCCACAACTTATGCCATTGGTTCAGCCACTGCAAAATTTCAGGAGTGACAACCATATTTAAATACGCGAGTAAATCCCCTAAATTATCGTTTCTGGTGTTACTTTCGAATCGGCAATGTTTGACACCATGGTAACCATAGCAACATTATGTGATTTGGTATCAGCTAATTTTAACCAAAGCAATAATACAGTGACCAAAGATGAATTAATTTCAGCAGTTTTAACTAAAGCACCATCAACAAAGCCACCATGTTTTATTAAGTTCAGAAGGCTACTTTACAGAGTGCACTCTTGAAGGGTTGCCATGTCCGCTTATTATAAGCATTGCTTATTAAGTGTTTTTTGGGCTTGTAAAGCGATCTAGTTTATGGACTTAATAAAGTAGGTAGATGCAGGTCATGATATTTTGGCATGTGGCTTATTTCCAAGATACCACGTTTCGATTAGAGTTTATTATGGGCTTGTTCTTATTGGTGTTTTTTTATTCTAGCACAATCTGGCAACACTAATAAGTCAAAACATACCCTGTGGTTTTTTGTGAAAGACAAAACTCTGGTACACATTTAAATACATGATTAACAACTAGTTGTTGTGTAAATTTGTTGTGTAAAATGTGGTTGTCACTACCTGAATTTTGCTGTCATAAAAACAGTTCTGAACACCCCCACCACCCGTCATTAGTCAGACACAGATAGTCCCGCCCCCAACACATGCCATTGGTTGAGCCAACGTTAGCAACATTATGTGGTTTGGTATCAGCTAATGTTAACCAAAGCAATATTACAGTGACCAAAGACTTATTTATTTTCAGCAGTTTTAACTAAAACACCGTCAACAGAGCCATCATGTTTTACTAAGTTCAGAAGGCTACTTTACAGAGTGCACTCTTGAAGGGTTGCCATGTTCACTCTTTATAACCAATGCTTATTAATTTTCTTTTGAGCTGGTTATTTGGGCTCGTAAAGTGATCTAGTTTATGGAGTAAATAAAGTAGGCATATGTTTTGGCACGTGGCTCTTTTCCAAGATAGTCTGCCGATGTTCTTATTTGTTGTTGTTTCTAACAAGATCTGGCATCACTAATGAGTCAAAACATACCCTGTGATTTTTAGCACCTCACATACAGTAAAGACAAAACTCTGCTATGCATTTAACTATGTGATTAACAACCAGGTGTTCAGTTTGGCTCTATTCACATTGTGTAAAATTTCTGCAATTGCGGTTGTTGCTACCTGAATTTTATTTGGAGGCAATTCGGATGTAGAATCCAGTTGTCACTCCCAAAAATTACTAAACTCTGTGTGTACAGAACAGGTGCCTATTAAACTGCATTAATTTTCAATTTTAAACTGTGTAAAAACAATGGAACTGCATCTATATTGGTAACTTCTTTACTCTCTTCTCAGGAAGGGACAGCCCGACTGCAAACGAGGGGGGAGAGGACCAAGATGAGGCTATGCCTGTTCCTGAAGACTTATCAGCCAGCACTGGCCTCCAACACAACAACAACCGCACAGACAAACCACTTGGTGAGTCAGACCAGCCTAAGCTGGGACGCAGCCACAAAACTACCTAATTTACACATTCATGCAATACTAAGTCTGATATAGTTTGTACTGCAGCCCACTTTTGAGGTCAGCCTAACACAGAAAACTATAAAATGTAATGCTATGTATGAAACGAGTGCATGTAACGGCTCTTGTCCTGCCTACAGGATCACAGAGCAAGTGCACCAGATTGTTCAATCACAATTGCAGGGTCCGAAGCTTTCAATTTAGCTCATGATGCGCATCTTCTACTTTTGTAACGGTCTCTTTTTCTACTGGCACACATAGAAAGGATTCAAATATCAAATCAAACAGGAACCGCTGTAAGAACTTTAAGTATAACAAATGAATTATTTTCCTCTCGTCAGACTGATAGTTCATACCTACTGGTTCCTGAAACCGTGGGACATTTAAACAGCAGACTGCTAATTTAATACACTGAAACAGCGTTTACTCACTGACTGAGCCTACACATAACATGCTCAGTTGTGCCATGAACTCTTTAACCCACTTATTAGGAAATTTTTCTCTTTTTTTTTTTTTTTTTTTTTTTTTACACTTCTGCTCTTCCTTTGTACTTCTCTGGTTTACTCTTGAAATTCTATATAAAAATTCTTTTGTTTTCATCATTTGTAAGATAGAAATATAAGATAAAATGTCTAAAGATTTACATGTAAGTTCAATTTTTTTTTACAAACATTGTTAAAGCAATTTGTTTTCCAAAAACAAAAAGTTAAAAAGTGTGAGATCAGTGACATTTCTTTATGTTTCTGAAAGTGTCTTATGCTCACCAAGACTGCATTTATTTAATCAAAACACAGTAAAATAGGTACAGTAATAATGTGAAATATAATTATAATTTAAAATGACTTTTTACTATTTTAATATATTTTAAAATGTAATTTATTTCTATGATGCAAAGCTGAATTTTCAGTTTCGGCATTGTTACTCTAATCTTCAGTGTCACATGATTCTTCAGGAATCATTCTAATATTCTGATTTTGCTGCTTAAGAAACACTTATTATTATCAATGTTGAAAACAATTGTGCTGCTTAAACTGTAATTGAAACTGTAGTTTTTTTTAGGAATCTGTGAATAGAAAGTTAAAAGAACAGCATTTATTTACAATAGGAAACTTAAGTAAGATTATTAATGTCTTTACCATTATTTTTAAACAATTCAATGCATCCTTGCTGAATAAAAGTATTCATTTTTTAAAAAAAAACTTTTAATAACCCCAATTTTTTGAGCGATAGTGTATATAAGAATTTAACACTCTTCTGTTTTGACAAAGTGAACACAACAATAGAATTTTTCATTGAAAAACGTTAGATCGACAGGTAGTAATAAATACAGTGTTAGCAGTGTAAATAGAAAGTGGGTTAACTTAAGGCGAAAATGGGTGGGAATAAATTTGGCTAACCAGAAGTTAACAGATGGCCTGTTTAATATCTTGATGTATTTTAGTTTGGAATTTTCCCCTCCAGAAGTTCCAGATTAACTTGGACTTAATGTGTGACCCGCTCACTTTGAAGCTATACTGAAAGTAAAAAACAGACTGAGAGAGAGAGAGCAAGAGAGAGAGAGAGAGAGAGAGAGAGAGAGAGAAAAAAAAGATGTGAGAGGAAACTGAAATAGGATGTGCAAGAGTTTCCTAAGAAGAACTTGCCAGAACTCAGTTTCAACACTCACTCAGGGAGATAAAATGTTCAGGAGCAACAGCAGATAGGCGCAGTATCGCAACAAACGCGAGCGTACGCTCTCTTAAGCTCTGCACCTGCACTTATGCCATGCTTTCACTTCAACTGCCACGATATTCACACACTTCCACACACCCACCCACATTCAAATGCAAGTCCAAAAGACATGCTTCACTCTCAGCAAAACAGCACTTTCATATCTCACTCATGTGTACTGTTCATAAAGAGCAAAGTCATATCGATAGAGTAATAAGAGAGCATAGATACTGACAGCTCGTTCTCATAATGTGACTTTTAAAAAGAGACCCCTTGTTAGTCATCTGAGTATTAAAGAGTATTAAAACAACATTTGACTGACACAGTTCACAACTTTAAAAGTGTTTGCGTTGATCAAAAATTCTTTTCTGATTGAGATGAGAGTGTATTTGGAAGAATAATAAGGCTGTTTAGGATTTAGACATAGAAAAAATGTTGTGGATTGTTTGAGAGAAACAGGGAACTAAACTTCAAACGCTCTGAACTCATTAGCAATAGTTTGTGCGAATATGTGTGTGTGTGCATGTGCGTGCATCTGTCTGTCTGCATGTTGTCCCTGAAGATATAATCAGCCAGTGTGCAAGAGGATGTGAAGACAGTATCTTCACAGTGCATCATTGCTTCTCTGATTAAGTGTATCAAGGGAGTATCTGTGCAGACGGTGCAGTATGCGGCTCGAATTGACGCATAGCAACGGACGCAGAATATCAGGAAATCAAAACATATAGAGATGGCTCTTACAGAGTGCTGTTTCTTTGCTTTCCTGTTATGAAAGGCCTAGAAAGGCCTGAAAACAGTTGAGGATTGAAATTTAAATTAGATTTGTCTTTACAAACTAAACATTTATTTTATATATTTTAAAACTGTTCGATAACAGATAACATATCTTAGATAGCACGGGTATATTTGTAGCAATAACCAATAATACATTGTATGGGGCACTATGATCAATTTTTCGTTTATGCTAAAAAGATCATGTTCCATGATGATATTTTGTAAATTTTCTACTATAAATATATCAAAAATTAATTTTTGATAAGTAATATGCATTGCCAAGAACTTCATTTGGACTACTTTAAAGGTGATTTTCTCAATATTTGGATTTTTTGCACCCTCAGATCCTAGATTTTCAAACAGTTGTATCTCTGCCAAATATTGTACTATCCTACAAACCAACAAACCATACATCAATATGAAGCTTATTTTTTTTTTTTTTAAAAAACCCTTATGACTGGTTTTGTGGTCCAGGGTCACATATTTTTAATGAAATAAAAGCCCACTTAAGAGTACTTAAAGTGCGCTTTCATGACCGTCTTAATACACTTAAGTACACTTTAAAAAGTGCATTTTGTAATAATGTTAAAATAAAAGTTATACTTTTAAGTACATTATAAATCATTTTATTTTTTAAAGTGTAGTGTTTTAATATTACATTTAACGTTAATAGATTTCAAATGTACTAACTTTATCATTACAATTTTAAGTATGCACGTATATACAAGTTCCAATAGAAATAACATTTAAGTGTATTTTAGTTTGCCATATTTGCTTGTCAGCACATTCAGCAGTACACTTCAACCTTATTTCAAAGATAATAGAAGTAATTATGAAATTACATATAAAGATGTACTTACGGTAAGTGCTACTTAAGTGGGTTAAAAAAGGGGGTTATACTGTGTTTTATAGTGGTCTTATTACTGTGTAATTACACATTTAAGTACTGAGTAATATGAATTAACTGCATGTACTTACTATATGTTTAGGTTTTGGTTTGAATTATTGCATGTAATTATGCATATTGTATCGTTATTATTACACTCCCAGCGACTGAGTTGTTTTGACCCAGCAGTTGGGTTAAATGATTAAAATGTATATATTATTTATTCAACTTACTAATAAATGATCATTTGGCAACACTTTACAATACAATTCATTAATTAACATTTATTAATAAACTATTCTTTTTTAAATGTATTATTTAATTATTATTTATTCAACTTATTAATAAACGTTCAATTGGTAACACTTTTACAATAAGGTTCAATAGTTAACATTAGTTAACATGAACTAAGAATGAACAATACTTCTACAGCATTTATTAATCATAGTTCATGTTAATTTCAGTATTTACTAACGCTTTATTAAAACCAAAAGTTGTGTTTGTTAACATTAGTTAATGCACTGTAAACTAACTAACAATGAACGACTGTATTTTTAACAACTAACATTAACAAAGATAGCGTGATGTATTGTTCATTGTTCGTTTATGTTAGTTAATACATTAACTAATGCTAACAAATGACACCTTAATGTAAAAAGTTACTGTTCATTTATTGTACATATTAAGAAATGCGGTTACACGTTATTTCAAGGTGTCGTTGTTACAGTGTAACTATATATTTAAGTACTCAATGGTAATAGTTAACTACATGTACTTACTACATGGTTAGAGTTTGGATTAGGGTTTGGCGAAGGGTTGCTTGCATGTAATTAAGCATAATTAATTGTTATTATAATAGTAAGTACATGTAAGGTGTACCAGTGACACCTTAAAATAAAGTGTTACCATAAATGTTAATTTCCAACTTATTTTGGGTTGATTTTAAGTAAGAAATGTAGTCATTTTTAAGCAATAGTTGAGTTAAATAAAACTACTCAGAAGGCAGGGTTAAACATTTAACACAACCGCTGGGTAAAAACAACCCAGTCACTGGGTTTGTCCATATTTCACCCAGTGCTGGGTTGGTTTTTCAACCTAGCATTTTTAGTGCATGTAACACATAACAATGACACTCTAAACTTCAGCTAACTGAATTCGATATGAATTTAAACTATAATGTGTTTATATTATAATTTAATTCACAATTAATAATAATTTTATTCAACTAGGAAAAACTGTGCAGGAATTGTTTGGATTGTTAGTTAGGCGTTACTTACCAGAATAAAGCCAAACTGAATACTAATATAATGCATAAATAGCCATTTGAATATTAATTAACCTAAAAAAATAGCTAAGTGGCAGCAGAAAAGGAGTCATTTTAGATTTTGCTTATTATGGAATTATTTAATTCAATTAAAACACATGCACGATCAATCATTCATATGAAGACACAGAGAACATAGCCGATTTTAATTTCACACCGACTTAAATTTATAGAAAACAGAGGCCTTTTTTATTTAAAACATGCCTTGAGCATAAGTGCTTATTAGCACTGCATGGAAAAATACTCTGTCCAGTGAAGTGCAGGAAGGTTTTCATGGTGCAAGGTTGATTTTATCACGTAATTCCTCTTTTTGAATGTATGAGGGTGACAGCCTGCGCCTAAACCTGTTGCTATATCAGATGCAAACATTTCACTAGCAAGTTCCTAAAAATGCGAGCGAAAGCAGGGTTCTTTTTATCACATCTGACACACATATGCATGCACAAACATATGCTCTCACCCACCCGCTGTGGAAAGTGGTTAATGCGCATGTAGCTCTCCCGCACCGCATAAGCTATTCATAGGCGTTTTCAGCACCTCGAATGGAGCATAAACGAAAAATAATTGTACTAGCAAAGCGTTATGTTCATTTATAGTGTCCTCACCATTAATGCAATCCCTTGCTAAAGTGCAATGTTGTGATAAGTTGTAATTGAAGTGCAAACTGCATAAAAGACACTCCCTTATCACTAAAAGTATCACTATCGAGGCACTAAACAATCGGCACTTCCAGAGAGTTGCTTTGGAAATGGAAAAAAATCGAATTTAATCCCATTTAGAATTAGCCATTGATGTTTGTGAGGTTTGCCTGTTACGTCGCTCTGTTCTATGTAGAGCTCTTTTGTTTGTCCTTGTCTGTGGCTTTTGACACTTGCTTCCCAAAATGGGTAAATTAGGATGTGTGACAAACGTTATACAAAGTAAAAGCTCCTCTTCCCATCCCCAGTTTAGTCACAACTTCCCCAAAAGATCCATGAGAGACCGAATCATGACAACAAGCCTAGTTCCCTCTGCCAAACTCAGGTCACATCACACTGGTTAAATCATCATATCATATAAGCAAGAAAGCCTGTCAGTGGATCTGTGTGTGTGTGTGTGTGTGTGACAGAGAGGAAGAGATACATCCTTTTATGGGTGTTAATGGGAGATTGCATTCCTGTATTGACTGTACGTTATTAACTACCGTAATTCATGCCCACGTTGACACTGAAATCCATAAAAAGTCAATGTGAAGTGCAGTTTACAAATTGTTTTACTTAATGAAAGTGAAACAGAATATTCAAAAGGAAAAAATATAGGCTGGCCTACTGGGAATTAACTGGATTGAGAAAATACTAATACACCAAAGTACAAAAGCTGTCACTGGGACAGTTCCCTTTTCCAAAAAGCATGTATGTGTATCATTTAGGCACACTTTGGGTAATAAAATGTACATTAAGGTACTAATCTGAATACTTTAAAGCTAAATTACTTTTGTACCTTTTTTCTGAGAGTGTATGAAGGATTTATGACGTAGCTGAAAAGGAAAGTTGTCACAAAGTTATACTTATATTTTAATAAGAGTCTTACGTAGAATTATGTCCACCAATGAATAGCGCACTTAAAGACCAGGACCACACATTAAAAATGAAAACTGCTTTGACTTCATCATGTGATGATGTTCTTTTCTATTTAGCTATTTGATTAATCTTCAGTCCTCTTCTTAGTCATTACATACGATTATACTGGAAACTTGATCACTTGCTGTAAAACTCAAGACAATTATTTCCCATCTATTTTGGAAACACAGTAACAAGTGTGTCTGTGCTCTTCTAACTGTCATAGAGTAACCTGAACACAAAAAACTGTTTTGTCTGCCGGTACTCTCCAGTTCAATCACGTGCTTCGGTTGCTGATCCCTGTAGTGTGAATGCATAAAATGAAAAAGAAAAACTGTTTCACTTGTTGTGCTTAACAATTCCCTGTCTGTGCTTCCCTTTCTGTCACTTCTCCATAACTCTTGTCCTTTTTTTCGGTTGGGCCGGCTCGGGCGCTGAAGCTTCCCCTTTTCCCTTGGATTCCCATATTTCATTATTTCTGCTTGTTCCTCTTGAGTCTGTACAAACAGAGGCTGAAGCATGGGGAAATCAGCCTGGCACCACAGTGTGTTAACCACAGGACCTTTACCCTGAGTTCTAACTGCCTTAAAAGACTGTTCAAAAGACTGTTTACTTAATTAGGCTGAACATGGGCATCTGAACAGTGATCTAGCTTATAATTAGACATTACAGAGTTTAATCTAAATACTTAACAGAGTTTCTTTTTTACTTGATTGTGTGCTCCTTTTTGCATGCTTCTGTAGGCTTGTGAGTCTATGTGTGTGTGTGCATGTGTTTACCACGGTTTGTTGGTCTGGTTTACACCGCTGAGAGTCCTCAGTTTCACAGTGCTTCCTGTGTCTCTGTTTCCTGTTTATCAGTCATTTGTTTCAGAGAAGTGTGATGGTGAATGAGATGGTAAGATGTTTGAGAGCAGGCAATTTCATAGAAGAAGACTGGATCATTTATAAAGTGGAATATTAATCCAGTAGTGCTTTTTTACTTAAAGCAAGTTGGAAGCTTTTACCCAGTCATTAAATAAACACACATCTTATGTAAATGTCTTATCTCTATATTACATATTAGTAAATTATATTTACAGTTGAAGTCAAGTTTACATACACCTTGCAGAATCTGCAAAATGTTAATAATTTTACCAAAATAAGAGGGATAATACAAAATGCATGTTATTTTTTATTTAGTACTGACCTGAATAAGAGATTTCACATAAAGGGTGTTCACATATAGTCCACAGGAGAAAATAATAGGTGAATTTATAAAAAAAATACCCTGTTCAAAAGTTTACATACACTTGATTCTTAATACTGTGTTCTTACCTGAATGATCCACAGCTGTGTGTTTTTTTTATGTGAAGTGATAGTTGTTCACAAGTTCCTTGTTTGTCCTGAACAGTTAAACTATTCTTCAGAAAAATCCTTTAGGTCACACAAATTCTTTGGTTTTTCAACATTTTTGTGTATTTGAACACTTTCCAACAATGACTGTATGTTTTTGAGATCCATCTTCTTACACTGAGGACAACTGAGGGACTCATATGCAGCTATTACAGAAGGTTCAAACGCTCACTGATGCTCCCGAAGGAAACACAATGCATTTAGAGCCGGGGGTGAAAACTTTTCAAATTTGAAGATCAGGGTAAATTTAACTTTTTTTATTTCTGGGAAGCATTTAAGTATCTTCTAAAGGGCAGTACTACATAAAAAAAAAGATATTTATGCAAAATAAGAAAAATGTACACAGCTTCATTCTTTTCAAAAGTCCCCCCCCCGCCCCCCCCCCAATCTTAATGCATTTTTTTTTCCTTCTGGAGCATCAGTGAGCATTTGAACCTTCTGTAACAGTTGCATATGAGTCCCTCGGTTGTCCTCGGTGTAAAAAGATGAATCTCAAAATCATACAGTCATCACTGGAAAGGGTTTAAATACATAAAAACGCTGAAAAACCAAAGAATCTGTGGAACCTGCAGGCAGTTTAACTGTTCAGAACAAACAAGAGAAAAACAGCTGTGGAATCAAGTGTATGTGAACTTCTGTCTAAGTTTACTCGGCTGCAAAAAAAAAAAAAAAAAGTAGTAACTAGCTGCTTACATTTCTGTTCAACAAATGCAGTTAATGTTCTGTATGTCAAGTGAATGTTTCAAAAATGTGTTTAATGCAAATAAAGTTGATGTTTTGCACATACACACACACACACAAACTGCTAATCAAAGGCTGAAAGAAAGAAAGCAGTTGCTTTGCAGGTGCACTTTTTGCTGTAGAACATTATCATGGTAAAAGATGGCGGTGTTAGTTAGTCAGAGAAAATAACCACCCAGCCTGCCACTGTACTTAACAGGCCCACTACCCTCTTTTCCAGCCTGTAATATAAAAGTTGAGGCTCGGAGTGACGAGGAAAACGGGCTGGCCTGTGAGATGAATGGAGAGGAGGAGGAATGTGCAGCCGAGGACTTGCGTGTGCTCGATGGCTCAGGGGCCAAAGTGAACGGCTCCCACGCAGGCCCTGACAGCAAGCCGGCCGCCTACCCCACGGCCGGGGGCATCCGCCTCCCCAACGGGAAGCTGAAGTGCGATATCTGTGGGATGGTTTGCATTGGGCCCAATGTGTTAATGGTGCACAAGCGAAGTCACACTGGTAAGCACACCTGCCATCTACTCTTCCCTCCTTATGCTATCACTCACAGCTCACAGGGCGCAGGGCTGGGTAGGTTAATCCGCACATAGACAGAGACACTGGATGCTGGATGTGTTTTAAACATAACCATCCTTTTAGCAGAAGCTAGAGTAGAGCAAACAAACTGTGTATGGCTTGACTTGAATGGATGATGTTAACTTGATGTAAATGACTAATAAAATTACAATTACAGCATTTATTACTTGCACAATTATGTGCATCCAAAATGTAAATTCAGTCATTGTTTGCTTACTTTCATGTCGTTCCAAACACGTATGACTTGGTTTCTTATACGGAACACAAAAGAAGATATTTTAAAGAATCACACACTTTTGGTTACCATTGACTTCCATTGACTAAAAACCTGAGACATTTCTCAAAATATCTTCTTTTGTGTTCCACAGACGAAAGAAAGTCATACAGGTTTGGATTGACAAACAGTAAGGGTGAGTAAATGATGACAGAATTTTCCCCTTTTGGGTGAACTACCTATTTTCTAATTATAATGATGTGTGTATATGTTTTTGTCTTTTAAAAGAGGTTTGAAAATGTGACATTTTGTTTAGATTTCTTTATAAGAGCCCAAATGTATCAACTAACCGAGCAAAAGTCTCTCTCAAATGACAATTACTTCAGTATTAGTTATTTTCTCCCTTTGTCAAATTGATATTCCACTGTGATGAAGCCAAACCAGTGGGTGAGAACATTTCTCAAAAAGGCACTTAACTTCCTCACTTGACAAACTAATGAAACTCAAAATGGAAGAAAGGAACAGTGGGCTAATGTAAATTCAGAAAAGAACGTATAATAAAAGATATAATGAAGTGCTTCCTATTTAAATCGAAATATTCGCAGGAGGTACCGTGCTCCTGAAATGCCTTTTTAATGAGTTTCTTTTTCCGTCTTTTTGCTGCTTCACTGGTGACTCTTATTTTATAGGGCTTTTGAAGAGAGCGCTGTATTAATAGCGTTCTCGGAGAATGCCACAACATTCGGAGGAGCTGGATATTGGTTTATTCCAGGGGCGCTGATCAGGAAGACTGGCTCTCAAACACAAAGTGTTTCCTTCACTTTATTTAAATGAGCTCTGCATTTGCATTGTGATGGGCCGCTCTTATTTTAGAGCTGAAGAAGAGGAAAAAATGAGATTTTCAGATCAAATTGACCCAGGCAGTGGTGCATTACGAAACTGGCAGGCAGCGTCTGAAAGCCTCTTGTTCGATCAGGGCGCCAGTCGGCGCGCCGAGCCAGGCAGCGCGCGCAAAGCGGAGAGCGGCGCTCACGTGCGAGATTCCGCCCGCGTGTTTGATTGAGCTTTGGCGCGAGGCGCCGCGTTGTTGCAGATGTAACAGCGCGGTGGAGCCGTGTAGGACACTGACCCCGCATTCACAGCGTAATAGCGCTACAGCGGCGGATGCTTTGCTTTCCCAGGGCCCGTATAGTGTCTCAGACGCTCGCCATTTACATGGCCATTTGTCGCTGCCGTTCTATGTTCAAAAGAAAGACGCTTTGACAGAACTACAGGTGTATATACAATACTGCTATACAGGTTAAAGCACAACGAGTCGTTCCGAATGCAAGTTACCTTATCACACAACGGGCCCAAAAGGTAGTATTTGAACTTTTAAGCCGCACTTTATGCAATTACTTTTAACCGATAGGTTCCGAAGCAGCTTCAGTGGATGAAGTCCATTTTAAGTCACGTTTAAACTCAAGTGACATTTACTTATATAAGGCTTTATACAATACAGATTGTGTAAGCAGCTTTGCAGGAATAAAAGGAAATGTTGCAGAATTCGATAATTATGAAACATTTCAGCCATAAAGCAGCTCTACAGAAGACAATATGAATTCAGCTAAAGCTAGTTTTGTGACCCTGGACCACAAAACCAGTCAAAAAGGTCATTTTTCTTTAAATTGAGAATTATACAGCATCTGAAAGCTGAATGTATGTTATTAGGATAGGAAAATATTGCAAAAAAAATAAATAAATAAAAATAAAGTTTTGATACATTTACAGTAGGAAATTTACAAAATATCTTCATGGAACATGATCTTTACTTAATATCTTAATGATGTTTGGCATAAAAGAAAAATTGATAATTTTGACCCACACAATGTATTTTTGGCTATTGCTACAAATATACCCATGCTGCTTATGACTTTTACAGTTTTGTGGTCCAGGGTTTTTGGTCTTTTACACAGATGCACGGCCATATTGGCGATAGATGTAAACAACAGCATGGATTGCACAATTAAATGTACTACTGAATACACTGTTCTGCTAATTTATGCTGTCTAAATCATGGAAAAATATAGAGAATGACTTAGTAAGCAGGAAAGGGCGCAATATTTTGACATACTTAACAGTAAAGATACATACAAGCAGAATTAATTAAGATATTAGTGTAATATTTCACCTGCCTGACCGGAAATTAAAAGAAAAACACGAATATGGTCAAGATTCTTGCCCTGGAAATCCTGGTTCAGTTTAGCCAATCACAAACGCCTTTTGTTCCTAGTTTTTTGCACTCATTTAGTACATTTGTTATTACTTTTGGCAGTCTATAGTTACAGCCCAAAACATGACAATAACTGACTAATTTCAGCAGCAATAATAAAAAAAATTGCTAGTTTCGTTTGGTTCAGTGGCCAACTGATAACGTGTCGTGAAAAAACTCTCTCTGCATCTCTAATTAAGGCAATAGTGTTTTTATTCAGTTCAGTCGATGTTACAAAGTTAGTGTCATTATCCATCTAATTTCAGTTAATTTTTGCTCTCATCTGATAATCCTGAATATTATTTGTCATTTTAAAAAAACTTTCACACAGGTGTGCTACATATTCTGCTAGCATTTGATGTGTGCAAATGTCTTAATTTTGAACAGTACATTTACTGTTTGATCATTTACAACCTAAAAAATCCTCTGGTTTAATATACTGTTACCGACTGCAATGAAACTCATCCTTTTTAAAGTGTGGTTTAAGTGTCCAAATACATTTTGGGACCACTAGAAAGAAGAGCACGCTGAAAAATCTAGTTCCTTAATCATTATGCATGACTTGCAGCATGTAGTAATTTAACATGAAAATGTCTTAATTCCAATACATGAGTTATACGTTATCTTTCTTTCTTCTAGGGGAAAGGCCGTTCCAGTGCAGCCAGTGTGGTGCTTCCTTCACTCAGAAGGGTAACCTGCTCCGACACATCAAACTGCACTCCGGCGAGAAACCTTTTAAATGTCACCTGTGCAACTACGCTTGCCGCCGCAGAGATGCCCTCACCGGACACCTGCGCACACACTCGGGTAAATGCCTCTGTCACCTAAATGATTCAAACATGCCTTTAATTTCTTCATTAACTCAAACATGCACTGATTCATTCACGTGTGCCAGTACAGAAAACAAATGTTATCAAGTGAGACTATACTGTAGTGAAAACTAAATGTTTTTATTTTGGATTTACAGTTGGAAAACCTCATAAATGTGCATACTGTGGGCGCAGTTACAAGCAGCGGAGCTCGCTGGAGGAACATAAGGAGAGATGTCACAACTACCTGCAGTGCATGGGTCTTCAGAATAGCATTTATACAGGTTTGTGAATTACAGAACACCAGAGCTTTCTCTCAAAGTTTTGTCTATGTTTATGTAGATGGAAATGCTACTAATCTAGTATCACGGCCTAAATGTGGTTTATTTCACTATAATGAATGTAAAATAAGTATTAGTGGAAGCTCAACTACCACTGACGTTCTGGTGGTACTTAATGGTGACACTGCCCATAAATTGCCACAAAGTTCAGCAACATGTGCATAACTCCCAAAGCTTAAAAAAGTGTCTTAAAAAGCTTAGAGTAAGGGATAGGGATGTGTGCCACATCTTAACTGCATGATTGAAGGAACATCATCCATTATTATAGTTAGCATCATGTCAGAGGATGAGTTCAGGTTAGGTACGGACATTTGAATCTTATCCGTGGTTTCTTTGTCTTGCTTTCCATAGTGAAGGAAGAGAACAGCCAGAATGAGCAGAGGGAGGACATGCCTGCATCTGAGAGAGCCTTGGTGCTAGACAGGATAGCTAACAATGTAGCTAAGCGTAAGAGCTCTATGCCACAGAGGTTTGTGGGTAAGAGTTGAAGTTTGCTTTCATTATACAGTATATCTCGTAGATCATCCAGATATCACTGTCAAAATGGATTTATGCTTCTGACTAAAAGAAATAAGACACTGCAGAAACAATAACAGGCAGCTCCCTTTTTGTTTTCTTTTTAACAAGTTGACATTACAAAATCAGGAAAGGAAACACGATAATGGCATGTAACATTTATTTTTATACATTCTTATATAATTGCATTTGCATCTTTTATAGAAATAGCTCATGGAGTGCTATTAGATTAACTTGATCTGTTGCTAAGCCAATATCTCTGCTTTTCATGTTGGCATTTTACTGAAGATTATTGTAAAAATGAAAAGATATTTGAGGCACCATTTTAGGTTTCTCAGACTGCTACACTGGAAGAACCCTCTGGAGGACTTGTAGGCACTTTTGGCATCTATGTTTCCTTTAAGAACCTTTAACAACCATAGAACCTTTTCACTGAAAAGGCTCTCTATAGTGGAAAATGTTAATTACACTATAAAAAAATTGTTTTTTTTTTAAGGACTGTTTGCTCAAAGGTTCTTAGGGTAACCCAAAATGCTTCTTCTATAAGATCACTGCGAAAGCCCCCATTTGGAAGCGGCATTTTTAGGAGAGTACTTTTTAAGAGAGTATCTTTTTCCAGTATCTCAAAACTTTTAGAAACCATTATACCAGCTAACAAAAATATCTTGATGTTTACATTAAGTTTGCATCTTTTCTGAATGTTTTCTCCGACCGTACAAAATGGAACCTGATCTCATGGCGAAAACGTACCTTTGGGAACTTTTTCACAAGACCCGAAATACGTACCGCCATGTACGTTTCATGACATATTTGATGTGAAATGTTCACTGTGTGGCACTAAAAGAGTGTTAGATTTTTTCCCTGGAACAGATGAACGTACATATAGTATGTTTTATGTGACGTTGTTTTTGTACATGTCACTTTTGAGTGGTGCTATAACTCTAATGCTCTGACGTTTTAAAATAACGTAACATCTGCACTACAGAAAAGCGAGTTTGACGTAAAAATGCAATCATAAATATGCCATTTAAGCTTGTTTTTTGATCTGTCATCTTTCAGTTCTTTCATAGTGAGTCATGTTTTTCACGGGATTCATTTCCAAGGATTCCGCATCCTAAATCCAATTTTATGCAGACTGAGCTAAAGGCGAAATATATGAAGCTGTAATCATAACTGCGTGTGAAAACAATTACAAGTGCTTGCTGTTTTACCACCTCTAGTGTTAAATTCTGTTGGAAACTGCAGTGAAATGTACTTATTGGTACATATTTTGTCTTGTGAAAAAGTTCCAACAGACACGTTTTCGTCATGAGATCAGGTAGTCAAAATGTCATGTTTTTAAAATGTTTTCTCTTGGTCACTGGAACATTCTATTTTATTATTTTGGAAACATGGAATGTTACATTTTAATGTTATTTTTGAATGTTCTGTGAATATTCAGAAACAAGTAGTTACAGTTAAAAAATGCTAGACGAACATTGTTTCAGAAAAAAGTTGAACTATGAACGATGTAGAAATAATGTTTTTGTGCTAACATTTTGGGAACATTTTTAAAGATTTCATGTAACTAACTCCATTTAGTTTCTCAGTGAACTGTCTGTTTTGAAATGGTACCTTGTAGGGTTGTGCCAACAGACGATGCCATTGTCCGTCTCTGATGGCTGACAGACATCATGACGTTGAGCCGTCATCGTGATTCCTCCCTGTAACCCGCTGAATCCGAATATGAAATCAAATCTCCTTTTCGGAAAGGAAATGACGTTTACTATGGAACCCCTAAAGGAAATAAATACGAGATTGGAGAAAAAAAATCTATACTTTCTCTTGCAATTATATCGTTGCGGAATTGTACAGTAAAAAAATTGCGGGCATCAGGGAGCTGTTAACAAAAATATGTTAATGTTAACATTAAGTTTGCGTCTTTTCTGAATGTTCTCCAACTGTTCAAATTTAAACCTGATCTAATGACGAACACGTACCTGAGGGAACTTTTTCGCAAGATGCGAAATACATACCATCAAGTACGTTTCGTGACATATTCGATGTGAAATGTCCACTGTGTGGCGGTAAAAGAATTTGATTTTTTCCCTGGAACAGATGAACGTACATATAGTATGTTTCATGTGACGTTCCGAATCTGAATTCGTAGCCGAATCCGAATATGAATCAGAATCCCCTTTTCGAAAAGGAAATTACGTGTACTACAGAACAAAGGGAATAAATACGAGATGGGAGAAAAAAATTCCAATACTTTCTCTCACAATTATATTGTTGGGTAATTATACTGTATATAAATTGCAGGCATCAGGGAGTCACTGTTAAACACTGAAATTGCTTTTGAATGCACTCACACTTTTTACTTTCACCTTCAAGATTTGTAATATCACACATACTCTGTGTATACTACGGAGTGGCAGTACTTACCACACATTTTACAAGATTAGATGTTTGTCACTGGTGCTCAGGATCTGCAAATCATTCACCATCAACCTATCTGTCATCTCTCCTTACTTTTTTTATGTGGCAAATAAGTAAACAGCAAGCAAGCGGCAAACCACATCCATTTAGTGGCTCAATAGAATGTTTTATTCATTTTCGGTGCCTTTCCGAATATGGATTCACACTTCTGGCACATCCCTAACACCTCCTGATGTCATCATCCATCGCCCAAGCCTAGTACCTATAAGTTCTCCAAAGGGTTGCATTGTCTTTTCATTTCCACAGTAATAGTTTACAATATTATAAAGACAAGAAAAACATCAGAGATTTGTGCCTACCACTAATGGTTCAGTAAAGTGTACTGATGCACCAGTTTTCATTTTACATTTCACACATTTCAGATGAGTTAAAGCTTTTCTCTTTCGGCTTTCTTCCACAGGAGAGAATCGTTTGTCGGAGCTGTCTTTCGAGGGTGGCTCAGGTGAGCTCATGCAGCCTCATGTCATTGACCAGGCCATCAACAGTGCGATTAGCTATTTGGGAGCAGAGTCCTTGCGGCCTCTGGTTCAGACCTCCCCTGGCTCCTCCGACATGGTGGTCAGCCCTATTTACAACCTCCACAAGACACAATCAGCTGAAGGCAATGGCGTGTCTGCTAAAGACAGTGCCGCGGAGCATCTCCTTCTGCTGTCCAAGTCTAAATCGGCCTCCGTGGAGAAGGACGGCTCACCCAGCCCCAGCGGCCAGGACTCCACTGACACCGAGAGCAACAATGAAGAGCGGGCAGCCGGGGGAGGCAGTGCGGCGTCCGCAGGTGGTCTCATCTACCTGACCAATCACATGGCTCCAGGTATGCGGAACGGAGGTCTGCCAGTGGTAAAAGAAGAGCAGCAACGGCATTTTGAGGCCTTGCGGGCAGCAGGGATGGAGCTGAGTATGGCTTCGTCAGAGGGCTTTAAGGTGCTGAGTGCAGAGGGAGAAGAATTGAGGGCGTACCGCTGCGTCCATTGCAGAGTTTTGTTCCTGGACCACGTCATGTACACCATCCACATGGGATGCCATGGCTTCCGAGACCCCTTCGAGTGCAACCTGTGTGGTTACCGCAGTCAGGACCGCTATGAGTTCTCATCGCACATCACACGTGGAGAGCACCGCTACTGAGTGAACACACAGAGACGTTCCACATACACTTGACTTGATACATTTTCACACAAGTACACGACATATTCAACATTTCAGATTTTTTTAGACACTGTCCGAACACTGGAAGTTTCATGTAACATTGACTTTTCTTGTACATAGAGTTGCCTATATATTTCACTGTCTTGTTTATTTTTCTACAATGTTGTGACCTATATGTAGACTTTAAAAAAAGAACTGTAACTGAAAATAGAAATTAAGTGAAAGTACATTTTTAAGTCATCCTGTGTAAAAGTGACATTTTTGCTGCCCTAAAGTTACTAAAATGAACAAAAATGCTAGTTATAGAATATTATTTGCAATATAAGTGATGTAAATTCATATATATCTCACTTTCCTGTGTTCCAACTGTTCACTTTTCATTTTAAATATATATTCTATTTTTTATATTAAGCAGCCTAAAGTTCATATCATTTTATAATTTATTACAATGAGATTGTCACGATTTGTCCATTTTACATGTAATATGACTCTTTTAAAATGCTCCCCTGTATATTGTACCAAATATATGGCAGTACATATTGTGCCTGTTTTTTATGTTTTTATTTTACAGCTTTTTTCTGCTTGTTTTATATTGTATTTAAAAATACAGTTTGAAAGCTCGTACATATTTACATCAACATCCTACAATATATATGCTTGCAAAAAAATAAAAGATTTTACATTTGTTCAACCGCTGATAATGTGTCAAGTTTTGTAAAGGTAATATTGTTTAACATGTAAATGAATTTATAGAATTAAGTTTATATTCATACATCACAAACATAGTGAAATAATTAGTTCAGAACTAATTATTAATCCTAACATTATGCAGAACGGAAGTTAGAGCATCACACTTGCAGATAATCACTTTTTATAAACAGCTGAGCTAACTAATCATCATTTCTAAGGTGTTGACAACAATTGACTTAAAATGATTTTAAAGTATTTGCAGTCAGGCAGTAATGGACATTTGTAAGAGTGTGCAACGGTCAAAGGGAGACGGAGTAAACTGAAGAGATCAGATCTGTCAAGAGAGCATGAGTGAGCCCGACCCAAGAGCTCACCAGCTCTTCACAACAACATGCGTGTCCAGATGGCTGTTGTGTGATTGGGTAGAAACGGGAAGCAGCTGTGGCCAACGCAGAGCCCCCACGCTTCAGTGGGACC
The DNA here is from genome assembly GCF_022985175.1 of Labeo rohita. Taxonomy (NCBI): domain Eukaryota; kingdom Metazoa; phylum Chordata; class Actinopteri; order Cypriniformes; family Cyprinidae; genus Labeo; species Labeo rohita. The sequence goes on along the minus strand of NC_066881.1, from coordinate 9,461,705 downwards.
TAACCGTGGAGAGAGCGCATTTGCATGAGAGGGATAATCTGGCCAGCACCCCCTCACACCACCCCATCCCCATCAGCCTTAATCCCGAATCTCACTTCTCTTTTCCGCTTCGACTTATGATAGTACAGCGCAAATAGACCCCACCCATTCAGAGAAACTTTAAACATGACAAAACCAAGTAATCAAAGACAAAAATAAACTGGTCAGACAGATAAATCAGTGCCACTTGTGTTTCAAAATCTGCTGCTACATTTAACACTGGGAGTAAATATACTTATTATGAAAAAGAAGAAAAAAGGAAAAGAAAAGGAAAAAGAAAGAAAAAAAAAAGAACACACCAGAGGCTATTTCTTGTCAGAGTGAAAGTAAGAAAGAAAGAAAGAAAGAAAGAACGCATCAAAGGCTATTTTATTGTCACAGTGAAAGGAGGAAAGTAAGAAAGAACGAACGAACAAACAAATGAAAGAATGCACCAAAGGCTACTTTTAAGGCAAAGGGAAAGAAAGAAAGAAAGAAAGAAAGAAAGAAAGAAAGAAAGAAAAAAGGATGCACCACAGGCTATTTTACTGTCGCAGTGAAAGGAGGAAAGAAAGAAAGAAAGAACGAACAAACAAACAAATAAATTAAAGAACGCACCAAAGGCTATTTTCTTGTCAGAGTGAAAGAAACATAGAATGAATGCACTAAAGGCTATTTTACTGTCCGAGTGAAAGAAGGAAATAAAGTAAGAAAGAAAGAACGAACAAACAAACAAATGAAAGAACGCACCAAAGGCTATATTACTGTCACAGTCAAAGAAGGAATGAAAGTAAGAAAGAAAGAATGAACAAAAAAAAATGAAAGAATGCACCAAAGGCTATTTTTATGGCAAAGGGAAGGAAAGAAGGGAAGGAAAGAAAGAAAGAAAGAAAGAAAGAAAGAAAGAACATACGCACCAAAGGCTATTTTCTTGTCAGAGTGAAAGAAAGTAAGAAAGAACGAACAAACAAACAAATGAAAGAACACACCAAAGGCTATTTTTATGGCAAAGGGAAGGAAAGAAAGAAAGAAAGAAAGAAAGAAAGAACGAACAAACAAACAAATGAAAGAACACACCAAAGGCTATTTTTATGGCAAAGGGAAGGAAAGAAAGAAAGAAAGAAAGAAAGAAAGAACAAACAAAGAATGCACCAAAGGCTACTTTTATGGCAAAGGGAAAGAAAGAAAGAAAGAAAGAAAGAAAGAAAGAAAGAAAGAAAGAAAGAAAGAAAGGAAGAAAGAACAAACAAACAAACAAATGAAAGAACGCACCAAAGGCTACTTTTATGGAAAAGGGAAAAAAAGAAAGAAAGAAAGAAAAACTGAACGCACCAAAGGCTATTTTACTATGACAGTGAAAGAAGGAATGAAAGTAAGAAAGAAAGAATGAACAAAAAAAATGAAAGAATGCACCAAAGGCTATTTTTATGGCAAAGGGAAAGAAAGAAAGAAAGAAACAACCAAAGGCTATTTTACTGTCACAGTGAAAGGAGGAAAGAAAGTAAGAAATAAAAAACGAACAAACAAACAAATAAAAGAACACACCAAAGGCTACTTTTATGGCTAAGGGAAAGAAAGAAAGAAAGAAAGAAAGGCCGCATCAATGGCTATTTTTATGGCAAAGCGAAAGAGAGTGAGTGAATGAATGAATGAATAAACGAATGAATGAATGAACCACCAAAGTTTACTTTCATGGCAAAGCAAAAGGAGGAAAGAAAGAAAGAAAGAAAGAAAGAAAGAAAGAAAGAAAGAAAGGCTATTTTCTTGCCAGAGTGAAAGGAAAGAAAGAAAGAAAGAAAGAAAGAAAGAAAGAAAGAAAGAAAGAAAGAAAGAAAAAGAAAGAAAACAAAACGAATGAAAGAATGCACCAATGGTTATTTTTATAAGATTTTTTTCAGATGTTTTAGTGTTTTTTCCTGACATTTAAACACATTTCACTACTATAAAATAACTAATTATCTAAAAATGTAAATGCAAAGGTTAGTGTTAGGTGTAGATATAGTGTCGATAAAAAGGCTGTGGAGGAATTGTGTGTGCCTGTCCTCCTGTAGTCCAGCTGCAGGCTACCCTGCTGTTCTGACAGCCTTCCACCGCTCCTCAGGGATGGACTTACTACTTGCACTGCTGGCTAATTTTACAAAGTTTCAACACTCCAGCCAACAACACAACCCTAAAATATTCATTAAGCCGCTTGACAAAAAGATGAAAAATAAATGACACCCTTTTTTCATGGGCTTCCAGTTTTTCTAAGATTGTTTCATGAAAATTACATGACTGATTCATTTCATGTGAGCACAATCTATAATCGGATGCAGAGACAACCCAAGAGTCAGAGTCTAGAATTGAATTAGACTGTTAAATCCCACTCGCCTTCTGAGGTGTATTAACAGTTCAGCCTGACTTCCTGTAAGAATGGTTTTGCAGTTGAAAGCAGCAACCAAAATCAATCAGCCATCTCTCTTTCAATTTTCCCAGACTGCAGTCATCAGCTTTCACGTAACACAGAGCTTGCGTTTCACTCCAACACAAATCACTCGTACTTTGACAATGAAGATGTTATGCTAATGCATAGGCATAAAAACAACAAACAGAAAGAAATTTCAGGGAAGCTAGTCTCACCGGACTAAAAATGCATCTAAAATTCAAACAAACTGCATCATTCTGAGCTTTACAAAAAAATGATTTATATTTTGTAACTTGACCAAAACCATTCATGTTCAAATTCATTCATTCATTACTTTGTGATTTGGCCTGGGTGAGTTTCCTCATCACTGGACCAGTAACTTTTATTCCTCATGCCATCTGCGGCCACTCATTTAGAGCTCCACAATGCTCCTCTCCATCCATCAACAGTAAACGCATCAAACCACAGTTGTTATCTGCTTCTATAATGCATAATTTTTTATGGCTGTTGTCATCATCAAAGGCTCGTTCTAAGACCTGGAACTCCTCTGGTTTATGAAAACAGCAATTCTGATGGTTTCCCTTCAACTTTGAAAAAAGAAAACAACATAAAAATAGATTCTGCTGTTCTGAAAAGAAAAAAAAAGACTGAACACTGATCGGATGCACAGTTCTCCACAGGCACAATGTGCAACTGAAAAAACTAAACCAACCATACTGTCCTCTAGCAGGACGATGAGGAGCCCATCTTTAAAACCCCTTCCAAGGCACGAAACAATTCCTCTGGTTTACCAGATGTGGTCCGAGACCACACTGGCTTAGCAACAGGAAGAGCACTGCAAGAGTTGATCTGTGGGTAACTCTTATCATGAGACCAGAATGCCTGCAGTGTTGCCCAACTTCCCCTCCAAATCCATTCACCAAGGCACAACACAATGGGAGAGTTGGCCCTAAGGTGTCTAACGCTCTGTCTATACAGGAGCGAGAGCAGGTAAACATGGAGAGCTGTTGAATTCATTCAGCGCACACTGAAGGTAGGGCGGGCTGAGCATTGTACTAGCTGACAGTTCCCTTTTGGATAAGTGCATTCAGAAGGCAACAACCTCAACAAAACAACGACTCAAGACCCCATGTTCCTTTTTAGTGCAAACTTGGCACATTTCCTCTGTATTACAAGGAAAAGAGTTGCAGCTCCACTCTGTGATGCAACTGTTTTCAGGAAGACACTACTGCGGTATGCTAATTTTGAGGCAAGGCATAGAGTAAAAAGCTCTGTTTTACAAAATCTTAAGTGGTGTTTTGAGTCAACCCTCTCTGACTTGCATGGATATCTTAATATGAAACCTTGCAGAAATGTCACTGTTTTCCCGCAATCGTTTCACAGCTCTCTGAAAGGGATGTTCATGAAAAAGATGAAGAAAGAAGACCCAAAACAAATCAACAATTTATTTCAAGAAATGAACCCAACATCATAGTCACGTTAACATAAAACTCAATTAATACAATCAGAACACATACGGTCAGCGACCGCAGCCAAACGTCTTGTTCCACTCTTCATACAGCTCCAAATCTTTAGAGGAGACGCTTGGCCGAACTGTTTTGAGAGCCTCCTGGAAGTCACCGTAGAGTATCGGCCGAACCTGTTCTGCCGAAATGGTAGCAATGTCACTAAGACGAATGCTTCGGATGGGGCCTAAGGCTGCTTCGCGACACAGCTGTGTCATATCTGCCCCTGAAAACCCCTCTGTGCCCTGCACCACTTTCTCCATCTCATCAGCTCCCAACTGGCTTTTTTCACGGGACATGAGGTTAGTCACTATCTGCCGGCGAGCCTCAGCCTCTGGGAGAGGGATGTACAGTCGCTTGGCCAAGCGACGACGAGCTGCTTCATCAATCTCTTGTGGCCTGTTGGTGGCACCAACCACAAGGATGCGATCTTCTGCTGAGGTGGCAGCTCCATCCAGCTGGACAAGAAATTCGGTCTTGATCCGACGGGAAGAGTCGTGCTCTCCGTCTGTGCGCTGAGAAAGAAGGGAATCGATCTCGTCGATGAAGATGACGGCAGGTTGGTGGCACCGAGCAATGGCAAAGAGCGCCCGTACCATCTTCTCTCCCTCTCCAACCCACTTCGAAGTAAGCGACGAAGCGCTGATGCTGAAAAAAGTGGCTCCCGACTGGCACGCTATGCACTTCCCTATGAGGGTTTTACCGGTGCCTGGAGGACCAAATAGAAGAATGCCTTTAGGTGGACCTCTTAGACCAGTAAATATATCAGGTCTCAACATGGGCCACACTACAATCTCTTTGATTGTGGCTTTGGCAAACTCAAGGCCGGCAATATCATCCCAAGCTACTGGGGGGCCATGGTCCATGATCTCACTCATGATGAGTTCAACGATTTTAGGCTCAAAGTTCTTTAGTCGCTCATCAACAGGTTGCATATCTTGTGGTGCGTTTTCCTTCGAGCTGCCCTCTTCCTCTTGCTTTGGCATGGGAGAGACGAATTTGGAGGATGCCCCACGAGACCGGTTTGCCCCAAGGCATTTCTTGGTGATTGCAGCAACGCTGGCCGCGGAGCCTCGCTGACCCTGCTGGGAATGCTTTTTTTGCTGGTCAACGATGAACTGCTCTCGTGCTGATCTAAAATTAGTGCTGACACCATCCTCTCCTCTCCGTCCCCTCCCTCGTGGTTCCTGCTCGCCTTGTGATGGGAATGAGCTTCTGTTGCTTTCAGTTCCTGAGCTGTAGAAGTTCTTCCTCTTGGAGGGGTTTGTGGAGGAAAAGAACACAGGCTGATTATGCACATTGGATCCACTTATGCAACCCACGCTAGAGAGAGACACACTAGCATTGCCTGTGGAACTGAAATTGTTATGGCCAAACATAGGCGTAGATCCTGTTGGAGCTTTTGGAGCACTTTGTGCCAGGGTTATACGCGGTGAGGCTTCTTCAAGTCCTCTGGCCCACTCTGCAGCACCGCTAAGTGGGTTACTGACCCCCCTTCCCATCTCAGCTCTAGGTGCGGGCCCAAGAGCCAGTGGCTCTCGTTTTAATCCGGAAGGAGGACCAGAGAGAGCGTTGCCTTTCTCCCCTCCCTTGCTGACTTCACCCCCGACAGTGATGTTAACATCTGCCGGATCTACCGGGAGAGTGTCTTCTTTAGACCCGGCCCGCATCATCCTTTGCACGCACGGCAGGTTGAACACATTCTCGAGCGTTAGGGACGACTCCCATTTGTCGCTATGGTTTTTTTGATTGCGGGCCAGGTGTAGGGCACTGTCTGCATAGTTGTTTAGCCCTGTACTTGGGTCGTCTGAGTCCAGGACCGCAGCATAGCGCTCGGAGTAGGTCCTGAGCAGGCTGGCAGCTCCGGCCGGAGAGAGCTCAGCACTCGCCCATGCATACTGAATGGACAGGACGTGTGCCCGATAAGCATCGGCCGTCTGTTCAGGTGTACAGGAGCCAGACGAAATGTCAAAGGACCTCCTCTGCCACTCGTCCAGGTGTGCTCTGCTCATGCCTGGCCTGCTCCAGCCTGCACAAGAAATGGGCACAGGATCAATTAATAATGGATAAAAGTAGAGAAGTGCCACACAACAGTAGCATGGAAGTTCTTGTAGGGCTGAGCATTATAACAAATATTTATGAAAATTTTAGAATGATATAAAAGGTGATATAAAAAAATAAGCAACATTTTGAATATCATCATTAAATTGAATGCATTGAGGTAGCACATTTTCCTAAAGTGAGACTTTTGAGAACACTAAGGCAGAAATGTTTTGATAGCGTCTCTAATTTAAACTGCAGTTACCAAAAGTGTTACAGTCAGTTTGATTCATCTGATTAAGTTCTGTGAAATCCGTTTAAACTGTTCTAGTGTGAATCAACTCAAAACTGATTAATTTGCATTATGACTAAAATAAAAGTAACAGCGTAATACTGCAAAATGTTATTACAATATAAAATAATGGTTTTTATTTTAATATACTTTAAAAAATATATATTAATAAAATTCCTATTATGCAAAGCTGAATTTTCATCAGCTGTTACTCCAGTCTTAAGTGTCACATGATCCTTCAGAAATCATTTTAATATGCTGATATATTATTAGAAACACAAATATTTTTTTGGAACTTGTGATTCTTTTTAACAGGATTCTTTGATGAATAACAAGCTAAAAAGAACAGATTTATTCAAAATATAAATCTTTTCTAACTATGTAAATCTGTGCTATCACTTTTTATTAATTTAACATACTTGGTGAATAAACATATTAATTTATTTCAAAAAAAGAAAGAATAAAAATGTACTGATCCCAAACTTTTGAACAATAGTGTATATTGTTAGAAACCCTTTCTACTTTAAATAAATGCTGTTTTTTAACCTTTATTAATCAAAAAATCCTGAAAAGTATCACAGGTCCCAAAATAATATTAAGCAGCACAACTGTTTCCAACATTGATAATCAATCAGCATATTAGAATGATTTCTGAAGGATCATGTAACACTTAAGACTGGAGTAACAGCTGATGAAAATTCAGCTTTGCATCACAGGAATAAATTATATTTATAAATTATATTAATAAAGTATATTAAAACAAAAAAATAATTTTGTAAAATAATTTTGCAATATTACTGTTGATTTTCTGTATTTTTGATCAAATAAATACATCCTTGAGTATAAGAGACTTAATTAAAAAACATTAAAAGTCTTATGGATCCCAAACGTTTGAGCAGCAGTGTATATGTATACACACACACACACACACACACACACACACAAACAAACACACATGTTTGTTTCTGTGAATTGTGGGGACTTTCCATAGACTTTTATAGTTTTTATACTGACCAAACAATATTGTCCATCCCCTAACCCAACCCTAACCCTACCCCTACCCCTTACAGAAAACATGTTTGCATTGTTACATTTTCAGATAAACATCATTTAATATTTTTAATCATCTTTTTACATGGTGGGGACCGCAGGCCCCACAATGTAGCAAGAACAAGTACACACACACACACAAACACACACACGTTTGCATGTAAATGAAAGTATCACTCTTCCCTGTGTTCAAGTACACGATTAACAGTGTGAACAAAATGTCTTGATCATTTTTAATGGTATACTACGTTTTGCATTAAATCATTTTTTTAAACATTTTTTCACAAGGCTACAATAACTGTCACAAAAGGTAAGTATCAAATGTCATCAAAAGGCTGAAATATATAAATATATATATATATAGCTCGGACCTACTATATATATATATATATACATATATATAAAGAGAGAGGGTAAGTGCAGTACCAGTGAAAATTTTAATATACTCTAAATTTTTTTCTCATGATCCGAAAGAGGTTTCATTCAAAAGATTTATCAAAACGTTTAAACTAGTTTTGTAGACAAATAAAAAATGCTTGTATATTCACATATAAGCATGATATTTGTTTACAAAACTGATGTCTTTGCAAAACTGTTATTTTTTCAAAAACAATTACGGTTTTAATTGAATGGGTTGGACAGTAAAAGCAAAAACAGTCAAGAGCAGAGCATAGACGGGACTTGATAATGAAGTGAAAAAAAAAGTCAAAACGTAAACCATAGATGTAAACTTCTTCAACAGTGTTTAAAAAGCATCCCACTGCATGCACCTGATGAATTTGGATAAAAGAATAAAGAGTAGAGGTCAAATATAAGATAACGTTAGATTTCATTTGTTGATCTGTACACGGGTCTTGTACCTCTGTTATTTAATTGTTTTAATGACTTATTTTAAATTATGAAATGTGGTGTTAATAAGGAATAAGCATGTGTGTACAAAAACTTGACTTGTACTTTTCTTACTATAATCAAGCAAACCCATACAAATGTTATTTGTTGACAAAAGTAATACAGGAAAGCAAACTTTCACATGAACCATATTATTTCACTAAACGATTTTACAATGTCTGAAGGGGTATTAACACTGAGCCTGTATGAATTGTGTGTGTATGACATTCAGAAAAACAGGACAATATCCAAACTCATAAGGTGAGTTGACAGCAGGAACACAAATCACAAATATATCTTTAAACACACTCCCGTGTTCGTTTTGTTTCGGGTGCGGAAAGTAAAAACCTACCTCTGGGTTAAACGTACTTCTTGCGTTAACGCTGTAAAGTTTAGAAATAGCTGAAAGTCTATACAGCGATGTAAAACAAAACAACCATAACTTTGACCAAAGCCCGCGCCTCCTGCATGATCTACGCCGATCTACGCAGCTTCCGGTCGCGCCATGCTAAGATCGCGAGCGCCATCGCCTGGCGTTACACACTTACTGCATGTACCACAGATTCATATTTTTCTTTTTTTTATGATATAGCTTATTAAAGAAGTCATTTAATTGTATGTTTAATTGTTCGTTTAAGTGTTCGTTTGATTATATTGATCTGTCATTCGTATAACACTGATGTCCCAGTAAATGAATAAATGGCAATATTAGTTCTGTTAACATATTAATTTAGCCTATTTAGCCTATGTTTTGACATTTTGACTGTGACGGGACCCTCCCAATAAAGTATGATTTTTGCCTATATTCTTTAGTCTTATTCTAGAGACCTTAATAGCACTAAAAAATAAACTTTATCAGACTTTATCATAACATTGTTCTTAAAATAGAGTTCTCAATGTTTTATATCTCTGCCACATAAGAAAAGAAACAGTTTCTAAATTATAGTTTTGACGTCGTAATTAACCATATTAATTATGATAGACTTAAAAGGAGATAAGTCATATTTACCACGTAAATTATTAAAGATATGGAGGTATAGAATAAATTATGACATAAAAGCCATTTCTATGAGGGGAAAAATCAAGGATATATTCATATCTATGACGTCAAAAACTCAAAAATGTCAAAAAGTCGATTATTACATAGTAATAAAGTTTGTTGCTAAATCATAATTAATCATATTAACCACAATGGACTTAAGACATAAAAATACATGTCACATTTACCACATAAACTGTGGTAAGTATGAAATAAATGATGGCGTAGCAAAAAAGCCATGTTTATGAGATGAAAAGTAGAAAATATTACACAAAAAGTCAAAATTAAGGAAAAAAATAATCTCTGACATGGCAAAAAAAAGTCCAAATTATTACATAGTAAGTCAAAAATATGACCCTGGACCACAAAACCAGTCTTAAGTAGCATATTTGTAGCAATAGCCAAAAATACATTGTATGGGTCAAAATTATTCATTTTTCTTTTATGCCAAAAAATCATTAGGACATTAAGTATTAAATATCATGTTCCATTGAGATATTTTGTAAATATATCAAAACTTCATTTTTGATTAGTAATATGCATGGCTAAGAACTTCATTTGGACAAATATAAAGGTGATTTTCTCAATATTTCGATTTTTTTGCACTTTTTTTTTTTTTTTTTTAATAGTTGTCTCGGCCAAATATTGTCCTAACAAACCATACATCGATGGAAAGCTTATTTATTCTTCTTTTAGATTATGTATAAATCTCAATTTAAAAAAAAATTGACCCTTACGACTGGTTTTGTGTTCCAGGGTCACATTTATAACATAAAAAGTCATCTCATAATTTCGATATTTTCTCATAATTATTATTTACCAAAATATTATTTTTTTCCCTATATAATTTACATATTTTTTAGCTAACACAGACAATGCTGCGTTTATCATGCGCAACATCTGTCGTGCTGTTGAATATCTGCAAGGCTGTGATACTGTACTGTACGTCCATACGTAGCATAAAACTACAGTACCCACAAGCCTGCGCGGCGTGCGTGCGTTTACTCCCAGCGGTACGTCACATCATGAGTGTGTTGGGATAAAGAGGCTTCAACTGGGGATTTAAACTGATGTCCACTGTCTAGACGACTACACAGGAAGCGAAGAATTAAATGCATAGTTATATAGTCGACCTCTATTCTTGGACTCTGTACTGCGTTAGCCTATTACTGGACTGTGTTTTTAATACCCGCTGTTCATAGACAATCATGGGAACAGAGGAAGCTAGCGTAGACTGTTAGCAGCGAGAATTCAGAAACCAAATCCTTCAAGAGTCACACCCTAATATTCACTGTCCTCGCACCGGCCACGCGACTGCGGGTACAGATGCCCAGCCCTGCTTTTCGGTCTGGATTACAGCGGGACTATTTCCTGTAAAGATCTCTTTGCAAAACCAACTAAGAAGCAGCAAGAAAGTCATGTATGTCCGGTTTCAGTCTACTTTGTTGGGAGACAGATAACGTTAGTCGGCTAGCTAGTGTGTGATTATCATCACTCCTCTGGGCTTTTGGTGGAAGACCGAGGAATATGAGTTCACCGATGTACACGTTTGTTTTGAGAGATGACAACAGTACTGTATATGCTGAGGTCGCCAAGATCCTCGCCTCTACTGGAAAATGGAAACGACTGAAGAAGGACAATCCTCGGTTTAATTTAATGCTGGGAGAGAGAAATCGGCTGCCTTTTGGACGGCTGGGTAAATCATTTTAAGAGCTGCATATTAAACATACTCATAACAGCTCGTAATAATGATATGTTTTATAATCAAATTGTTTGCATGTTGTAATGTGCATTGAAAGTTAGGAGTTTCAGCAAGTTGTTATAATACATGTAACCTAGGCTCATTTTTAGTACACCATGGGTTTTGAATATGGACAGTACAGGCTGTTAAACTTATTATAATAAATGATGAATGCTGATTATTAATAATTGAGCACTGGAAACATGACACAGCAATGCTGATCATAAAAACGTAGCACTAAAATTCATGCAGAGCTGTATCTGTATAACTGTGTAGTAACATTTAATTACATTGACATTACGTTGAAAATGTTAAGTTTTATTATATATATATATATATATATATAAAGTTTTTTGTTAATATTATGTAAAAGCTTGTGTAACTAAAATATAAACATACATGCACACATACACATACACTACCAGTCAAATGTTTTTGAACAGTAAGATTTGTAATGTTTTTTTTTTTTTTTTTTTTTTTAAAGAAGTCTTCTTCTCATCATGCCTGCATTTATTTGATTTGGTTTTATTCCAAAGTACAGCAAAAACAGTACAATTTTTACAGCTAAATTTTCAGCATCATTACTCCAGTCTTCAGTGTCACATGATCATTTAGAAATCATTCAGATATGCTGATTTGCTGTTCACAAAACATTTTTATTATTATTATTATTATCAATATTTGAAACAGTTAAGTACATTTTTTCAGGATTCTTTGGTTAATAGAAAGATCTGAAATAAAAAGCTTTTGTAACATTATACCTATACCATTCAAAAGCTTGGAGTCAGTATAATTTTATAGAAATGAATACTTTCAGTTAGCAAGGATGCTTTAAATTGATCAAAAGTGATGATTAAGACATTTATAATGTTTTCTATTTCATATAAAAATGTACATTTCAGATATTTCTTTCTGAACTTTTTATTAATCAAAGGGACCTGAAAAAACTAATCATCTGTTTTCAACATAATAATAATAATAATAATAATAATAATAAATGTATTTTGAGCAGCAAATTAGAATGTTACAATGATTTCTAAAGGATCATGTGACTGGAGTAATGAGGCTAAAAATTCAGCTTTGAAATCAAAGGAATAAATTACATTTTAAAACACATTCAAATAGAAAACAGTTATTTTAAATAGTAAAAATATTTCAAAATTGTATTGATTTTGCTGTACTTTGGATCAAATAAATGCAGACTTGGTGAGAAGAGGAGACTTCTTTAAAAAAACATTTAAAAAAAAAATGGTAAATGTAAGTAAAAAAACTTACATTTGACTGGTAGTGTACACTTACCAGGAACTACTATTTATTTATTTTTAATGTTTTTGATAGCCTCTTATTATCACCAAGGCTTGTATTTATTTGATCAAAAACATGTAAAGCAGTAATATTGTGAAATGTCATTACAATTAAAAAGAAGTGTTTTCTATTTTAATTTGTTTTAAAATGTAATTTATTTCTGTGATGCAAAGCTACATTTTCAGCGTCATTACTCCAGTCTTCAGTTTCATTTTAATAACTGAGCACCCAATCAGCATGTTAGAATGATTTCTGAAGGATGGTCAAAAATAATATTTCACAATATTAATGTTTTACCATTTTGTTAATCAAATACATGGTAAGCATAAGAGTCTTCTTTCAAAAATAACAAAATTGACTGATTGCAAAATTGTTGATTTAAGTCTTTTAGCTGCAGGGCGCTGCCATCACTGCTCAATATTTCGATATTTCAATGTCAGATACCCTGCTGTGTCCTCTACAGGTCATGAACCGGGACTGATGCAGCTGGTGAATTATTACAGAGGAGCTGATAAACTGTGCCGCAAAGCATCACTGGTCAAGTAAGTGGTTTATTTAAACACATCAGATGAATTAAATTAACAGTCAGTGAATTTACTGTATAACCACAAGTGATTTTAATGAGTTCTTTAAAATTATCTTATAAAAGATACTGTTTGCTTAAATGATTAATGACTTCAAATCACACTTGTTTTTTTTATTCCATGGCCATTGAGTTAGAAACTCTGCAGTTCATAAGTTTTGAATTCTATTTACATAAGCGTGCTTGATGTTTAGGATTATCAAGACCAGTCCAGAGTTAAAGGACTCCTGTAACTGGCTCCCTGAGTCTTACATCATATACCCAACCAACCTCAACACCCCAGTGGCTCCAGCCACCAATGGCATCAGCCACATGAAGAGCAACCCAAAGACAGATGAGCGGGAGGTCTTCTTGGCTTCATATAACTCCAGAAAGGAAAGCGGAGAGGGAACGGTGTGGATCGCCAAATCATCAGCAGGCGCAAAAGGTACGAATCTCTATTGATCCAAAATGTCAAGTTCAAAAAAAGTCTAATCTTGCTACGTGATTTAACAATGTGAGATTTGTTCAGGTGCAGGTATATTGATATCTCATGATGCAAACGAGTTGCTTGAGTTCATCGATAATCAAGGCCAAGTGCATGTCATTCAGAAGTATCTGGAAAAACCACTGCTGTTGGAACCGGGACATCGCAAATTTGATATAAGGTAAGATGAGGCGTATAATGTTTTTGATTTGATTACGGAAAAGCATAGAATTGCAATGTTCCATCCTAACTACATCAAAGTACTCATAAAGTCAGTGGATATTCTCTCTGCTTGTCTTGTGTGTAGGAGTTGGGTGCTTGTAGACCATCAGTATAATATCTACCTGTACCGTGAGGGAGTGTTGAGGACGTCTTCTGAGCCCTACAACAGCTCAGATCTGCAGAACATGACCAGTCACCTGACCAATCACTGCATCCAGAAAGAGCATTCGCAGAACTACGGCCGCTATGAGGAGGGGAACGAGATGTTCTTTGATGAGTTCAGACAGTACCTGCTGACCACACACAATGTTGCCATGGAAACATCTATTTTACCTCAGATCAAGCATATCATCAGGTGCTCCTTCACAGAAAAAGTTTTTAGTTTTTTTGTTTTGTTTTCCCAAATCTGCTTGCATGTGTGCCTGTAAATGAGTTATATAGGTAGAAAACTATTTTTGTGTCCAAAAGTAGGATCCCCAAAATCGGTATTTTAGTATTACATTGCATATTATTGTAGTATTTATTACTATTTTGAATTGGCTTTTATTCTGTATTTTCTGTTTTCATTTACATTTAAGTATGAGCAAGTAGTTTTTAAGTTTTAATGTTTTTTTTGAAGATGTCCCTGCATTTATTTGATCCAAAAACAGTAACATTTTTAAATATTTTTTACTATTTAAAATAACTGTTTTCTATTTGAATATATTTTTAAAATGTAATTTATTCATGTGATTTCAAAGCTGAATTTTTAGCACCATTACTCCAGTCACATGATCCTTCAGAAATCATTCTAATGTTCTGTTTTGCTGCTCAAAAACATTTATTATTATTATTAATTATTATTATTATCAGGTTTCTTTGAATAGAAAGTTTAGAAGAACAGCATTTATCTGAAATAGAATTTTTTTTGTAACATTATAAATGTCTTTATCATCACTTTTGATCAATTTAAAGCATCCTTGCTAAATAAGGGAAAAAAATTATACAGACTCCAACCTTTTGAATGGTAAAGCTTTTTATTTCAAATAAATGCTGACCTTTGGATCTTTATATTCATCAAAATATCCTCTGTTTTAAACTTTTTAAAATATTGATAATGATAATAATAATAATAGATGTTTCTTTGACAGCAAATAAGCATATTAGAATGATTTCTGAAGGATCACGTGACACTGAGTAATGATGCTGAAAATTTAGCTTTGATCACAGGAATAAATTACATTTTAGAAATTATTTAAATATTTAAATAAAAAAATATTTCACAATATTACTGCTTTTGCTGTATTTAGGATCTGTATTTTTAGTTAATATGTATATTTCATTTCAGCTGTATCTCAATTAACAAAAACAATTTTTAATAGTTAAGTACACTGTTCCTAATTAAATTACAGCTCACAAATTTAGATGAATTTCTTTGAGAATAAGTTTAAAAAACTAACATGAAATTCAGTTTGTCTAAAAATCTGACTTTGTAAAAATATTTCATGATCTAGTATTAGTGCAGAAACTTGGACATTTCTAAATAATTTTTCGTCATCAGTTTATAATCAGTTACTGTTTAACCTGGGAATCAAACCTATGACCTTGGCGTTTCTAGCACCGCACTCTGTTTGAGCTAAAAAAATAAATAAAAAAGCTTTAGAGTTTCAAAATCTCTAATGGAAAATAATATAAAACATTTTCACAGAGATTTTTGCATCCTACTATATACTGAAAATGGCACCAACAGGCTCTCAGTGACCTTTAGTAACCAAACGAACATTTTGGACAGTTCCTTTAGAACAGAGATCAGTCAATGCATTTGCGTATGTCTAACTACCTGTGGTGTTCATCTGAAATCCTGTATTTTGTCTCAACAGGAGCTGTCTTACATGCATCGAGCCAGCCATCAGCACGAAACACTTGTCCTATCAGAGCTTCCAGCTCTTCGGCTTTGACTTCATGCTGGACGAGAGCTTTAAAGTCTGGCTAATTGAGATCAATGGGGCACCTGCCTGTGCACAGTCAGTACACTTCTCATATATTATGTCTAGAATGTATTTATTCTGACAGATTGTATAATATTCTGGCAGCTGTCCCAAAAATGTGAAAATTAATCATGATTTTGTCCCTTATTCTAATATCTAGTAGCTCAATGCATTAGGTATTCCACATATGGTACGAACTTTCGCAAGTAGTTTTGGGAGAAAACATTTTATGCAAAAGTGTAACATAAAAAATTAGTGCTATCAAAATTAGCGTGTTAACGCAGGCAATTAATTTTTTCAGTTTAATGCGTTAAAAATATTTAATGCTGGGGCAGGGCTAGGGTTGGCCACCCCACTCACAACTGCTGCCTTTTTTTCTTGACAAGAAGTGCATTTATTTCGACGCAGAACATCAAATGCAAGACTTTTTCAGACGTGTACCGTGTCATTTCATATCAAAGCATGAAAGAAACTACGTGCATGCAGTGTTGTCACCAAAAAGGTGATTAAAGCTGCCTTAAAACTGTGCATGCATGTAATATTTTTTTATATAAGTCACATACATGTCTCTGAAATGGTTTTCCTGAGGCAGCCCAGCATTGTCTCCCTCATCTTACACACCTGATTCAACTCATCGGCTCATTAGTAGAGACTTTAAGACCTGAAGTGGGTCAAAAAAAGGTGAAGAGAGTTGTGAGAAATGCATGTCAGATCCATGTTATGTTCAGCAGTGGCAGTTCTTAAAGTAATAGCAGCCAAATAAGCTAATAACCCAGATGCTGTGATTTCTGTTAATCAAAGAACAAAATTAAAAATAGGAAATCAGTAACTTTTATAGCTTTAAGGATTCATCTGTATTTAATTTAGAATTTAGTGTTTAATAACTTTATTCAGTTTCTGTATATTTCCTACTTGCTGAAGGGCACCGGAAGCGAAATATAACATTTAGTAATGGGTTTATGTGAAGATTGTTTTAAGATTACTGAAGAAGTTATTTTTTAAAGTCTAATAAACAATAAAATTGATTAATCTCAATTGTACTGTAATGTTAAATGTCTATAGTCAACGGTTAAATATTAGGGGGAAAAAATGTGCGATTAATTTTTTTTTTTTTTTTTTTTTTTAAATAAATTGACGGCACTAGTAAAAATAAAAAATAAAATAAATTATGAATTTTTGGACCAGTTTCTGATTCTTTTCCTACAATTGCTTAACTCAAAAATGAAAATTCTGTTATTAATTACTCATCCTCATGTCGTTACAAAACTGTAAGACCGTCGTTCATCTTCAGAGTACAAATAAAGATATTTTTGTTAAAATCCGAGAGCTTTCTGACCCTACATAGACAGCAACAGTACTAATATCAAGGCCCAGAACGGTAGTAAGGACATTGTTAAAATGGTCCATGTGACATCAGTGGTTTAACCTCAGTTTTATAAATCTACGAGAATACTGTTTGTGCACAAAGTTTCTACATCAGAAAGCTGGCTCCTGCATCAGCAGCACCACATGCATGCATTGCGGTACTGTCGTGAACGCATGTCGAAGTCTGACACAGAAGAGGAGTAATTAAGAATGAACCACTGATACCACATGGACTATTTTAATGATGTCCTTACTGCCTTTCTGGGTCTTGAACGTGGTAGTTGCATTGCTGTCCATGCAGGGTCAGAAAGCTCTTAAATTCAATCAAAACTTAATTTGATGAAGGAAGATGAAGGAAGGTCTTTCCGATTTGGAACGACATGAAGGTGAGTAATTAATGACTTAATGAGAATTTTCATTTTTGGGTGAACTATCTCTTTAAGTTATAATATTGATATAAAATTTTTCTCTGTTGTAGGAAACTCTACCCTGAGCTGTGTCAAGGCATTGTGGATGTGGCCATTTCCACAGTGTTCTCTCTGAGCGCAGATGCCCTCTCATCCTCGCCTCCGTTCTCCACTTCTCCATCTCTATCCACCAACTCCTGCTCCTCACCCAAGATCAGAGCGCCCCATCATTTCGGCCCATTCATCAAACTATAAACTGCTAGATGCTACTGTTGCCGTATAACCCCCTCCCCATAGTCCTGCCCGAAAACATCAACCAGCCTAGGAGGCATAAGGGTCTACACTTGATCTTGGGGCTGAGCATACAGGGGATTCATCACTGTCTGAAGAGGATAGAAGGGAAATGAGGTCACCTCTGTAAACTCCTCTTCTTGTTTCAATCCATCATCTCTAAAGCAAACCCAGAAGAGTTCACGGAAGGAGCAAAGGAAGACTGGAAGGTGAGGAAAATCCTCCACATGCTGGTGTTGCAGTACCTAGAAAAGCCAAGCATGTACAGTTATTATAATTGAGGCTACAGTTGTTTGGGGCTTTAATGCTCAAAAAATGATTTTGCAAGCACACATTTGAATGAGAAGGTGTTGCCACCAAAGAGGAGGGTTTACAGTAGCTACTTTACGTCCTAGGTCAAGACTCCTCAGGACATTCCCAGGCACCTTGATGAAACGGAGAATAGATTTGAGACTTTAGTGCCTTACATATTCACTTTCTCACTAACACTAACTCCCAACAAGCTAATCTGGCCTTTTGTATGTCTGTACGTGTCCCATCAACCCTATTACCTATCAGATACTTCCGTGTTTTGTGCTGTGTACTATATAGTTTTGAAATTACAAAAGAATCCTTTTAAGATGCATATATGTATGAGTTGCAGTGTAGTGTACATGGTTGTGATGTCTACAAAACAGTATTGGATAGAAGTAGCAGAAGATAGTATGTTTGCATATTTATTTTTGTTTTTTGCATTGTTGTATTGTCACTTTTCTGTCTAGTGAGACCACATTTAGTCTTCCCACTGATTGTGTCGCTGTTAATACAGACACGTTTTAAGTCTGGTTCATGATTACTTTGTGACATGCAATCAAGAACATCTGGGAATTGGGGACGCTCTTCTTTCTGCTTGTATTGTCAGGAGACACGCATTAGCATTCACGACTCATCACTTATTATCCAGTAGACAAATGATATATTGAAATACCCATATTTGTCTTTCAGTTTAATTCACAGTAGTTATTTCATTCGTTCCCAACCATGTCAAGTGTTGATTTATTTTTTGAATGAAAAAACCTTTGGTGGACTGAAATGTTGCATGTCAGAGCATGATAAAAGCAAGGCTCTTTATACATACTTAGAGAAAGGTAGCGTTTTTTTGTTAAGATGTATGCATCAACTTGTTTATATTGTTAAATTTGTTTATGCATAAAGATTTCTCACATTTTTTTTTAGTAGCCAATATGGGAATGGGAATGTGAGTCACTGAATATCATTTCTCCAGGCATAATCTGCACAGGTTTATGACCTGATTCAGCTTTGTGTGCTTGCAGATATGACTGAGTAATGTGTTTGGTGTGGTTCGTTGACACTAAGCTCTAAATGGTTGACCTGTACACTGTTATGATGACTGTGATGCAAATGGCTCACAGGCCGGTGGATGAAGAAGAAGAAGAAAGCAGCAGTTAGATGATATTAAAAGAGATATGCTGGTATCAGTATTGTTGTTTGGGTTTAAGCAGTATTACTTTTTATTTTTTTTTTTATAAATCTATTGAAGGAAAGGTCTGCCTGTTTGACACGTATTGAGAGGTTCATCAACAGTAAGATTAAAAGGAGATCAGTTATCCAGTTTTATGCATCTTTTATTATCTGTCACATTTTTACTTAAAGACTTTGCTGTACAGTCTTTGCATTGGCTGTTTTGTAAAAAGAGAAAACTGAAGACAGTTGTATGTAGCCTGAATAAGGGAAAACATGTCCATCTAGCCAAAGATGAGTGTGATATCCTCACTGCTGTCTAATTACTGGTTTGATTTCTGGTTTGAAGGTGTGAAACATGGGAATGCTGTTCTAATATTGTTTTTCTCTGTATCTGTTTGAAGAAAAATCAATGCAATGTGTGTTATTATTAGTCTAGTTTGCTGTATTTGTTACTGTTGTTCAGACCATCTGAAAATAACAAAATACACTTTTACTATGTTAAATGAGTAAAAGCCTAAAAGTATTTAAGTTATTCAAATAAAAGCATCCATCGTGTGCAATAAATTTGATTTCTATATGCTTGTCATTTGGTCTTGAAAAGCAAGTATGTGTTATGAACTTTAATGAAGCAATATCTATCTGTTAACCTTATCATATTTACATAAAGCCTGTGTTTATACCTTACTGTTATACTCCACATCTCTGCACAAGACATAGTTCATGCCAAAAAATGAAAATTACCTGAAAATGCACTCACCCTCAGGCTATCCAAGATGTAGATGAGTTTGTTTCTTCATTGGAACAAATTTGGAAAAATTTAGCATCACTTGCTCACCTATGGATCCTCAGCAGTGAATGGGTGCTGTCAAAATGAGAGTCCAAACAGTTGATAAAAACAATACTCCACACAGCTCAAGTCCATCTAATGTCTTGTGAAGTAAAAATCTGCTTGTTCGTAGGAAACAAATCCATCACTGAGGCATTTTAACTTTTAAACCTTCAAAACACCACTCCACAATCCGTAATAACGCTTCCTCCAGTGGCGGACTCTATCTGGAAATGCACTGCACTGGCAATGACATTGATAAATTTAGAATCTAATTCATAAATATTAAACCTTTTTAGCATTATCAAATGTACATATTGAGTGACTGATGTCATTTGTTATGGAATATGGAACATTGAGTTCACAGTTTTAACGTACATCTTTGCTTTCATTTATTTTCAAAATCTGAGATAAACTGCGTCAGATTGCTTTTACACGCTGTTTTGTGCAGGTTGAGCTTTTTAACCAATCAAACGCGTTTCTGTTGAACTTAGAAATGCATTGGCCAATCAGGGGCGCTTAGATTAGTCACCAGAGCGTCAATAACAACAAAGTGCAGATACAATGTAAACAAACAAACAATGTTTGTCTGTGAAGCCAGAATGTGACGTACCAAATAAAACTAAAACATTTGATATTGTTCTCTATATTGATATTAATAATATTTATTACAACTGAAAGAGCAAAAATCTACAATAATGATTTTTGTCATAATATTGCAACGCTATGAGCTCCTGTTTTTCTTTTTTACATGTATAATTTGGATACAATTTTAAACAGTTGCTATTGAAAACAGTTTAAAAATATTGATATATTGATTAAAGTGGTATGTTTAAGTATTTGACATTAAAGCCAACATAAAGCCAACAAAAATGCCCCAGGAAATCAAATATTGCCTCTTAATGGAAAAGCTAATTTCTGACCCTGCTGTGCATATTTATTTTCTGATTCACGAGACAACCTTTCCACTGGAAAAGCCATATTATGGACTAAAGACTTGTATTTTAGCCAGACGCAATAGTTTAAATTATGGCTTAATGATGGGTTTGTTACTTTCAACTTTACAAGATGTTGATGGACAAGAATTGATGGTTTGTAGTTGTGTGGACTACTTGTGGATATTTGTGATGTTTTTATCAGCTGTTTGGACTCTCATTTTGACAGCACCCATTGGTGAGCAAGTGATGTAATGCTAAATTTCCCAAAATCTGCATCTACATCTTGGATGGGCTGAGAGCAAGTAACTAATTTTCATTTTTGGGTGAACTATTCCTAGAAGTATCTGTAGCTGCTGCCATGTGCTATACATGTTAATAGTACCATAATAAATAAAATGCTTTTCTCTTCCTCGTTGTCGTCCAGGTAAAATTATAAAGAATAACCAATAAATTTCACCACACTTATATCTATTTACTTCATCAGCTATTTAACCCCCCCCAAAAGTACACAGAACACAAAATACATAGAATGACAGAAAAAAAAGAAACATTTCGACTTGCCAACAGGGGGAACCAGAACCCAGAAAATCTTACAGTATAGTAGAGTACATCTGTTGTCTTTATTCAAGTATGTACACTTTACCATAGGATATTCAGAGCAACACACATCACCACAAACATGGCAGTAAATGAAGTTTAGCCAGCACAGCGGCAGCCTGAGAAAGTGGAAGATACATGAGTCCAGTGCGAAATTCAGAACACACACACACAAATATACACACATACAACAACATAATACAAAACATTATGGTAGAACACAGAGACAGACAGTAGAAATGCAACATCGACAACCACAAAAATAAATATGTCAGGGTTATATCATACAGGTCACAACAGTCCCTGCTGTTACACACTACACACAGGTTTTGAACTTTATTTTTAATGCTGTATTTCCTTTTAGTAATTTTAATCGGAACCTTTGAGTGTATATTTTGCACTTCAAAATAAACAAAAACAATGCAACTGCGTATGGACATAAGGGAGCGAGTGACACATCAGTAACCCCATTAAAAAACAAAAACAAAAAAAAAAAACAGCAATGACGACTAAATTTAACACAAACTGATCAACAGTCAAAAAACACAGAATATAAACTGTTTGAGAATAAAATTCAAACATGTGAAGGGCACATTTAGTTCCACAAATGTGTAACAAAGCTAAAATTAGTAATTGGATACTCTTATATAAAAATGTAAATGATATATTTATTCGTTTAGAGTACAAAGATAACCAAAACACACAAGCCAAGCAGATATTCCAGCTTTTGTCAGTAAAACATTGCATGTGAGATTAAAACCAGCCAACACACAGCGGCTACCCTATTGCACATTGTCACAATGCAGAGCATTAACATGCGTTTTACAGAGAAAACACACTTATACATACAAGATGAATGAAGGCAGTCATATATCACACCCATAGAACGTTTCACATGGATATAGAGAACAAAGAAAGTAGAAACAAAGTCAAGAAGGCCAGCTGAGCAGTGCACTATATTAGCATAAATCCATGACATGATACACAGATATACATTGGGCTTTTATTTGACCACAGTATTAAAAATTCATAATTACTTTGCGATCGTGACCAACATTTGACCTTACAGAGTTCAAACTGTTCTGCTATCACACTCAAAAATCAATAACTTCCACATTCATTAGTAAGAACCTGCCCGAGGCACTCACAAGGCACACCGCTTTCAAACAGGTACTGTAGTTAAAGCATCTGGGGGCTGAATTCATATTCCAGTGCATTTCTATGTGGAGTAACAGTACTTACAACTCCATGTGAGATGAAAGCATTGTTTTACCTCTCAAATATCAGAAAGACAAAGGCTTCCTGTTGTTATTGTTCATGAAAACTTGTCATATTCGGTTTATAGATCTAATTAGCAAACATTTTGGTGCTGGTGTGAGAGGTGAAACCAGATCTATAAGCATCTATAAACCAAACGCAACCAATACTGAGGTAAACATCTCAGTTTAGTTCTGTAACATGCAAAGGATTAATAGTGTAACATTATCCTATGAGATCAAAGTGCTGTGTTACTTTGCATAATGAATCTGTTCTTTCAGTCCTGAGATTTAATCTACATTTTGAACACAGATCTCCAAGGCAGCGTAACACATTTTAAATTATTATCTTTTACTATGAGGAATTTTCCTATTTCTTTTGTTATGAACCGACTGCTCAAAAGCAATACGAAAATGTGCATCACTGAACCATCACTCATGTAAACATAGACCTTCATAAACACGGTGCAGTTCTCTCTTTATCAAGGGAATAAGTTTGACTGAATCAGTACTTTAGCATCATGGTCCTCTAGTGTAACTCAAGGTATTTAAACAACATTAAAGTCACAAAGAGGGAAAACGGTACAAAAACTGTAAAACTATTTTATGTCTGTGAAGACTCAAATATGCACACCTGTAATTTAAGTCACTATAATCCTTCATTAATAAAAGCAGTCCTATAGTTGCTGGTTTTAAAAAAATAAAATAAAACGAAGGAAAAACCACATCAAAGCAGCAAAAATGCCATTAGAGTGTCAAGTCTCAACCTGAGCCTAAATAGCATTATCTATTTGTATGTTTTCCGACAATTTTTCATCTTTGCAGAACATAAATCTCAAATTTATTGTGCACTTTGGTTCTGGTTGAGTTTTTACATCAGTTGTCATTTCTATAGCTAACTTACCAGAAATTAAATACATATACAGAGACATGAGAGCAAAAGTAACCTCCGAAGAAAGGTAGTCCTGTCGAAGACAGTTCTCCTCAGCTCGATGGTGAGTCCTCCTTAGTACCTCTCTTTACCAGGACGTTTATCAGCGGACCTTCAATGCGCCAGGTCAGTATGACTGGAACTCAGGTCCCGCGACTTCCTCAGACTATTATTTCGTTCCTGATGGAAATTAAAAGAAAGGATAATAAATGTACTTTGCGAGATTCTGATAGAAGCAAGCGACTGTTCAAGGTAAAGTCACTTTGAGACTTTTCAAGTTATGTTATACAAACACCTTTTTGTTAACTGATCAGTACGAGTCACACACACTGTAGCTTTTGCAGTCTATTTTACAGTTTATACCATAATCGCATTATCACTTAACACGTTCCAAATTGATTTCCATAAGGCACATGACAATATGCAGAATGTAGTACGTCCGGATTTCATTCATACTACATTTTTTAACAGTCGTAAATTTTGTTCCTCATTTCAGACCTTAGGTTTTGTTTAAGACACAACTGTAAACCACAATTTGCTATTTGCAAATGCTACCTGGCTACAGGTTTTAGGGGGAATAACTGTTTAACTTTTTAAATGTTAATTAAAATGTTATCCACCTTATTTTTCAACAAGGAAGTAAGTGTATGGGCGTGACTTCCGGTTCATTAGCCGTTAGGGAAATAAGGAGAATAACAACGTGGTGTAAACGGTAAAACTGCACTACAAACCACTATGCTCATAATTGAGATTATACATTAAAATAATATGCTAAGACACCAATTTGCAATATCAAGCAGCAAAACAATCAAACAAAAAAATTACAATTGGCCGCACCCTCTTAAAGTGGATAAAACATTTAAGAGTATGTTAGCATTAACATAGCTGCAAAGCTAACACACACGGACTCATAAAAATTCATTAAAATTACATTTTCATTACATAATGTCAAAGATTTAGACCAAAGAACTGAACAATTAAAAAAAAAATCTCATGTGAAACGTGTTTTCAGTCTGCCATATTGGCGCCACTGAACCGTACTCGCAAATTTTGCTGATTATTGCTGCTGAAAATGGTCACTTATTGTCATGTTTTTGGCTGTACTAAAACATTTGGAGTACCATAGTTATATCAAATCAAGGAGAAGAGTTCAAAAAAACTGTCTAAAGAACAAAAGGCGTTTGTGGTTGGCCAAACTGAACCAGGATTTCCAGGGCAAGAATCATGACAACACTAATGTTTGATCATATCATTTCCAGTCAGGTAGGTGAAATATTACATGCTTGTACCTATCTTTACCACCTTAAAAGAGAAGTCCACTTCCAAAACAAAGATTCACATATAATGTACTCACCCCCTTGTCACCCAAGATGTTCATGTCTTTCTTTCATCAGTTGTAAAGAAGTTATGTTTTTGAAGAAAACATTTCAGCATTTTTCTCCATATAGTGGACTTCTATGGTGCCCTGATTTCGAACTTTTCTAAAATGTAGTTTAAATGCAGCTTCAAACGATCCCAGCCGAGGAGGAAGGGTCTTATCTAGTGAAACGATCGGTTATTTTCATTTAAAAAAATACTATTTAAATACTTTTTATTCTCAAATGCTCGTCTTGCCTTGTTCTCGTTGAACTCTGTGTATTCTGGCTCAAGACAGTTAGGGTATGTCGAAAAACTCCAATCGTATTTTTTCCCTCAACTTCAAAAATCATTTCAAAATCATCCTACATCGCTGCAAAAGTATCGATCCAGTCTTTGCAAAGTGAACATGAAAAGAGGATCAAACACCCTTAACAAAAAAGGTAAAACATTGATGTAGGATGATTTTTAAGTTGAGGGAGAACATGAGATGGGAGTTTTTCAACATACCCTAACTGTCATGAATAGGAACAAGAACAGTCCAGGCAGAGTAAGAGAAGATGACATTAACAAGAATATAAATTGTATTATTTTTATAAAAATAACTAATCGTTTCACGAGATAAGACCCTTCTTTCTTGGCTAGGATCGTTTACAACCAAATTTGGGATCGTTTGACGCCGCATTTAAACTGCATTTTGGAAGTTCAAAATCGGGGCACCATATCAGTCCATTATATGGAGAAAACTGCTGAAATGTTTTCCTCAAAAAACAATTTTTTACAGCTGAAGAAAGAAAAACATGAACATCTTGGATGACAAGGGGGTGAGTACATTATATGTGAATCTTTGTTTTGGAAGTGGACTGATTTGGCAGCTTCAACATGTTTTTTCTGTGGTTTAGACAGCATAAGTTAGCACAACAGCGTACATTCAACAGTACATTAACCATGCAATTCATGCTGTTGTTTACATCTGAGTATCGCCAGTATATGGCCGCGCATCCGGTAACTGACTAAATCGTGACATAAGAGCAAACCCTATACATGCCTGTATTTCTCTTTAGATATTATAAATGCACTGAATAATGCACTAGCTCAACTTTTAGGATTGGTTCCTAACAAAGTGTTTATTTTATAACCCAAGACCATCAGTGGTTATGAAGGATTTTAGCAAACAAAATCAAATGTGTTAGTCTGTGACTTCTGTGAGATCTCACACATTCATTTTATTAGCGTGTGTTAATATGGTAATGATGGAGCTGTGGGTGTATTGATAATAGATGCCCCCAAAAACAAAGAGTATGAAACTGAAAGACAGTAAAGTGCCTGACAGATGGAGCAGGACAAAAAAAGATAATAAAGAGAGCAGGAGGTACTGAGAGACAGAAAGGAACAAATATATTAAAGATGGAGAACCATAGCAAGAACAGATTGACGGAAAAACTGAAGAGAAAGCTGTCAGGAGAGACAAAGAATGATTTCAGTGAAGGATGTTGTCTTACTTTGAGTTCACCCACAGCTTTATCCGGATCGTTGAGAACTCCAAGGGAGCTGGCCCTCTTCATGCTGCATCCGAGAGAGCCACATGCAAGCACGTCAGTTAGGTCAAAGGTCAGGGGTGAGGGGTCACGGTGGGGGAAAGGTGGGGTTTGTGGGATGGGGATGTGTAGGTTAAAACATGTTAATGCAACTTTCACTCAATGATGTTACCTTACAATGTGAATTGAGATCAAAATGCCACGGTGGAAACACATGCAATGACATACTGCGTTATGTTAGTCACCCGCCATTTAGTTTTTCACACTTCCCTCATTACTCAGATAAATATTTTAAAACAGAACAAAATCTGCTCAGAACAAAATCATCTTTTTTTACTCACCCACACGTTGTTTCAAGCCTGTAAGCGTCTATTTTTCATAAAGAAATTTATAAATAGCATGTAAATGCATTACACCAAGTTTAATATTGGTGAAAATGCCATTGGTTTTTCTGATATACACTACCAGTCAAAAGTTTTGGATTTAAATTAAGTTTAATTAAGTCTCTTCTGCTCACCAAGCCTGCATTTATTTGATCCAAAATAGAGCAAAACAGTACAATTTTGAAATATTTTTACTATTTAAAATAACTGCTTTTTATTTGAATATTTTTTAAAATGTAATTTATTCCAAAGCTAAATTTTCAGCATCATTACTCCAGTCTTCAGTATCACATGATCCTTCAGAAATCTAATATGCTGACTTGCTGCTCAAGAAACATTTTTTATCATTATTATTATTAATTTCTATTCTATTATGAATAGGCAGATCGAAAGATCAGCATTTATCTAAAAAAAACTTTTGTAACATTATACACTATACGACTTCAAAAGCTTGGAGTCAGTATTTTTTTTTTTCTGTTATTTAGCAAGGATGCTTCAAATTGATCAAAAGTGATGATAAAGACATTTATAATGTTACAAAAAGATAAATGCTGTTCTTCTGAACTTTCTATTCATTAAGGAACCGTTAAAAAATTGTACTCAGCTGTTTTCAACATAAGAATAATAATAAATATTTTTTGAGCAACAAAACAAAATATTAGAATGACTTCTGAAAGATCATGTGGCTGGAGTAATGATGCTCAAAATTCACAGGAATAAATTACATTTTAAAATATATTCAAATAGAAAGCAGTTATTTTAAATAGTAAAAATATTTAAAATGTTCACTGTTTTTGCGGTATTTTAGATTAAATAAATACAGGCTTGGTGAGCAGAAGAGACTTATTTAAAAAACATTTAAAAAAATTTCAAAACTTAAAAAAAAAAACCAAAAAAAACTGTGTAGCGTAGCCAAACATGACATGCTAGTTTGAATATGATAGATGCAAAATTATTTACAAAAACTCTAGATATAAAGACCTCAAAATCAGTCTGTTCCACAAAACTAGATGATTAGACCACTTGTACCGTTTTTTTTTTTTTTTTTTTAATATTTAATGCTGTTTTCTTGTTCTTCGAAGGTGTTATATCATTAATGTTTAAAAAGACATGAGGGTGAGTATATGACAGACCGTTCATTTCTGGGTAGACTTTAGGACTGAAAAGACTAATTTTTATAACACTGCACAAATTTATACACTAAACAGACACCAAAAAGGATCTGCAATGGACCGTTTTCACATTTCCAGGGTTTTCAGATGCAGTAGTTGTCATAATTGGCTAAATTTCTGTATGTACAGTAAACTGGAGACTAAAATAAATATTAATATTTTGCCTTTCTTTTTGCTCAAATAGCAAAAAAAAAAAAAAAAAAAAAAAAAAATCATGATAGCATCCTATGACTTTCCAAATGAAGGGGAAAAGACATTATGGTGGTCAGTAGAAAAAAAAGGTGTCAGATTTGCTGCCAAGGTAATACTACCCAAAGTATATTGATACAAATGCACATTCCTTTTTTAAAAATGACAATATAAAAAAGCTGCATTTATTACCTAACTGTGGAAATGTGTCACAGTCTGTGAAAATGGTCACTTGTAAAGGGAATTTTAAACAATAAAGAAACGTTTGCCAGGGAGTTGGTAGACAGAAGGTATAAGAAGATGAGAAGAAAGGTTAAAATAAAATTGGGTAACACGGCAAATGAGACCACAAGACAAGAAAATGGAGGAAACAGGCATGCAGCAGACAGCAAGTTTGCATGGAAATGTTTATTCAAATTAAAATGTACAACACAGCACACAGAAATAAAAGTCCTCAAATAAAAAACAGATCCAAGCAGACATGAAAAGGCATCAAGAAAAGTCACCAAGCAAAAAAGCATAAAAGATCAACAAAGTAATCATAATAACACTCGCCAGAAAATAAAGTTAAAATGCAAGGAATAAATAAAAACATAAATTGCATTTTACAGGGTAAGGAGAGAAAGTTAGTCACATCTGGCAAATCAGATGCTACAGGAACCCCAGTAACAGACACAAGTGAGTTGACCTCAACACACTGCATCATAATGTCACCCGTCACGTTAGATGTCAATTCAGGGTTAAGCATGTTTGTACATGTGCAAAAAATACAGTCCAGTTAATAAAGCAAGCAAATCTCTTCATCCACTTAAAATTGGGTTAAAGAGAAAGAGACTTTGCATATACCAGCAGAGGAGTTTCCTTCAGTATAACGTCATCACAGTGTGCAAAATCCCATCTCCCCTGCCTCCCTTATATTAAAGAGATAATTCTATGAAGCTTGTCCCATAATCCCTTTTAAAATTGGTTTATGGAGGGGGAAAAGCTGTTTTTTTTTTTTTTTGGTGTCATCCAGTGTTCAGATTGGGACATTCACCTTAATTCACTTCAGCCTTTCCATATTTACAGTCTGTGACTCCCAGTTAGCCTTTAAATTATTTTTAGAAAGTCTAATGACCTCAGATATCTGGCAATACAGATTTTGTAATTCTGTCCCTCTGGGATCCTAAACACAGGTGCTCAATCCTGCTCCTTCAGATCTACTTCACTGCAGATTTTAGTTGAAACTCTAATCGAATATATTTAATACTGATTTCCCAAAAGCCTGACTGAGCAGTTCTCTTTCCCAGTTTTTAAACCTCAAGTCAATCTGGTATTCCAGTGTATTTTGTGTTTGAGGTTTAAAGGTCATAGTGTCACACGCCTACCAGTCATTGTTTAGTCCGTAGTGGGAAGGTTTTGGGATATTGGAAAGGGGAGGTTTGGTCTGAGAATAGGGAGGGAAGTGGTGATAGTTACCCAGGGTTTTTGGGTTCGTTTTCTCGTAAGCCACCTCCTTTGAGCTTGCGGACCAGTTTCTCACTGCTGCGCCGGATAGAGGCCCGCAGTTTACTAAAGGAACCGCTGCGCTTCAGCGAGCCCGAGCCGTCCTGTGAAAAGAAAAGCTACAGCGTCAAAACCATGCGTGCTCATTTACATACTGCACGTTAGTGAAAGATTGCACCGTCCATTGACACATGCTCATCATAAGCACACTCAGGCTCAGTGACCACTTACCTGGATCTGTAAATATGGTCCTCAGGGGTGTTAGATTTGAGGGGATAGTTCACGCAAAAATGAAAATCCTGCAAATTCTTTGATTCCAAACTATTAGATTTAATATAACCCATAGGACACGTTATATGCAATTCAGACGACTTGGATTAGAGTTGAGACTTGAGTTATTTGGATTAATTTAGA
Source organism: Labeo rohita (assembly GCF_022985175.1). Lineage (NCBI taxonomy): Eukaryota > Metazoa > Chordata > Actinopteri > Cypriniformes > Cyprinidae > Labeo > Labeo rohita. The sequence goes on along the minus strand of NC_066881.1, from coordinate 9,431,573 downwards.
AATCTTTTTGATTGCATGGACTTTTAATGGATAGACAAAAATAGTAAGAGAAGTCAAAAGTTTACGTACACCTTGCAGAATCTGCAAAATGTTATTTTACCAAAATAAGAGGGATCATACAAAATGCATGTTATTTATCTAGTACTGACCTGAATAAGATCTTTCATATAAAGGATGTTTACATATACTCCACAAAAGAAAATAATTGTTAAATTTATTAAAGTAACCCTGTTCAAAAGTTTACATACACTCGATTCCTAATACCGTGTTGTTACCTGAATGATCCACAGCTGTGTTTTTTTGTTTAGCGACAGTTATTCATGAGTCTCTTGTTTGTCCTGAACAGTTAAACTGCCTGCTCTTCTTCAGAAAAATCCTTCAGGTCCCATAAATTCTTTAGTTTTTCAGCATTTTTGTGTATTTAAATACTTTCCAACAATGACTGTATGATTTTGAGATCCATCTTTTCACACCAAGGACAACTGAGGGACTCATACGCAACTATTACAGAAGGTTCAAACACTCACTGATACTTCAGAAGGAAATACGATGCATTTAGAGCCTGGGGTGAAAACTTTTGAACAGAATGAAGATTTTTCTTATTTTGCCTAAATATCTTTTTCTTTTCTTTTTTTTTTCCATTTAGTACTGTCCATCAGAGGCTACAAAAGATACTTACATGTTTTCCGGAAGACAAAATAAGTTAAATATACTCTTACTTCAAATTCAAAAAGTTTTACCCCCGGTTCTTAATGCAGCGTTTTCTTTCTGGAGCATCAGTGAGCGCTTGAACCTCCTGCAATAGTTGCATATTTAGTTGCAAACAAATATACAAGAAAGCGCAGCTGTGGATCATTCATGTAACAATACAGTATTAAGAATCAAGTGTATGTAAACTTTTGAACAGGATAATTTTTATAAATTCAACTATTATTTTCTCTTATGGACTATATGTAAATGTCTTTTATGAGAAATATCTTAATCAGGTCATTACTTAAAAAAAAAAACAAAAGAAAAACATGCATTTTGTATGATACCTCTTATTTTGTTAAAATAATTAACATTTTGCAGACTCTACAAGGTGTTTGTAAACTTTTGACTTGAACTGTATTTTCATTTGTGTCCCAAAAATTCCCAAAAGTCGTATAGGATTGAAACAATATTAGGGTGAGCCAGTGTTGCCAAAACCGTTGTCGTGGGTTGTTTTTCATGTCCGCGGGTTAAAGCGGACACATTTAGCTTCCGAAATGCGATTACCAGGAGAACCCCACCAAAATACATGTATTTTACCTCCTGGAATGCAGGAACCCTGCCACTATTTTACAGGGGACGCCATTCATTTTAAGTAGCAAATGATGGCAGTTTTCATTTTTGGGTGAACTATCCCTTTGACATTTCAACAGCAATATTATAAACCATTTAACCTTTCATCACAAATAAGATTATATTATCTAGTCAGGACCTAAATTCCAAAGCCTAACAAAATTTAACCGAACCTAGATTTAACCAAATTAATTCAAGTAAAAAGTTAATTAATTTAAGCAAATGGCTCACACATGACCACAGCTATTTGCTATTTTACTCTTTTTATTTTGCTATTTTACTCTTTCAAGAAAGAATAGTCCTTATTTATCTTCATTCACAACTTAAGGAAATTCTCTTTTAACAAATTAAAATGTAGAACAAAAATGAGATTTAGTCTGAATTTAAAGCTAGTTCAAAAATGATTACAAACATATTTAATAAAAAAATGTATCGTCATTTCTTAATGACACTTTATTACTTTTCCAGTCATTCTTGATTACTGCATAAAAATGTTTACTAATTAGTGCTATCAAACAATTAACCACATCCAAAATAAATTTATATTTATATATATATATATATATATAAAAACTATAAAAAAAAAAAAAAATTAAAACTATAAAAAAAAGTTTATAGTTTTTTTATATATATATATATATATATATATATATATATATATATATATAGAGAGAGAGAGAGAGAGAGAGAGAGAGAGAGAGAGAGAGAGAGAGAGAGAGAGAGAGAGAGAGAGAGAGAGAGAGAGAGAGAGAGAGAGATAGATAGATAGAAAATATTTTCGTTTTTATATGTATATATTTTTCTTAAATATTTACATGCGTGTGTATTTTTATATTCATAATAAATATGTGGACCCTGGACCACAAAACTAGTCATAAGGGTCAATTTTCAGAATTTAAGATTTATACATCATCTGAATAAATATGTTTTCGTTTGATGTATGGTTTGTTAGGATAGGGACAAATCTGGGATCTGAGGGTGCAAAAAAATAAATAAATAAATAAATCAAATCATCATCAAATAACTGAGAAAATCACCTTTAAAGTTGTCCAAATGAAGTTCTTAGCAATGCATATTACTAATCAAATATTAAGTTTTGACATATTTACAGTAGGAAATTTACAAAATATCTTCATGGAACAAAATCTTTACCTAATATCCTAATAATTTTTGGCATAAAAGAAAAATCAATAATTTTGACCCATACAATGTATTTTTGTGGTCCAGGATTACATATACGCAGTACACACATATTATGTTTAAAAAAAAAAAAAAAAAAAAAAATTTTAGATGCAATTAATTGTTTGACAGCACTATTTCTAATATTAAAAATATACAGAGACTGCACTTACAATTTCAAGCTAGTAAAACATTTAATGAGCGGAGCATAATTAGAAAGATTTATATTCACTAAAGAAATGAAAATCCCCACTAAAAAAACAAAAAACAAAAAAAACACTGCAATTCCAAGATTTTACAATTTCCTGTGTTCATAAGAACCCTGTAATATCCTGTAGGTCCCCGACACTCCGATCTTTACCACAGTCTGCTCTGCTGCAGTCTCTTCTGCTGCGACCTCTCACCTTTGACCCCTGAGCCTGGCTATTCATCCAGGGGCTTGGAAAAGCGAGGAGGGGTTGATGAAGGGGGAAGGAAGGAGAGGGCTCAAGAAGATGCACACTGACCCAGAAAAATCACATCCAACACCTCCATTAAAAAGACAAGCTGTTACAGCAGTCAGCCACATCACATCACATCCAACTCACAAACACACACCAACATCAGGCTTCAATATTTCACCAGAAAAAACACACACATATGCATTCAAAAACAGATGAAGAGAAAGAGCACACAGGCAGAGGCTGTGGTGAGCAAAGTCAGTTTTATTAGAAGTTATGAAAGACAAGATGCAGCAACACACCAGAGAACATGTTAGTAGGAGAAAGAAAACAAGAGCATCAGGTTCTACAGACATGCTTCTATTCGTCCCATCTCATCCCTCTCTTTCTTCTCATCTACACAGCTCCCTCTCTAGTGTTCTACTATATACAGTGGTCTCACAATAATGGTCAATATGAAATGTTTGAAAAAGTGTGTGGAAACCAAGATTTGGTCTATATAGAAGCTGAACAACACAACCATGCCACATTAATGCACTGTACACGTGTGTGAGAGAGACAGCATTACAGGTGTCACAGGCCCTGAAGCGTAAACCAATGTTAAAGAGATAGTGCATCCAAAAATGAAATTCTGTCATTAATTACTCACCCTCATGTAGTTTCAAACCAGTAAGACCTTGGTTCATCTTCAAAACACAAATGAAGATATTTTTGATGAAATCCAGATTTTTTCTGACCCTAAAATTACGGCTGAACCACTGATGTCACATGGACTATTTTAAGGATGTCATTACCCTCTTATGGGTCTTGAACATGTCAGTTGCATTGCTGTGTCAGAAAGCTCTCGGATTTCATCAAAAATACCTTAATTTGTGTTCCAAAAATAAACAAAGGTCTTATGGGTTTGGAACAATATTAGGGTGAGTAATTAATGATAGAATTTTCATTTTTGGGTGAACTGCCCCTTTAAATGTACAGCACAGGCATTAATCAGAGTAAATTTTGCTTTATTAAATCTGACAATTAAATTTGACATCTACTCCGTTTGGAACAACATGAGGGTGAGCAAAAAATGACGGAATTTTCATTCTTGGATGAACTATTGCTTAAACACCAAAGCAGCTGTTTTAAGACAATATAGCTGAGATGAAAATTCCAGTCAGTGTTAGAGATGGGAAGGAAAATGGAGGATAGTCCCTCTGGAGTATTTGAGCAGGAGTGTTTACTAGGAGAGAGGGCTTTATACAGCAGGAGCTCTACGGGAAGTTAATTAGAGACACAAAGACATAGTGGCAGCTTACATCCCAGATGAACAGACGAACAGTTAAAGAGACTGACAGACAAGAAGAGATCTTTCTACTGACATATTACAGACTGACAGATTATTATAGTGATGCGAGATAGAAGAGAGACTTAGTTCAGCTTTGACAAGAAGGAAAGGCCAAGGATCTTGGCCGGTCGGGCTTGTTTTAGCCCGCTTATGCCCACAGGAGGAGGAGGAGGAGTAGGAGGAGAAGGAAAGGTGCCGTTCGGAGAGAGGAGACGAAAAACAGCAAAGCTGGAGAGGGGGGTGAGGAGGGCGTCCGTCATGCAGAAGGTAAGTTCAACAACCACAACAAGGCATCTGGAGTTACACCTGCCAACCACACGAGAGAAAGAGAAAGAAAGAGCAATGCAAGAGGAGGCAGAGTAAGTACATGAAGAGGAGAGAGAGGTTATAGAGAAAGAGGAACAGAGACAAAATGTTATATTATTAGGGAGAATGAAATTGAAAGTCCAGACAATGAAAAGAGAGAGAGAGAAAAAAAAAAAAGAGAGACATAGAAAGGGAAACACAAAAGATGGGATGGAAGCAAATGCAAATGAATGCAAATGCGCAAATGTCACAGGGGGTGCTATAGCATGAGAGCAAGTTGTCTTCTTCAAATAATTAGTTTACACTTTTAGATCAATTACTGTAACAGTTTGAGTAGAATCCTGCTGGGGAAGTGGTCATGGTTCATTTATAGCTAAACTTTAGCTTTTTACGTCAGGTGATTATATTTAAAGGGATAGTTCATCCAAAAAGAAAATTCTGTCATTAATTTCTCACCCTCATGTCATTCTAAACCTGTAGGACCTTTGTTTGTCGTAACACAATTATATTTTTGATGAAATCCGAGAACTTTCTGACCCTGCATAGAGAGGAACGTAACTGACATGTTCAAGACAAAAAGGTAGTAAGGACTTAAAAATAGTTCATGTGACATTAATGGTTCAACTGTAATTTTATGTAGCTATGAGAATACTTTTTGTGTGCAAAGAAAACAAAAATAATGACTTTATTCAACAATTTCTTCTCTTCCGTGTCAGTCTTCGACAGGCAATCACTGAGAGTACAGTAGCAGTCAAAAGTTTACATACAACGTGCAGAATCTGCATAATGTTATTTTACCAAAATAAGAGGATCACACAAAATGCATGTTATTTTTATTTAGTACTGACCTGAATAAGATAATTCACAAAAGATGTTCACATATAGTCCACAACAGAAAATAATAGTTTATATAAAATTAATAACTTATAAAAATTCAAAAGTTTACATACACTTGATTCTTAATACTGTGCTGTTACCTGAATGTCATTTTTCAGAAAAATTCTTGAGGGCCCACAAATTCTTTGGTTTTTCAACATTTTTGTGTATTTGAACCCTTTCCAACAATGTATGATTTTGAGATCCATCTTTTCACACTGAGGGACTATGTAACTATTACAGACGGTTCAAACACTCACTGATGCTTCAGAAGGCAAAACGATTCATTAAGTGCCGGGGGTGTAAACTTTTGAACTGAATGAGGATGTGTACATTTTTCTTATTTTGCCTAAATATCATATTTTTTCTTCATTTAGTACTGCAGAAGATACGTGCATGTTCCCCACAAGACAAAATAAGTGAAATTTACTCTGATCTTCAATCAAATTCAAAACGTTTTCAACCCCCTCAATGCATTTTTTTTTCTTCTGAAGCATCAGTGAGTGTTTGAACCTTCTATAGTAGTTGCATATGGGCCCCTTAGTTGTCCTCAGTCATTGTTGGAAAGGGTTCAAATACACAAAAATGCTAAAAACCAAAGAATTTGTGGGACCTGAAGGATTTTTCTGAAGAACAAGGGGCAGTTTAACTGTTCAAGAAAAACAAGTAACTCATCAACTATCACTAACACACACACAAAAAAACACAGCTGTGGATCATTCAGGCAACAACACAGTGTTAAGAATCAAGTGTATGTAAACTTTTGAACAGGGTCATTTTTATAAATTCAACTATTATTTTCTCTTGTGGACTATTTGTAAACGTCTTTTATGTGAAATATCTTATGCAGGTCAGTACTAAACAAAAAATAACATGCATTTTGTATGATCCCTCTTATTTAAAATAGTTAACATTTTGCAGATTCTGCAAGGTGTATGTAAACTTTTGACTGTAACTGTACATGTCGTTATTTTTGTTTTCTTTGTTTCTATTCTCGTAGCTTCATAAAATTACGGTTTAACCATTGATGTCACATGGACTATTTAATAAATGTCCTCCTTACTACCTTTCTGGGCCTTGAACATGTCAGTTGTGTTGCTGTCTATGCAGGGTCAGAAAGCTCTCGGATTTCATAAATAATATCTTAAATTGTTTTCTGAAGATGAACAAAGGTCTTACTGATTTGGAATGACATGAGGGTGAGTAATTAATAACAGAATTTTCATTCTTGGGTGAACTATCCCTTTAAGCTTTAAAATGTATAAAAGTTTTGTTTATTTGTCAAGATTATCTTAAAGAACACATGTATGAATCACAAACATTTGTCTGCCACAGATCTTATTTTTCGCAAAAATCCAAAAAACAATTGCAAAAAAAAATTCTATTAATGTGCCTTTGAGCAGTTTTTTAGCATTAGTCTTTATTCAGCTGTTACTGCCAAAACATGGGACCATATATTTGCAGTTTGCTGCATTCTCATTTGCATTTGTGTATAGTATGTTATTAACTCAGGAGGGAACATGTAAATGGGTATTAAAATTAGCTCATCCTAATATACTCCTCAGAAGAACCCATGCTAAACAGCTGAAAGCTGCAACAAAAAGATCCAAAAGAGAACAATCTTGTTCCGCTCTGATCACACATGGGATCATGTGCTTGTTTTGAGGAAAATGGCTGACCGAAATAAATACAGCATACTAGTTTTATTTAGAGGCCAAAGCCACAGGCTGTTTTCCATGAGTCTATTCCATCAAACTTGGCCACTAAAAATGGCACATTATCAACCCTGAGGACGCATTGATTGTGCAAGCTGATACATTATGGACCTCAGATTTGATTGGGAGAGGGAAACGAATAGATGAGGACAATAGCATGAAAACGGGCAGGCAAAGGTAGAAATCAAGAGGAATGCACACAAACAGACAGTCTCAAATAGGATTAGAGCAGGCATCAAATGAGACAAATCAGAAAAACACACACCAGGAGTACAGAACACACAGCCCACGCCAACATCTGTGAGTGACCCCAACATGTACGTCAATGTGAGATTTGTTGATTATATGCTATGTGAGTGAGTACCTGTACAGTATAAATGTAATAAAAACAAATGCATATTTGAGAAAGGGATTTAGACAATATAGACAATATAAGTCCTGAGCCAGATGTGTGTGAGAAAATGAGACAAGGACATATAAGCAAGAAAGACAGAAAAGGGAAATTCAGGTGAACGAGGTCACAGCCAAACCAGCTCGATGGGAGCCTCCCACAGTCTGAATCGGGGTGGGTTCTCACCAGGGGGGATGCTGATTGGTTGTTTTGGCACTATGGTTACTGTTGCTACGGCAGCATAAAAGTTGTGACTCAGAATTGCAGAGAGACTACAGCAGAGGTGTGATGATCAAAACAGCAGCTACAAAACATCTGCCTTACAGAGGAGAATGAGCTAATACTCATCTAATGAACTGCTACAAAGAAAAGGTGAATGAATGAATTCTGTTTAGATAATGATGATTCACATCAATCAGTGTTCATTAAACTTTCAAATTCATTGCAAGTGGCACAGAATTAATTGTTAATACAAGGTTTGAGGTGCTTTTTTAAAAAAAAAAAAAAAAAAAAAAAAAAAAAATTTATATTGAAATTGCATGAGAATCATATCAATAATGCTTTTTTGTTTAGAAATGGCAGGTATTATCAATAATTAAAGGCTTTTACTCTTCTTTAAAGACATTTTTCACATATACACATTTCATATAAATACATGAATATATTAAATTATACAAATTAAATGTTATCAAAACATTGATACACTTTAATATATAAAGTTTGTTTATGAATACACTACCACTTAAAAGTTTGGACACACCTCTTATAATAATAATAACATTTTATTAGAATTACTAATTATCAAATGTACGAACAGAATGTATTAAATGTAATAATACTATTAAAAATATAATCAATTTAATTATAATTATTATTATTGCTACTGTTATATATAATATAGGATTGTCAAAATGATTAATCGCATCCAAAATAAAAGTTTGTGTTTACAAAATATATCTGTGTGTACTATAACTATATATATATAGTTATAAATATATGCAATTTATATAACACACACATAAACATACATAGTACACAACCATAGTAAGTAAACACAAACTTTTATTTTGGACGCAATTAATCGCAATTAATCATTTTGACAGAATGTATTAAATGTAATACTATTAAAATATAATCAGAAATAAATATAAATCACACATATACATATAAATATACACAGTACACACACATACATTATGTAAACGCAGTCAATTATTTTGGATGCAATTCATCGATTTGAAAGTGTATTAAACTACTAAATTACTATAAATATATAAATCATCTTTATTATTATTGTTATTGTTATTATTGTTATTATTATTGCTAATATTATACATAAAATATATATATATAAAATCAGTATACAAAACTAATATAAAGCATTTCTGCATAAGACTTTGAATCAAAATTTTTTTAAAATAATACATCAGTTCAGGCAAGTGTCTCCAAATGTTTAACTGGTAGTGTATTAAATATAAATGAATATGTATAAAACATATGTACTAAATGTAACATTATGTACAATACTATCTCATTGGTGAATGGAATTATTTTTACGGAGTTAATTCAGAGTTGAAAGGGTTAATAGGGTTTCAAATCAGGCCACTATTAAGCACTACAGGCAAATAGAGCAGCATGAGGACTATGACTGCAACAATGTATGTAACTCTAATCTACTCAGAAACACAGGCATCTTGAGGGTCTTTTCACATGAAATTCTTAGGTTTGTGGGAGCAACAGTGCTGAATTGACTGTGTTTACTTTTATACTTTTGATACTGAATCCCATACAAGCCACTGTTGCTAATCAATAGTCCTCTAATCATGAGACAATATAATTATCTGCATCTAATATCATGTTTGATCTGCTTCTAGTGATTCATGTTCCTGTTTTAAATAAAGCGTTTGATCAATGCACTGGCACAGATGCAAATGCATTATTCTTCATGTAATCTAATTCTGGATGTGAGGTGGGGTGGATATTCAGAGGCCCATGAGGGGCTTCATTGTGTCTTGTCTGCTGCCCTAAGTCACTATCCTTTCACTGTATGTGATGTGTGTGGGGCTGGGCGGTGTGTACTGTACTTACCCCATTCCATTCGACGCTCATACTCACTTCCTCTCCTCCGTCAGGGCCGCTTTCGTACTTCACCGTGTCAGAGGTCAGGCTCTCACGGCTTCGCTGCTTCTCTCGTACTTCAGGGTCTCCCAGCACCTCAGCCACACGCTGCTTATGTGCCGTGTCCAGACCCTGCAGGAAGAGAGACAACACACTGAAAATGAACAAATATGACCTGAAGTAAATCTTTTTCCAAATCAGTAACATTTTTTTTATTTAGAAAAATCTGCAATATTGTAAAATATTATTGCAATTTCTAATATTGAATTTGAATATACTTTAAAATAGCATTTATTTCTGTGACGCAGCACTGAAATTTCAGCATCCTTCAGTCTTCAGTGTCACATGATCCTTTAGAAATCATTCTAATATGCTGATTTATTATCAGTGTTGTGCTGCTTAAATTTTTTTTGGAACCTGTGATACTTTTTTTTAATTTGATTCTTTGATGAATAAAAAAAGTTAAAAAGAACAGCATTTTTTCAAAATAGAAATCTTTCCTAACAATAGAAGTCTTTACTATCACTTTTTATCTGTTTTACATATCCTTACTGAATAAAAGTATTAATTTATTTAAAAAAAAAAATCTATTTTAAATAAGCAGTGTTCTTTTTAACTTTTTATTTATCAAAAAATCCTGAAAAAAGTATCACATATCCTAAAAATATTAAACAGCACAACTGTTTCGAACACTGATAATAAATCAGCATATCAGAATGTTTTCTGACACTGAATACTGGAGTAACGATGCTGAAAATTCAGCTTTGCTTCAAAGAAATAAAATATATTTTAAAGTATATTAAAATAGAAAACTGTTATTTTAAATTCCAATAATATTTCACAAAATTACAGTCTTTTTGATCGAATAAACGCAGCCTTGATAAGCAAAAGAAACTTCTTTAAAAAAAAAAAAAAAAAATTAAAAATCATACGGATCCCAAACTTTTGAATGACACTGTATATATCTAATGACCTAACTATAGAAAATTACAGTGACTCTATATTCTAGTAAATCTTAAAAGTTGTACAGAGTACTTTTATGACATTTATGGCACTTTTTTGTCCCTTTTTGAAGCTATACATCAGCGTTTGTTGTATAGAAAAGCCATTATGAGCATTTAGAATAAAGTGATATTTTACATTTTATTTTATAATAAATAAATAAATAAATTAATTAAATCGTAATAATAAAATATTATATTGCGAGGCAAAAGTTTAGAATAATTAAGAAAAAAAAGAAAAGTTTTACCCACCAAGGCTGCATTTATTTATTTAAAAAAAAAAGGAAATTACAAATGTTATAATATTGTGAAAAAAAAAATAAAATAAAATAAATTATATATTATATATATTATATATATAAATAAAAAGACAAGTTTTCTCTTTTAAATGTCATTCATTCCTGTTATAGTAAAGCTGGATTTTCAGTCTTCAGTGTCATATGACCCTTCAGAAATCAATCTAATATGCCGATTTTATGCAAGAAACATTTATTATTATTATCAATGTTGAAAAGAGTTGCGCTCCTTCAGATTTTTTGTGAAAACACTGACACACCACCATTCAAACACCTGGGGTAAAAACACACACACACACACACACTTTTAGGAAGGATGCATTCAACTGATCAAAAGGGGCTGTAAAGAGCTTTATAATGTTATAAAAAAAATTACATTTAAAAAGAAGTTAATTGAACTTTCTATTCATCAAAGAATCCTGACACAGTAATAAGAAATATTATTAATAACTGAGCACCAATAATAATCATCATCATAGGAATAAATTACATTTTTAAATGTATGAAAAAAATAAATAAAAAAATAAATCATGATAACCCCAGAAGACTCTTATTAGCAAAAAACTGATTAACATACTTGCAACCAAATGAGCTCTGTAACTGTGAAAGCATTACAGAAAGCTTTAAACACCTGGCTACATGCCTAGCTAAACCTTTATGATGCCTTAGTAAAACCCTATTGAATCCTGAATGAATGTTTCAATGGTTGACCTGCTTACATCTGACCAACAGACCACACACACACCTGTTTTCTGGAGCGCAGAGCCGCCTCCTCCAGAGTCTCTGCTGCCTCAAACTTGCCCTGTCTCCTGTAAAGAGCTCCGAGATTTTTCAGCGTGGTCGTCACAGTAGGGCTGCAGGCAATAAAGGTCAGACAAGAAAACACTTCATTGTGATGCTGCAGCAATAACACTGAACAAACAAATGCGTATATTTGTATCAATGATGAATCAATAACTGACCTGTCTACTTTACAGGCCTTGTACCAGCCACCATACTCTCCAAATGGAGAACCATCCTTCTGCTTGCCCTGAAACACAGAAAGCTCTTAACTCTCGAAATCTCAGAAACACTGAAAGTACCATCTGGCCAATGCTGAAATGTTAAAAAGCTCTCATTTCCATCATCATCACCACAATTATCTTAACATGTGTGTCTGACATTAACAGATTACCAGGGTAGAGTATAAAATTACTCCTCTCTTGAGATGCTCGACCTGCCCTCACCTTGCTCTGTTCTTCTCTCTCCTCTGCATGCATCCAGATGGGTTTATTTTCATCTGCAGGGGGAAAACCAAGGACATAAAAACTGCATCACTTCAAGCCCAAACAGACACACACGTGCCAAGCCATTAAATTCAATATAATGAGTGATTGTGTTCTAGTGCCTGAGGTGATCAGTGTGTTCACTGACAGAAACAGTGGGAGCTTTTAGCTCACAACTGAGCTCTCTGTTAGTGCTTGACAACTGATCAACCTCTTTACCCGTCAATGTGTGTGTGTGTGTGTGTGTGATCATGTAAGAGAAATACTAGTAGTCAAAAAGGAGTTTAAAAGTTGGTGCATTAGTGACTCAAAGTGTGCAAGCATTAGGGCCGGGTGATAGAAATACTATCTTGATATTTTTCAGCCTTCTGACATGAATCAGTACATCTCAATATTAATCAACAGTCTTTGAAATGGATTAAAAGAATTAGATATATTTTCCTAAACAAACGTAGCTAATTAGATTACAAATAAATAAATCAATCAGTTTTTTTTATATAATGTTCACAGTTATTAGGGCTAAGTACAAAAATATATAAATTTCTCGATTTTAATCGATTCTCAATTTCACTGATGTTACTGATGTTTTAATGATATTGATTCTTAAATCGCAAGAATCGATTAGTCCAGCCTGTTTTCAGTTCACACCTCCCATCCAATAAATTGCAATAAGCTTTGTTCTTTGTTACTTTTGATATGAAACATGTCTCAGATGTCCAATTCTGTCCATTTTATTACATTATTCAAACAATAAATGCCATTTTGGTGCTGTAAAATGGGGAGTGACAGATCACTGTTCAAGAGCAGCAGCGCAAACCGCACGTGATCTGATTATCTCCTCCTTTTTATTACTAGTTATAGCACAAAATAAAATTAATAAACATCCAAAGGTATGTTGAAAGAAAGAGTACAACTTATTGAAATCTGTATCCTGTCAGTATAACAGCTTAATAATCAAAAGAATCAATATTGAACAAAATCAAATCAAATTTGTGTCAACAGTTATATAGTTTTATATTTTAATTACTACAGACACTAATATAACAATGAACAGTTCCTAATAAACAGCAATATTTACATATATTTCTTACTAAAATATTATAGGTGAGTTTTAGTGAGCATTTTTGAGTGATGACAAATAAATTTAAAACTAATTAAGTTAAACAGTTTTAAAAATTCACAAACTACGGAGAATAGCTTGAAATGACTCATGAAAACGAATCACACTTGCCAACAGATACCGACAGAGACAATATTAAAACATTTATAATAAAATTATATTAAACCATTTCTGTATGAGCTCTCTCAAGCGATCTCATGATTACGAAATTAATCAAATGAAGCAATCTTTAGGAAACATAATGGCCAAATATTGCCATTTTCACAATGATGATTAACTTTATATAACCAGCAACATTATACACATATATAATGTATAAAAACAGATCTCCCAGCTCTACAGAGCATGCTAAGCTTCACATTGAATTGTGCATGAATTCCAGTGTGTTTAACTGAGCTGCTGCTGACGGCATAAACCCTGCTTAGAAAGTTCGTGAGCTTTAGTTTTGAGAAGAATATTATAGAGCAAATTTAAATACCCTATAGAGAACAACGGAAAAAGATTTTCTGAAAATGCTTGGGTCAGGAGAAAATGCACACGTACCATCCACAGAGCCAAACTCTCTCTCATGGGCTCTGGTGAGGATCTCTTTATACAGAGTCTCTGCCTGCTTAAACTTCCCTTGCTTCAGATAGCATGACGCCTGAGAAAGAGAACAAATGGGTCATTAATAAGGATCGACTTACATAAATATTTTTAGTAGATGATAAAAATCACATTTTTCAGATTCAAGTCGCTTAAGAAAACAAGTTGATGCACTGCAATAAATGCACCTAATTAACTAGAGATAAACCAGTGCTTGTTCTTAATTGCGGTTGGTGTTAATTTGATCAATAACTGATGAATATCAGTGGCTGATACACTGGCACATCTAATCATAACTGGCAAAAAGCCTAAAACTCGGTCTGCTGAAAGATGTCTGTGTCCGAGCAGAAGTATTTACTCTAAAAGCTTCTTCCATTACACTAAAAGCTGAATGATCCATATCTGATGTGTACAATCTGCTGAGACGACAGAAATCCCGCAGTAAATAACACCACAGACACCACAATAATATGAATACATTTCTTAAAGTTAAACAAAAGCTGACCAGTCAGATCATTTTGAAATCAACCTGCGGTATTGTAACAGGATATTTGATTTCTGAGCTAATGCATTATTAATATCTGAAAGTCTGTAGGAGGTTTTGTTTTCTCTAAACATACTCAGAAATGTAGCATCTGTCCACAAATGGATGTCTGTTTGTTTAAATGCAAATGCAGAGTGTGAAGTGTGACTGTGGTTGTACCAGGTTGTTTTTGGTCTTGGCCACGTTGGGGTCGTCAGGGCCCAGTTTGGTCTGGTAGATCTCCAGGGCCCTCTGGTAGTAGTACTCCACCTCTTCATACTTGCCTTGGTTCTGACACAGCAAGGCCAGATTATTCAGCTGCTTGGCAACATCAGGGTGGTCCTTCCCCAGCACCTGACACACAAAAACAAACACACCCCAAGTTATTCAGCTGCTGGAGACATTATCAGTCTTACACTGATTCTAGCAGTTTTACCACCCACAGATGAGGGATTACCAGGTTAGTCAGCTGTTTGGAGAGGTTAGGTCTTATGAAGTCCCACCTATTAGTTAAAACAGCCACTTTGAAGGGTCATTCACACAGAACGAGTTTTTGCATTCTACTGTGCTGCTTTTCCATTGTTTTTCTATGCACTAGTTGGATGTTTAACCACATCTTTTGCAGGGTCTTGCACATGACAGTGTGTTCCAAGTGCTAAAAATCTCCTTTTAATTTCACTGCCCTGCATCTCACATGTTCGCATTTCACTGTACTACTTTCGCATTATAATTCTATGTAAACATGCACTAGATGAACATGTTTGACAGCTGCACTCACATCTTGGGCAACATCTTGTGCATGACACAGCATTTTAAAAATGTAATGCTCAAATTAAAGCACTTGTGTTTTTGCATTAAAACTGCGCTGCTTTTCTATAGTTTTTCTATGTAAAAATGACATAGATGGACATGTTTAATCATTGCATTTGTCTCATGTCTTTTGCAATGATATTGTTCTAAAATAGAGGTGATCAAGTTAAAAGTAGCTCAAATTTTAAAAATTGCATCTCTTTTTTAAATCTTACTGTCCTGCCTATCACGTGTTTGCATTTCACTGTACTACTTTTGCATTATAATTCTATGTAAATATGCACTAAATGGACATGTTTGACAGCTGTACTCGCATCTTTGGCAGCATCTTGTGCATGTCACAGCATTTTAAAAATGAAATGTTCAAATTAAAACACTTGTGTTTTTGCATTAATCTGTGCTGCTCTTCTATAATTTTTATGTAAAAATGAGATAGAAAGACATGTTTGATCAGTGCATTTGTCACATGTCTTTTGCATTGTCTTTTGCAATATTATTCTACAATAGTGGTGCTCAAGTTAAAAGTACTTCAAAAAAAAAAAAAAAAAAAAACACACATTTCTAGACCTTTGTCCTAGCATTTCTTCATCTCACAGCCCTGCGTCTCACTTGTTTGCATTCCACTGTACTACTTTTGTGTTACAATTCTATGTAAATATGCACTAGATGGATGTTTGACCACTGCACCCGCGTCTCGCATCTTGTGCAGCATCTTGTGCATGACACGGCATTTTAAAAATGCAATGTGTAAATTAAAGCACTTGTGGTTTTGCATTAAACAGTGCTGCTTTTCTAGTTTTTCTATGTAAAACTTACATAAATGGATGTGTTGGATCAATGCATTTGTGCCTCATGTCTTCTGCAATGATATTGTTCTAAAATAGTGGTTCTCAAGTTAAAAGTAGTTCAAATTTTAAAAAACACATCTCTAGACCTTGAATTTTTTTCATCTCACTGCCCTGCGTCTCACATGTTTGCATTTCACTGTAGTACTTTTGCATTGTTTTTCTATGTAGATATGCACTAGATGGACACATTTGACCGCTGCACTCGCATCCTGCATCTTTGGCAGCACCTTGTGCAAGACACAGCATTTAAAATATGCAATGCTCAAACTAAAACACTTATGTTTTTGCATTAAACTGTGCTGCTTTTCTATAGTTTTTCTATGTAAAAATGACATAGATGGACATGTTTGATCATTGCATTTGTCTCATGTCTTTTGCAGCGATATTGTTCTAAAATAGTGGTGCTCAAGTTAAAAGTAGTTCAAATTAAAAAAAAAAAAAAAAAACATCTCTAGACCTTGTATTTTTTTCCATTTCACTGCCCTGCATCTCACGTTTGCATTTCACTATACTACTTTTGCATTGTTATTCTATGTAAATATGCACTAGACGGACCTTTGACAGCTGCACTCACATCTTGCATCTTTTGCAGCATCTTGTGCATGACAAAGCATTTTAAAAAAGCAATGCTCAAATCAAAGCACTTGTGTTTTTGCATTAACCTGTGCTGTTTTTCTATAGTTTTTCGATGTAAAAATGAGATATATGGACGTGTTTGATCATTGCATTCGTATCTCCAGTCTATTGCAACGTCTTGTGCATGACATTGTTCTAAAATACTGGTGCTCAAGTTAAAAGTAGACTAGTTCAAATTAAAAACTGAACTACTTTTGCATTATAATTCTATTAAATATGCACTAGATGGACATGTCTGACAGCTTGCATCTTTTGCAACATCTTATGCACGACAGCGTTTTAAAAACGCAATGCTCAAGTCAAAGCACTTGTATTTTTGCATTAAACTGTGCTGCTTTTCTATAGTTCACTGATGTAAAAATGAGACAGACGGACGTTTGATCAATGCATTTGTGTCTTACGTCTTTTGCAATGATACTGTTCTAAAAAAGTGGTGCTCAAGTTAAAAGTAGTTCAAATTGTAACAAAAACATCTCTAGACCTTGCATTTTTTTCATCTCACTGCCCTGGTTCACATGTTTGCATTTCACTGTACTACTTTTGCATTGTTATTCTATGTAAATATGCACTACATGGACACATTTGACCGCTGCACTAGCATCTTGCATCTTTCGCAGCACCTTGTGCATGACACAGCATTTTAAAAATGCAATGTTCAAATTAAAACACTTGTGATTTTGCAATAAACTATGCTGCTTTTCTATAGTTTTTCTATGTAAAAATAAAATAGATGGACGTGTTTGCTCAATGCATTTGTGTCTTATGTCTTTTGCAATGATATTGTTCTAAAATAGTGGTGCTCAAGTTAAAAGTAGTTCAATTAAAAAAAAAAAATGCATCTCGAGACCTTGCATTTTTCATCTTACTGCCTTGTATCTCACGTTTGCATTTTACTATACCACTTTTGCATTGTTATTCTATGTAAATATGCACTAGATGGACACATCTGACCACTGTACTAACATCTTGCATCTTTTGCAGCACCTTGTGCATGACACAGCATTTTAAAAATGCAATGCTCAAATTAAAGCACTTGTGTTTTTGCATTAAACTGCTGCTTTTCTATAGTTTTTCTATGTAAGAATGAGATAGAACGTGTTTGATCAATGCATTTTTTGTCTCATGTCTTTTGCAATGCTGTTGTTCTAAAACAGCGGTACTCAAGTAAAAATTTGTTCAATTAAAAAAAAAAAAAAAAAAAAAAAAAAAAATACATCTCATCTCTAAACACAGATTTTTTTTTGTTTAACAACAGCAGCATTTATGATACTAGAGTTGTAAGATTTTAATAGTGATCTGAAATATGTTTGAAGTTAAATGACTCATGAATTCATTCCTAAGCTGTCTCTCTTGGTTTATAACAGACATGCCTTGAGGGTGCTTTTACAGAGCAACTGCAGTGAGCATCTCTTTGTCTCTTCCTCTCTGTGGGTGTCCATGTGTGTGTTGAGAGCTGTTGACTGTTCACAGGCAGGGGCTCTGCAACTGTCTGTGTACTAGAGCTGTGAATCAATGTTTTTTTGAAGTTGCAAGACAACTATTTTCACCATCACTATTTATCTAAACCATCATCATTTTTAGTTTCATTAAGAAAACACAAGGTTTGGACAGTGTCAAAATGATTTTATCATGCCTAAAAGACTTTAATAAAATTCTGGCATCAGAAGTATTATTAAAAAAGGGTCACACTTTAATTTGGAGACCAATTCTCATTATTTTATTAACTATTAATCAGAACGTTTGCTTCAACAAACTCCTAATTTGCTTAGTAGGAATAGTGAAACGGTAGTGTGCATTTTAGTTAATACTGCCCAAGAAAAGACAATATGAAACGTCTGCAGAAGTTAAGCAATAAGAGTTTGGATTCAGCAGGTTGTCTAAGCTCTTTCTCTCAGCTCTGCATGTGTGAGACACAGCACTCACAGTAAGACTCTCAAGACTTCCAGTAAGAGCTTTATCACACAGGCTTAGAAGAACTCTCTACATAAAGAGATCGAAATAAATCTGCGACACAGCGGGAGAGAGCAGGAATACACACTATCCTCATCTGCACCGAGGATGTGCGACTGCTCCAGGTGTGCTATTCTGTAATGTGGTATTTTTGGATGAAAGAAAAAAAGTTGGAGAGAGAACTATGGAAGGGGGAGACCACAATAAAACTCAGAGGAGCAGAAAATAGTCTTAAATAGCAAACTGATATAGTAAATCCTTCTTAACACGTCCAAGGGAAAAATACGGATGTCCTATTTTGGAAATATAGGTGTCAGTCTTCCTGATCTCTATGAAAACAACTTAAAAACAAACTTAAAAAAAAAAAGAGATGTTGAGTGTCATTTTAAGTCTTTTAAGTTCACAAAGTTTTAGCATTTTAAAAGTCACTGCAGAATAGTAATAACCCTTAAAAAAAAAAAAGAGATAGGGTTTTTTCAGCTTCACTGTTTAGATAAACATTTTTCAAGACTCTTTTCACATCTCTCCTGGGACTAAAATAAGTTAGAGCTTCTGAAGATGGATGCTTTATTCTTTAGTCTTTGAATGAAAGGGATAAAAGGTAGACAGAGAGAGAGAAAGGCAATGTTCAGAACTCAGATTGTGAGTTATGCTTTGAAAACCGATTGGGAATAAAGACTAAAGTTATTGCAAAGTCACACGCATGGTTCATCAGGTTGACCTTTGACCTACCTTCTCTCTGATCTCCAGTGCTCTTTTACACAGAGGCTCTGCTTCCTTGTACTTCCCCCGTTTGCCATAAAGAACAGCCAGGTTGTTCAATGTGGCAGCCACCTGCATACACAGGAAAACATAAGTATATATTTATATACATAGGTATACAGTCATACAGCTACAAAAGTTAACAAAACAATCAAATAAACAAATCAACAATTCTGAATTGGTGCAATCATTCATATGCAATCAGTCATTTCATTTTATTGAAAATTACTTCCTGTTGGAAATCTGTTCAAGATGAAAGGTTCCCATTGTGGGCTGTTTAACATGCATACACAAACACCCTGTGCTGGTTTACAGATGTGTTCTGATCAACCTTTGATTCACATACCTCAGTGCAAACGTGAGACACATACTTTATGTGTGTGACAGACGGCAAGAGTGAGAAAAAGGAAAAAGGAAACAGTAGGGCTGGGAGATATAGCCAAAACAAATGTATATACATTTTCTTCATTTGTATTTTGCACTTTTAAAGAAAAATTCCACTTCCAGAACAACAATTTACAAGTAATTTACTCGCCCCCTTGTCATCCAAGATGTTCATGTCTTTCTTTTTTTCAGTCGTTTTTTGAGGAAAACATTTCAGCATTTTTCTCCATATAATGGACTGATATGGTGCCCTGATTTTGAACTTCCAAAATACAGTTTAAATGCGGCTTCAAACGATGCCAAATGTGGTTGTAAATCATCCCAGCTGAGAAAGAAGGGTCTTATGTAGTGTAACGTACTATTATTTTAATAAAAATAATACAATTTATATACTTTTTAATGTCAAACGCTCGTCTTGTCTTTTTTTTTTGTTTCAGTTCATGACAGTTAGGGTATGTCGAAAAACGTTTTACTTTTTTTTGTTAAGGGTGTTTGATCTTCTTTGCATGTTCACTTTGCAAAGACTGGGTCGGTACTTCTGCAGCGATGTAGGATGATTTTGAAATGATTTTTGAAGTTGAGGGAGAAAATACGATTGGAGTTTTTGACATACCCTAACTGTCTTGAGCCAGAATACACAGAGTTCAGGGAGAGAAAGGCAAGACGAGCGTTTGAGATTAAAAAGCATTTAAATTGTTTTTATTTTTTTTTATGAAAATAAACTAATCGTTTCACTAGATAAGACTCTTCTTCCTCCCTTGCGTTTACAATCGCATTTGGGATCGTCTGAAGCTGCATTTAAACTGCATTTTGGAAGTTCAAACTCGAGGCACCATAGAAGTCCATTATATGGAGAAAAATGCAGAAATGTTTTCCTCAAAAAACAATTTCTTTACGACTGAAGAAAGAAAGACATGAACATCTTGGATGACAAGGGGGTGAGTACATTATATGTAAATCTTTGTTTTGGAAGAGGACATCTCCTTTAAATGTTATTTGATATTTATATTATATTCATGATACTATATATGTGCATTTATTCTGAAATGGTGTTAAAAAGGGTGATTTCTTCAATCAGCAGAATCATAATTTCATAAAATAGTCAACAATAGAAAACAAAACAAAACAAAACAAAAAACAAAACAAAAAAAAAATCAATAGAAACAATAGAAAAATCGTCACTCATCATGTGATTTTGATTAACTATATGAAATAATATAAACATATACATTTTCTGCCCCATACAGTGAAATTTGTGATCATTCTTATCTAAATGTATTTTAATAGACTGAATCATGCAGTGAAAGAAACGCTCTCTAAATCCGTATACGCACTAAGCTAATCTAACCAGACTTAATATAGTAGTAGTATATGCGTGCACTCTGTAGGTATGTTTTGTTTGGTTTTTGCAATATATTCAATGTCAAATCGCACGTTGTTAAAGGGGTCATCGGATGCCCATTTTCCACAAGTTGATTTGACTCTTTAGGGTCTTAATGAAAGGTCTCTAAAATACTTTGATTAAAAATTCTCAATGGTTTTGTAAAACAACACCTTTTTACCTTGTCAAAATGAGCTCTGTAAAAATCATCTCATTCTAAGGGGTTGTTCCTTTAAATGCAAATGAGCTCTGCTCACCCCGCCCCTCTCTTCTCTCTGTGGAAAGACGATCTTGTTTACTTTAGCCACATTTAGCCGCGTTTAGCCACTAAACTTCCTAACTACCACGTTATAAGGAAAGGCGATCGCAAAGACTCATTAAAAAAAGCGCTTATACACACTTCTGCTGTAAGTGAAGCTGGATCACGACTGATTCGCATGAACATAGACGGATATATGTAGATCGGGAGGCACATTCCCTTCACAAACAAACGTAATCCACTGCATCTTCAGCAGCTCAGACGTCGGGAGTAAATGACGACCACTATGTTCATTATTACATCCAGCAACACAACACCTCAATCGCTCAATCAGAGATATTCTTGTGTAACTTACATCCCTGCTTCGGCATCGAAACAAGGAAAGTTACTGGACTGTTACAGCTGATCTGAGGTAAGACGCTCATGTCAATCAACTATCATTGGAGCGGCCTCTGTCAGTGTGAGAATGGCTCGATTTAAAAAAGGGGATATTATTTTTCAGATTAATTTAATACCACTGCATGGATTTTTATCATTATAGGGTAGATTTGTACATACACTGCCAACACACATTAAAGTTAAAACAACATGAAAAAGTGAACTTAGCATCCGATGACCCCTTTAAAACAGCAATTACAAAATTGTCGCAGACAATATATATCGCACACCCCTAATATCAGTTAACCTCTAATCTGTAGGGTTGTGATACCTGTCTGAAAAGTGCATTAAAATCATTATGTAATTCACAATGTTGCTCAATTTCATATCGCCAAAGTCATCATCAATACATTTTGCGAAAAATCATTATATCATCCAGCTTTAGGAAATAGCCAAGCAGAAGATAAAGTATGAAACAGATCTTTAAGAAGACAGATCTTTAAGAGGCGTTAAAATATCTAACCTCTGCAGAGAATTGTTGGACGCTGGTCCTGATGAGAGGGCAAGACATAAGCTTTACATGACAAACTCAAACGTCAGCAGCCTGGGGTGCTTATTTCAATACACACACACACACACACACACACAGAGCAGACAGAGATAGGCTGTTTATGCTGTTTTTCCCGTAATGTGGGGAGCACACAGAGCCAGAAACACTGATGAGGGCAGGATGGGCTCTTACCGCAGGGTGGTCTTTGCCCAGGGTCTTCTCTCTGATGGCCAGTGCATCGTTAAGGAGGTTGGCTGCCTCTTTGTATTTATTCTGGTCCCTGGAGAACAGAAAACACTTTCAAATCAATCTACCGCTACTCGTTTGCAACAAAGGGCTGTTGCTAAGGTCTTTCAGAAAAAATGTTTCCATGGCAACAGGGTGATGGCACAATAGCCTAATGTCCCAAACGGCTTGCAAACAGGATATTACCATAGTTTAACAAAAGCTATGAAGGATGAGGTTCTCAGCCCATTTGTTTTAAGCACTTGCTGATATCTAGTGGGGTTTAAGATATAATAGAGGTGCACTAAGTAAGTTTTTTACAAAAATATTGACTCTGCATATTAAGATGTTATAGAAGAAAGTATTTTATCATGAAACGAACTACAACACCTTCAAATGATACTTACACCATTGCTCAAAAGTTCAGGGTTTTTAAATGTTTTTGAAAGAAGTCTCTTATATAATCACCCAAGAATAAAAATGAGTAAAAACAGTAACACTGTGAAATATCACTACAGTTTTGAACAGCCATTTGATATCTTTTTAAAAATGTAAAATGTCATATATTTTAAAATGTAATTTACTGCTGTGATGCAAAGCTAAAATTTCAGCAACATTACTGTAGTCTTCAGTGTAACATCATCCCTCAGAAATCATTCTAATATGCTGATTTGATGCTCAAGAAACAATTCCTATTATTATTATTATTATTAATTAATTAATTATTAAACTTTTTTTAGGGTTATGTGATAAATAGAAAGTTCAAGTGCAAAGAACAGCACTTATTTGAAAAAGAAATCTTTTTTAGCATTTTAAAATGTCTTTACTGTCACTTTTGATCAATTTAATGTGTCCTTGCTGAATAAAAGTATTAATTTTTTTCAAAAATAAAAACTTTTGAATGGTAGTCCACAGAAGTGAGCAGTATTTATGACTAACATGCTTAAAACCATACAGTAAAGTCAGCTTATTGGACAGTAAACAAATACATATTAAAAATCTGAAGTTTTTTTGCTGACCTGTAGACAAGGGCGAGAATGTTAAGCATGGTGGCTACATCAGGATGATCGTGCCCAGATGTTTTCTCCAGATCTTCCAGAGCCTGTTTGCAGAGAGGAACGGCCACCTCATAGCGGCCCTGTGAGGCGTACTGGATCACCAAGTTGTGGAGGGTCCTGAGACGAGCAGGGATCTCATAACCGCCCTGCTGTGCTGCTGCCACTGCACTGCTGTGAGGAGGCTGGACTGGAAAGACAGGAGAGAATGAGATATGTTTTTCTTTGTAAAACAAACTGTATAATACATGTTAAAAACAACTAAACTGTATGATGTTCCATACAGTAGGCAGCAATATTATAATGCCTTTAAAGGTGCATCACTTTTGTCTTTGTGCATAAGGAAATACGCGAACACAGTGAAGTTATGATCAAAAGTTTACATACACCTTGCAGAATCTGCAAAATGATAATTATTTTACCAAAACAAGAGGGATCATACAGAATGCATGTTATTTTTTATTTAGTAATGAACTGAATAAGATATTTCACATAAAGAACATTTACACATAATCCACAAGAGAAAATAATATTTGGATTTATATTAATGAACCCGTTCAAAAGTTTACATACACTTAATTATTAATACAGTGCTGTTACCTGAATGACCCACAGCTGTGTTTTTTTTGTTAAGTGATAGTTGTTCATGAGTCTGCTGTTCTTCAGAAAAATCCTTCAGGTCCCACAAATTCTTCGGTTTTTCAGTATTTTTGTGTATTTGAACCCTTTTCAACAATGACTGTTTGATTTTGAGATCCATCTTTTCACACTGAGGACAACTGAAAGACTCATATGCAACTATTACAGAAGGTTCAAACACTCACTGATGCTCCAGAAGGAAAAGCGATGCATTTAGAGCCGGGGGTGAAAACTTTTGAACAGAATGAAGATCTGTACATTTTTCTTATTTTGCCTAAATATCATATTTTTTCCATTTAGTACTGCCCTTCAGAAGCTACAGAAGCTACTTGCACGTTTCCCAGAAAACAAAAGTGAAATTTACCCTGATCTTCAAATTCAACAAGTTTTCACCCCCGGCTCTTAATCCATCATTTTTCCTTCTGGAGCAACAGCGATTGTTTGAACCTTGTGTAATACCTGCATATAAGCCCCTCAGTTGTCCTCAGTGTGAAAAGATGGATCTCAAAATCATACAGTCATTATTGGAAAGGGCTCAAATACACAAAAATGCTGAAAAACGAAAAAATTTGTGGGACCTGAAGGATTTTTCTGAAGAACAGCAAGTAGTTTAACTGTTCAGGACAAACAAGGTGTATGCAAACTTTTGACCTCAACTGTAGCTATGTATAGCTATGCGTTTGAGTTAAGATGGTCAATTAGCAAAAATCAATAAGTAGCATCTTTCTAAGCACTTCTTACCAACACCGTCATTTATAGGCACAAGATCTAAAAGCGTGCAGTTCCCAAATTGAAATTGCCTCAGACTTTAAAGACCAAAACAAACTTGAAATTAGCTGACACAAATAAACTATGAATTATCAAAAACATGGCAAAACGACAGTGAGAGGATTACATTGCCAGAACTTCAGGAATAAGAAGAAAAAGAGATTAATGCAATCTTTCTTAGAGCAGATTAATGTCAGCCTCTCTGAAAACCCCTGCTGGAGATCATTTGCTGCAGGGATGCATCATTGAGAGAAACAGCCGTCTGGCATTCATGTGTCAGAATGAGAGCTAATCTGAGCACGCTCAGAACTCGGCAGCGTCAGCCTGCGACATATGATCCCGTAAACTCCCGTGCACTGGAGCGCTCTCTGACACAACATAACCCGCGCTGCCCTTTGATCCTGCTTCACAGTCAATGAGCCAATTATCAGGCAGGAGAACAGAAAGTGAAGGGGAGGAAAGGAAATACAAGACAGGAAACTCTTTCTAGAAGAAAATAAAGGAAGGAACTGTTGTTTGTTTTCCTTGCCCCATCAACCCACTGCACATTTTAATTAATTTTAAATTTTGCCATCTTTTCCACTCTTTATTTTACTAAAAAACAAAAAAAAAAAAAAAAAAAAACAAACAAACAAAAAAAACACTGTGGTAAAACATATTGATTCAAACAGAGTAAGCCGAGCATAAATGTAACATTTTTGCCCTCTTAAGCAAATTACATTTTAAGGTCACTGAAATGTGATATTTTAAATTTGACTATTTTTTCTTTGTCCTGTGTTTTGCCCGGTATGAGGTCTAGAGAAAAGTGCTACTGGGGTACTTACTGCCAGGTCCCGGTTCATCCTGCTCATCTGGGAAAAGATCATCCAGTGTCTCCCTACTGGAATCAGAGTCCTTGTCATCCTGATGAGATAGAGGTGGAAGGAGGTGAGACTTGAGAAAAAAGACACAGAGATAAAGGCTCTGCGATAAACATCAGGAGGATTAAATAAGATTGAGTCTCACTGATGGGCTGAGGTCCTGGTCATATTTCTTGAGCTGGTTCATGAACTCCAGATGTTTCTTCTCCTCCTCCAGCTGGGCCACGCTCTGCTCACTCTTCTGCAGGCGCTGCTGTGTTCCTGCCAGCTCGTCTCTCAGCCACTGGTTCTCCTGACACAGCCTCCGCACCTGGATGACAAGAAAAGCAGCCTCAGGGCATTTTCACACTAGAGCTTTTAGACTAATTTGTGGAAGCGAAAAGCAACAGTGGCAGCCCACTTTTTCAGCAGCCATGGTTCATTTCTTCTTTCAGATGAATACAATCAGAGTTATATTTAAAAATGTCCTGTCTCTTCCTAGCTTTATAATGGCAGTGAATGGGTGTTGAGATTTTGAAGTCCAATCAAGTGCATCCATCATAAAAAGCACTCCACAAAGCTCCAGGGGTTAATAAAGGCCTTCTAAAGTGAATCAATATCCTGAAAAATATCCTGTAACTTTATAAATTGTTATCTCTAGTTTCTGCTAACTGTTGTACACACATTCACGAGAGAGTGGCGTTCCAGCAGATGATGTAGGACATAGGCGTAGCGTAAGCCTCGGTGATGCTAGTCTTGTAAAAACCAAATTTTGTTTACAAAAAAGGAAAACCAGTCTCCGCTTGGCTTATATCGAAAACCTCCTCTACACTTCCACGTTCGTCACTTCTCATCGGATCGTATGCTACAGATAGCATACAAAAATACTGATATTTTTCTTATACAAATGCATCGATTCACTTCAGAAGGCCTTTATTAACTCCCTGGAGCCATGTGGAGTACTTTTTATGATGGATGGATGCACTTTATTTTGCTTCACAATCTAAACATCCATTCACTGCCAATATAAAGCTTAGAAGAGCCAGGACATTTTTAAAAATAACTCTGATTGCATTTGTCTGAAAAAAAAAAGAAAGGGATATACACCTAAGATGGCTTGAGGGTGAATAAATCACAGGCTAATTTACATTTTTGGGTGAACGGTATTTTGCCCTTTATTTCACCCATAGTCAGTAAAAGAAAAATCCTCAATAAATCCTTAAACCAAACCAATCAGTCCAGAGGTGAACAACAACATTATAACTGAATCACATAATTGACAGAAACAATAAAATACAAAACTATTTACAATAAGTCATACAAAATATATTTAAAAATATATGCATACACTGCAAAAAAACAAAACAAAAAAACAAAAACAAACAGTAAAATGCTTGAGCAAAAACCTGTTAATTGGTCAACTGTAAGTTGAACCATATGCACTGAAAACTTGCAAATTTTACTGTAAAACAACTGTATGTTTTTGGAAGTCTACTTTATTCAAGCATACTTTATTCAAACAGATATTTCTAACTTTTTTTTTGTTTTTTTTTTTAGCATTAACATACAATAAGATGTTTTGTGTTACATTACTGTTAAGTGTTTAATGCATTATCTTATTATCCTATAGGGTTGTTATTGATGGTGTTTTGTCTTTTTGTGTATGACATGTTTTATGGACAGGCCACTTATAATTAATTCATCTTTCTATTTCACCACCTGTATTATTATGGTGAATTGTCTCTTTAGTAAAGTTTCCATAACTGATTCAGCTATTTTCCTGTTCCTGTACATGAACTGTATTGTATACAAAGTGCTACAGAAACAAAAGTGACTTGACTTACAGCATCACTTTTTTCTAAAGTAAAAAGCAGATTTTGGTATACAGATAAGCAGATCATACAGATTGGTATACTAACAATATATCTGTATTAAGCAATACAGGCATTACTATGCAATCCTGTAAAATCTTTACAGTGAATTTTTAGCAACAACAGCCAGCTTTCACCATAAATTTATTAGGATTCTTGTTTACAGTGTATGATATTTCTTGGTAATTGTAGGTAATTTAGTAATTAGCCAAGAATTTGATTAAACAATATTTTTTAAATGTACTTGTGGCTTATAACAGTTTGTGCTGTGCTGATTGATTGTTTTGATAGACACAAGTGCCATTATATGTAAGTGGCTATTTTTGGCACTTATTTTTGGCACCTTCTCTTCCTGAGTGGTTACCCATCTGAAGTGATAAACTGCCTTATGATAGTACTCACTTTGATTAAATAAATGTCCAATGCCAAATAATATAATATGGAATACCATGTGAAAATATATCAAATTGGAGCAGGAGGATGGAACCGAATTTGAGTTTGAACTTTGCAATCAAACCAACCTGTGCACCTATACACCAATGAACCTGAGAGCATGGTTTAATTTTTGATGTGGTGCAGTGTGTGTGTTTACCTGTGCTCGAAGCTTCTGTTTCTCTGCCTCCACTGCACTCAGGTGCCCTGAAAGAGCCATCATCACCTGCACGGATCAATAAAAGAAAAAAAGAGAGAGAGCATTCACTGTGTTACCATAGTGACAAGAAAATATATTCAAAAAACAATCACTGTTCCATTCCACTATGTAAGCATTTTCGCAGCACCTGTGCTTCGCTGAGGCCCAGCTCCAGCATCTCCATAGAGCGTTGGATCATGGCTGTCTTCTCTTCGACAGCACGTCCCTCCTGGCTCTGTTTGAGGCAGCGCAAGGTCCCCATCAGCCCCTCCAGGATGGCCTGATGTTCTGCACGGAGCGCCTCCAGCCCCTGCATGACCTCCCGTGTCCGGCATAGCAGCTCATCCTGGGACAGCTTCTCTCCAGGGTCCCCCTGCCCATCCGTCTCCTTCACGCAAACCACGCTCGACATGTCCTCACGCATCCTGCAGAGAAATACAAGGATGTGAACACAAGTCTGGGAACTTTTCCTATTGATGAGCGTGCTTGTATAATTGATCAGACACTGAAG
This sequence comes from Labeo rohita, assembly GCF_022985175.1. Taxonomy (NCBI): domain Eukaryota; kingdom Metazoa; phylum Chordata; class Actinopteri; order Cypriniformes; family Cyprinidae; genus Labeo; species Labeo rohita. The sequence goes on along the minus strand of NC_066881.1, from coordinate 9,402,608 downwards.
GCAATTAAATGAGAGGTCGTCTCTTTCTTGCTCTTACGCCCTTAACGAATAACTCAAGTCAGTGTAAATGTGAAGTGCCAAAGAAAATTCCACAAACATCTCTAGGCAAAAGATTGAATTCCTTACCAACACACATAAAACACCTTGGGAACTGGACCCAGAATGCACTGTAGAGGTTACATGGCCACTGAACCAAGCAACTTAGTTTTATTTGCTTTTAATCCAGATTTGGCTGCAGTCACCGAGTTAAACATCCACATTGCCTTCAAGAACTTATATAACAGGACTAGGAACCTATAGAACAGCTTATGTGGAGTAAATCTGCTTGGCACACTTGCAAAGCTTTAAACAATTACAGTTTCACTTAACAGAATTCAAGCGCAGCCAACAAACATCAGTGAGAGCAAGATGTTATCTCAGATTTAAACAAATTAGTCGGTGCACTATACAGATAATCAGATTTTTCAGAGAGTGGTGCTTCCTTGGGCAAAACACACTGATACAATGCTATGAGGCTCTAGGGGCTGGGTAAGACATTTTTAGCATGTGCTATGTGGCTATTAAAGCATTTTGGGTAGTTTATAAATGGTTGCTTAATGGTCTAACATTAGCCTCTATGATACTGTGGTCTCTAGATACCTAGGCTCAGATCTCTTCTTCATCGGAAGTCTATGGGATTTTTGCTTGTTTTAAAGCCTCAAGGATACTTGTGCACATTAAACCCAAAGTATACTTCATTTTAATGTGAATGCTTAGCGTATGCCTATCGCCAATAGAGAGTAATGTGGAAAATAAGTGTGTTCTGCACTGTTGGTACCAGATGGACCAACCGTTGTGGCTTCTGAGTGTGTTGCATTGGCAGCGGAGTCCTACTACAGATTCGGGTGTGCAATGAACTATATTTTTTCAAAAATTAGATTAAAAATCACATTGATTTGTTGATGTTTATTTCTTAACCCTGACTGTTCGTGCTCTACCGATTTATTCTGTTGAGAGCCATAAATGCGGTATGTGAAATGGACAACACTTCCCATTTTTGACACATATTCTCTTCCTGAGTGCTTACCTATCTGAAGTAGTAAACTGTAATACATACTCATGTAGAGCATTGATTTGATGTGTACTATGATTTTGAGGCAAATAATATAATGTGAAAATACATCAAATGGGAGCAAGGAGATGGAATTGAATTTAAATTTTGTACTTTGAAATCACACCAAAAATGTTTGCCTAGGTTAATTTTCTTAATTATATGACACACCCAATTTAGCTAGCAGCATTCCTCCAATTTTCACGGAGATTGTAAGATGGTGGGCCGCTCTAAGGTAATTAAAGGCCTGCGACAAGAGGTTGTTTAGATGAGGGACAAATAGATGACACTTTCAACAACTGCAAGAGACGTTGGTCATTCCAAATCTATGATTTCCCAAATACTGCAGGTTTACAATGAAACTAATTCATTTAAGTCCTTTAAAAAGACAGCATAATGCACAGACTCTCAATGGGGAATTGGTTCAACACTGCAGCTGGAATTGCTTGCCAGTTCAGTGCTCTCAGGGATCTGTCTCAGGGTTTTTAAGAGAAGTCGGACTAAAAGCACACTCTGCAATGACCAAGCCTTTCATCAGCAGAAAGAATCAAAAGGCTCCATAGTTCACTTTAGTGATGAGAGCAAGTTTAATTTATTTGGGGTCTGATGGAAACCATTTTGGTTTGGCATCAAACTGAGGAAAGAAGTCAGTGAAAGGTGGAGGAAGAAGTGTCATGGTTTGGGAGATGTTTTCTGCAGCAGGAGTTGGGCCTTTTGAACAGATACATCGCAGGTGAATGCAAATGTTCATCAGAACCTCCTTCTGCAACATGCAGTTACTTCCCTGCAAGCATCTCCCAATCAGCCTGCAAATTTCATGGAAGACAATGCTCCCTGTCACACTGCATAACAGGTAAAGCAGTTCCTTCCTGTTGAAAAAAGCAGCATATACTGGTTAGGTAGGTTTTGAAGCATTAATGCTGGTTTATGCTGGCTTAAGCTGGTCATGTGCTGGTCCTAAGCTGGTCCCTCCTGCTCAGGACCAGCACATGACCAGCGTAAACCAGCTAAATGACCACTATGTTCATTATTACATCCAACAATACCTCAATCGCTCAATCTGAGATATTCTTGTCTAACTTACATCCCAAAACAAAGAGGGCGGACTGTTGCAGCTGATCTGAGGTAAGACGCTCATGTCAATCAGCTATCATGGGAGCGGCCTCTGTGGGTGTGACAGCACACTGACAGGCATCTGAGAATGGCTCAATTTGAAAAAGGGGATATTATTTTTACAGATTAATTAAAAACCACTGCATGTATTTTTATCATTATAGGGTAGATTTGTACATACACTGCTAACACACATTAATGTTCAAACAACATGAAAAAGTGAACTTAGCATCCGATGACCCCTTTAACAAGACTGAAAATCTCTGGAAAATCTTTTGCCAAAAAAAATATGGCTAAGAAACCTACTACAGTTACCAAACTATGGAAGAGACAGGAAGAAGAGCGGACCAAGATCACAACATCGCAGTCTGAGAAACTAGTGATTCAAAGCACTTCCTACTTATTTCTGACAGCTGTACCCCTCCAAAAATTTAGTTGTAATCTTCTTTCATGCTACAGTGGTTACTGTTCTCTAATTTTGATCACTGGGGTTTTTACAAAATTAAGGTTTTTGTTGAAATGCTTGGATATTTTGTCAAACATGTTAGTAGTACAGTGGAATACCCACAGCTAATAATCCGTCAAATTTTGAGCGATGAAGATTATTAGATATTTCATTAAAAAAAATCAAGTATTTATAGATCGTTCTCTAATTTTGATCTCCACTGTATTACTTGTGGAAATTAACCCAAAATTGACCTTTTCTGAATGACAAATACAATACAGACTACTGCCACCTTCTGGTATGGAAAGTTATTTCCGCTTACATGGGTGCAGAACACACATGCTAGTCGGCCGTGTCTTTGGGGGTGTTCAAGCACAACATTTCAGCCCGAATGCAGGTGACTTGAGGTGACACCATAGTAGGCGCCCATTTCTGCTAGTTCTATGTTGGTATGGTTTATCTGGACCTTTATCATCCACCAATTTAAATTGAAAGTGTTAGGTTATCTCTAAGGAAACTAACAGCGGACTACATCATTTAAGGATCATTCAAGTTCGTAGCACAAACAGTGCAGAGTTACACATCAACATTTAATACTTAGTGTTGTAAGTATAAGCAACAGTAGCGATGTTTGCTTTCACTCAGAGGTGTGACAACAACGCAACAATTTAAGAGGCTCCTTAATCTTTCCAGTCTGGCACAGGTACACAAAGTAGCTGTCTTTGTTGTTTCCAAGACACAACTCACCTGGAAAGGCAGATCACGGTTGCTAAGGCAGTGGGTGAGGCACGCTAGTGCAAGCGCACTGGGAGTTGCAAAAACCCAAAGAGCAGGAAGAGTAAACCTGAGATTGTTGCCCTTTTAAACACAATACATCCAGACTACAGTGAAGATGTTGGGAAAACCCATTCATTTGAAATAAACACGTCTCCTCAGCTTTCTTTTCTCTTGTGAAAACAAGCGTACAGTCCCCTCCTTGCAATGCTGATGTAAAGAAGAGGTGGGTCTACGTGCTGCTCCTGAGCTTTGGGCCTGTGCTGTATTCCTGCGGGAAGGGAAATGGGAAGTGAGACGGCAGAGATTCATGTGACCCATAAAGAGGCTCGTCGTCTGGCATGTGACAACCACAGGGCAGGAAACACCAGTGCATGATGGGAATCAAAGTACTGATAAATCTGCTGCACAGATTGTTGAGAACAGACCAATCTTCATAGCTCTCTTCCAACAAGGACCACCAACTCAGACTCTCATTTAACCTAGAAACCCCCAACAATGTTAACAACAACAACATTAGCTATTCTTGGCAACAGTATATATTAATTTACCTTTCTAACATTAACAAACATGTTACATTTGCCTATGTACAGTATGAAAATGGATATTTAGTTTGCTAAATATTATGTTTAAGAGTGTTAATTAAATTATTAGTGTTTTTAAAGACTGTGACTAGGCCTTTAAAATCAATATTTATATATGATTTAGAGCTGTAACTAACGATTATTTCAGTAATCGAGTAATCTTTCAATTATTCTGATGATTAATCGAGTAATCGGATGATTATAATAATTTTTTTGTTGAAATAAAAGTAGACCTAAGCAAACAACAGCCTTTAAAATGACCTAAAATACATATATAATAGCAATGAGGCAATAATGAGCAAGTAATCGTATGGTTTTATTGATGAAAACTGTTACATAATGTTACAACAAATGACTGCAGCGGCGCCAACAGCCTGATTGTTTTTACACTTTACTGGGCGATCTAATCCTTCTTTAATATTGACGAAATAATATTTCATTCAAATGTCCACTTAATCTTAAATATTTGGCCATTTCTTTACGAAAGAAATCCTACAGCCACTATAATTTCTTGAATATGTGGACATTAAAACACAAAGTTATTTTAAAATCACAATGTACAGTTAGTATATTCAATGATGTATATTATGATGTATCATATAATGATGTACTATCCTGTGATTGCATAGGTTTATAATTATTTACCTATATAAATAGAGCAGCATTTTCTGTAAACAGAGCCTCTCTGAAATGACCATACACAATCTACATACATGTAAATAATTAAAGTCCACATATTAATCCTGAATTGGACATATTTATTTAACTGAATAGTAGCATTTATGAATGCACAACAGCATTATGCTTTATTATGATTTTTTTTAATGGGTTTAATATATCATGCAGTCTTGAAAAACGATCTAATCATGTGCTTCATGGATTCTCACCCATGAAATGCACCACTTTCGGTATTTTGCCGGTTACACAAAGCGGCAATGTGACAGTCCTAAATATTATATAATAAATTAAATATATATGCATACATATCTTAGATATATACATGTGCAAATATGTATTAATATATATATATAAATATACAGAGTACACACACACACACACACACAAACATTATGTAAACAGATTTTTATTTTGCATGCAATTAATTGGTTTTACAGCCCTAATTGTGACCATATTGTGTGTGGCAAAAGTAGAGCTGCAAAACGATTAGTCACGATTAATTGATTCAAAATGAAAGTTTGTTTACATATTATGTGTGTGTACTGCGTTTATTTATTATGTCTATAGAAATACACACATGCTTATATTAAGGAAAAATGTTAGATTTGTATGTAAATTAAGTGTTTACATACAAATACACACAATACAAACAAATATTTTTTTAAAATACTTACATATATGTGTATTTACATATACATAATAAATATACACAGTACACACATGGATATAGTATGTAAACAAACTTATTTTTTTTAAGTCGACTAATCGTTTTGCAGCCCTAGGCAAATGTAATCTAAACGTAAAAAACTCAAATACTGGCAGATATAACTGATATGGTACTGATATGCTAGGGCTGGGCGATATGGCCAAAAAAATTATCAGTCGATCAGTCGATATCGATAATTATCACGTTAAATGTCAAATTTAAAGTTTCTAAGTTTACACTTCATGTTTTTTAAATTCTTCACACTTTTCCAGTCACAACAAAATCATTTCTTAGTTTTGCTTGTGTTATTGAGTAATATTGTTTCAAATCAAGAAACATGTTTGTTACCTGATAACATTAATAACAATAATAATATATTTTTGTCTCTTGTAAATACATTTTTGATAGTAACTTGAGCTAGGATGCATATGTAGATTTATGTTCATTATCAAAATCAGTAATATCTGTAAAAATTATAGCAACCTCATTTTCATTGACTGTTTGAGGGACTTTTTTTAATTTATTTTTTTAATTAACCATTGCTCTTTCATAGTATCATCCATAGATCATGATAATAACAGTTAAAACCACAAATATAGCACCTCAATAACATGGTAAAAATGTCATGCTTCCTATGTATTTGTATGACAAACAGTAGTCTAAATACATTTAGTATAAATGCATAAACGCTATAGCTTAAATCACAAAAAAAATATTGTAATTATATTCCATTACTCCTCCTTCAATACATTTAATACATGTCTACATTAATAACGTAATAAAATTTGACACAAATATACCCACATTTCTGACACAATACCACTGTGCAGTTAGTGCTACTACAGCAAATCTATGGTAAGCGAAGACGATTTGTAGATTAAAAAGCCTTCTGACTGTGTTGTTGCGCACAGTGTTTCTCCTGTTTGTCAGTGCTATTTGATCTGGCTTTAAACAGAGTCATTTGTGTTTGTCACTGAATTCAAGCGCTTCATACTATAATGTGCTATAATGTATCTCTGCTTTTCAGAGTAAGAAATTTAAACTTAACCGACTTTTATCCCGTTTTCTAACGTTCAGATGGGGTTATGTAACCTAACATGAAAACTGACTCATTATATTATCGTTTACACGCAAAAAAGTGACAAAATAACACTCTCCTTGTTTTGAACCTATTCTGCATAATGATGACATGTTTTCAGATGAATTAAAGAACAAAGGTAGCAGGGGGACAGAGAAAGGACACAGGAAAGATGAGCAAATGCACGGTAGAGATGGAGATGCAGATTTCATGTTGCTGTCTGAAGTGTAAATGTGTGCTTCAGTGCTTTGTGCAGGGGTTATGCAATTTCTGTTCTTCAAAGCACACAGGATGCACTAAATATAACTATATGTCTTAAGGTAATAGATCATTTAATCCACTTTAAGTAATACTTAACGGGTATATAAAAGACAAAGAGAAGCAACAAAGTTGATAAAAAAAAAAAGGAGGTAGTGATTCTAGAAGTTCCTCTTGCTTTCACATCCAAAAACCAAGTAAGTAAAAACATTTAAAACTGCTATTGCAACTTTAGGTAAAAAGGCAAGTTTGTTTTTTAAGTGCGCACAATATAAGCACACATTCCAGGAGTTTTAATTGGTATTTAATTAGGTACTTCCACAGCCCCATCTGTTCAAGTACCTTTTTATCAACACCCTAACAGAAACACGTTCTGTTAAAATCATATTACACTGGATGGCAATTATTCTTACAATGATTCATTTTTAAATTAAACCACTGATACTGTGGGTAAGAAACAAGACTCTCCCTTTAATGAGGCACAGTTTGTGTTTCACAGGTTTTGACAGTTCATCTGGCATTAGTTGCACTGTTGTAAAGAAAAGAGAAGTGCGAATGAGTCAAGATTGTGGCAGAAATCTACATCTGTCCTGTTTCTTCATTTATATTTAAAAACAGATATTTTATTACAGGTTTAATCCAAACTCATTCTTTCCTTAAAAAAGGAGCTGCATGTGTTAACATCCACATTAAAGGAGAAGTCCACTTCCAGAACAACAATTTACAAATAACTTACTCACCCCCTTGCCATCCAAGATGTTCATGTCATTCTGTCCTCAGTCGCAAAGAAATTATGTTTTTTGAGGAAAACCTTTTTAGGATATTTCCTCATATAATGAACTTGATTGGTGCCCCGATTTTGAACTTCCAAAATGTAGTTTAAATGCAGCTTCAAAGGGCTCTAAACTCCAGCCGAGGAGTAAGGGTCTTATCTAGTGAAACGATCTGTCATTTTTTTCAAAAAAATAAAATGCGTTTATTTTTAAGCACAAAAGCTTGTGTAGCACAGGTTCTGGGATGCACGTTCACGTACTATTGAATCATGTAGAAAGGTCACGCTGAACATAGGCGGATCTACAGACCCAGTGTTTACAAAGCAAACACGCAAAGACTAAGAAAGTGCAAGTCAAACGCGGTTCACAAACAAAAAGGTACAACGATGTCAGACAATTCTGAAGTTGTGGGAGAAAATAAGATGGAGTTTTTCGCCATACTCTACCTTTTTTAGCTGGAATACACAGACAATGAACTTAGACGTGATTCGTAGTAGTGATGGGAAGTTCGGATCATTTTACTGACTCGGACCTTTGAGTCTTGCTCAGCAAAATGGACACATCTTTTTTGAGTCATTTTGTTCATTTTAGCAAAATATAATTAAAATGTTACGTGTTACTTCCCTAACACATCTACTGCTTACACAAACGTTGATCACACTACAAACAAGACAAAACTATAATGCTGTAAGAAACAGAAAAGATTAATTAATTGTTTACCTGGGTCTTCAGTCTATGATTAGCTCACCTCACCTCTTATCTGACAAGTTTTCGGGTTTGAGTCATTCGTTCATCACGTGACAGCCCCATAAGATGAACGAACGACTCGAAAAACCCAAAGACTCGAAACAAGTGAACAGTACAGAACCTAATAGGACGTTGCGTATGCGCGGCTGAACGAATCACTCCCCGAGACGACTCGTTCTTCCCGAGTCACATTAAAAATCCGTTCAAAATTAACGAATCATTCAAGAACGCGCATCCCAGAGCCTGTGCTACACGAGTTTTTGTGCTGAAAAAGTATATAACTTATTTTTTGGAAAAAAAAAAAAATGACAGATTGTTTCGCTAGATAAGACCCTTCTTCCTCAGCTGGGATCATTTAGAGCCTTTTGAAGCCGCATTTAAACTACATTTTGGAAGTTCAAAATCGGGGGCACAATTGAAGTCCATTATATGAAGAAAAATCCTGAAATGTTTTCCTCAAAAACCATGATTTCTTTACGACTGAAGACAGAAAGACATGAACATCTTGGATGACAAGAGGGTGAGTAAATTATTTGTAAATTGCTGTTCTGGAAGTGGACTTCTCCTTTAACTAAAAATAAGACATTAGTTGTGATTATTTTAATCTTCTGACAGCCCTGATATTTTAAGTCATTATGATTTAAAAATACAAAATCTGAATGTTTCCAAGTACCTTGGACTGGATTTAGAAGTTAGAACATTTATGAAGCAGGACAGATTTTGAAGCACAGAGAAATTTAAGTTTTTTTGAGAGGCAGCAGAAATGTGGCAGCCAAAGTGTGAAAATCTGACTCAAATCCGTTTAGTAGTTTGTAGTCTGAATGTTCAGCAAAAACATTAAATCCATCTGTACATGGTTTTAAAAAATTACAATTGTATTTAAGACTGTCAGATGGGACTTCAAGTAAGGTTTTTTTTTTTACAATGGGTACAAATGGGTTTTCTTCAATTGCACACAATTCACAGCTGTAAACTATGTTGTATAGAACAGTGAACTGGAAATATTTTGAACAGAACACATGCATAAACTTGTCAAATTCAGCAATGCTGCCTGTGTTTATGTTCTATTGTCTGCGTCAGTTGTGCAGCACCGTGGCAAGATATCATGAAAGACAAGAGTACAAGGAACATTTACACTTTTCCCAAATACAAAAGAGCAGTGTGCACAAATCCTAACAGTATGAGATCATATGAAGACAGTTAAATGAAAAACAGGCCTGAACACCTCCTACGCAATTACAAATGACAACGATCAGTCTTTTATTGCTCAATCTGGATAGGCTAAAACAGAGGAAGCGATGCAGTAATAAATAGAGGAAGTTACGGTTTGAGAGCAGAGAGCTGAAGAGATTGAGCAGGTTAGTGAAAGGCTCATTACTTAGAGCTGTTAAGCCGATAGAAGTACTCTAGCATGACTCACAACCCTAGCTGTCCATTGGGAAATACTCTCCTGTGACCTCAAGAGGAAGGGAGAGAGGGGTCGAAACCTTAATGCCTGTAACTATAACAACATGCATGCTGTCGAGTCACAGGAAGAGATATTGCTGACGTTACAGGAAGGCCACACACCAAGGGAAAAAAACAGGACCGAGATTAAAGAAATAGTTCCCAAAAATTACGCATTAAAAATCTCCTCTTCTGTGAAAAACAACATTTTAAAGACTACCCTGGTCATTATTTCAGCCCAGTCTTAAGTGTCACATGATCCTTCAGAAATCATTCTAATATGCGGATTTGATGCTCAAGAAACATTTCTGATAATTATCAGTAGGGCGCTGTGAAATGTGTTTTATTTTTCTAGACTCTGTTCTAACGGTTAAAAAAAAAAAACACTCAAAAAGCATGTCTAATTAATTGAAATCACGAAACGTACACAATTTAACAGCAATTTATTATAAGCTAGACAAAATTAACCTTTTTAAATCTGTATGAAATTCATTTTTTAAATTGAGATTTATTTTATTTTTTATTTTTTTCTAGATTGCATTTTAATGGTTTCATTTAATTTTCTCTGATTAACTGATTTTATATAAAAAATTATGTTTTAATAAATTAATAATGATCATTAGGCCTACATTAAGTCATTTTTCCTGTCACAGTTTTTTCAAGTTAAAACGAACTTTTTTGACGGGTTGTTGTGCAGACCTTTAAGTTTCTGCTTGTATATGACATAAGGATAGTTTTTCTCAAAAGAAACAGTAAAATTCTCATGAAGTGACTCTTAGAGCAGTTCTAAAAATTGTTTATGTGATCATGTGCTCATAGGCGGCAGAGACTAAAAACACAGAGCACGTCAGGCACGCTTCAGTATGTGTGCAGTAAACGAAACAGCACATCTAGGGCCCTATGAAATCATTTTTAATTTTTCCCAAATTCCATTTTATTTTTTTCCAAATTCCATTTTTTCCATTTTAATTGTTCTGGATTCCATTTTTTTCCATTTACATTCTTGACTCCTTTTTAATGGTTACATTAAATTTTATGAATCAAAAAGCATGTCTAACTAATTGAAATCATGAAACGTATACAATTTTACATCAACTTATTAAAAGTTTAACAAAAATTGCATGTTTAGGGCCCTATGAAATGTTTTTTTTTTCCTCACCACATGTTTTATTGTTATCAAATTCTGTTTTAGCATGTCTAATAATTTGAATGCATACTTAATTGATTCAATTTTATTTTTAAAAGTCTCATGAAATGTTTTTTCCCATCAGAAATTCTGTGTTGTGTATTTAAAATGTTCTGGTTATCAAATGAAGGTATAAAACATTCATTTCAGTTATCTTTTAATTACTGAAAATTAAGCTAACATTATTTTTTGGCAAATAAAGGGGATTTAGGTTACTATAAAAATTAAAACATGGAAGAAATGTTGTTTGATTATACCCTAAAAATAATGTTTTTTTTTTGTTTTTCATTTTAGTAGTAATAGTAGTAGTAGGCTATGTTAACTCTACTGAACAATAGTAATATATTTCTGGCACAATGCCTTCAAATTAAACCAGACTTTTAAATTTTAGACGGGTTGCCGTGAATACCTTTACAGTTCTGTGTGTATGTGATATGACGCTAGTTTTACTCAAATGGAAGGGTCAGATGCTCATAATGGAACTTCAGAGCAGTTCTGGAAATGTTGTTCATGTATTTATGTCCTCATTTAGTAAGACAAGAGACACTGAAATCACCACAAGCGTCACGCACTTTAGTATGTGTGTAGTAAACAAAACCGTGCGTCTGCGCCATTCATCAATGCAGAAACATACAGAATATGCCGGATTCATTTTTAAATGGTATTTTTGCAGCTTAATATTCACAGACACTAGTCCATATCACGTTTTAATTTAAGTGTACTGACCTACTTTTGATTTATTCATCCAAAATTTTAAAATTCTGTGACATTCCGCATTATACAGTAAATTCCATGTTAATGATCATATTGCATGATTATTTGAAATAATAAAATACCTTCTGTATCATTATAAATGTCTTTTCTGTCACTTTTGATTAATTTAATGCATCCTTGCTGAATGAAAGCATTCATTTCATTTGAAAAAAATCTACCCAAACCTGTATATATTGTCAATGTGAAGTATCAATCTAAGGGATAACGTTGTTGGCGAGAGGTAACATTAACACTGAGTATCTAGGCTGGTGTCTTGTGTCCTCAGTTGCCTTGTTTTGCCTTGAGCTAGAGACCACCATGAGAAAGTGCAGTGTGGTGCTTCATTTAAATGAACTCTGCATCAGAATGTGATTGCCCTGACACTTCAGTCCAACCCACTCAGCTTCACAGACGCCAGCACCTCGGATTTCTCAAACACACTGTGTGAATGATAGAACACTGTGTTATACTCAGACTTCACCTTATTTCTGTGTTACTTTTGGGAAGTATCTTGATACTGTCTGCATTTTAAGTATCAGCTGTGGATGAGCAAAGAGGAAGAGAAACACTGTTAGCAGAATTAATTCATTCAAAACCATCTTAATGTGAAGACTAGGACCTATACTAATTCTAAAACAAACAAAAACACAACAAAAGTAGCAATGTGAGTTTGTTTTAGTACATATATCATTGTAATATAATTTACTGTTTGACGTTTATGCAAATACCATGGCATACACAACCAGTCAAAAGTTTTTAAACAGTAAAATTTTTAATGTTTTTTTAAAGGTGTCTCTTCTTCTTACCAAGCCTGCATTTATTTGCTCCAAAGTACAGCCAAAATTGTACATTTTTTAAATATCTTTTACTATTTAATAATTATATAGTAAAAATATAAGCAGGGCTCAATGCTAAGGATTTTTTCTACAGTGGTTCAAATTTTTACTTGCCCGGTCAAAATTTTCACTGGCCCTGCTACAAAAAAAAAAAAAATAAATAAAAAAAAAAAAAAAAAAACAATAATTGCTTTTATCATTGTTTTGACCCATGTTATCTTTTATTTTAATAAATAAGCTTATATGACATCAACATTTTACATAATTAAATTGTACAATTCTCGATTCCAATTTCGATATCACAGCAAAACCTACTAGCCTAACAAATACAAAGTTCAGACATTACTTGTTTGTTCAAAAATAATTTTATTATTATTATTATTATTATTATTATTGAGCCGAACCTCTTTGACCTAAAATTATTTTTTAATATTTTACTATTATATTTAATATAAAGTGTTGGTTACACTGTATTTTAAGGTGTCCTTGTTACAGTGTAATTATACATTTAAGTCCTGAGTAATAATAACTACATGTACTTACTATAAGGTTAGGTTTTGGATTAGGGTTTGACTTTGCGTTACCTGTAATTATGCATATTTTATTGTTATTATAATAGTACATAATAAGTACAAGTAAGTACAGTACAAGTAATTGTAACATATGTAACAAGGACACCTTAAAATAAGTATAAGTAATTATTTTGTTTTTATTTTAATATTATTTATTTTTAATTTCATATTTTATGATTATTATTAAAATGTTATATGTAATTAATTCAATTATTAATGAAATGATATCATTTGATTTTAATCATTAATTATAATTTATATACTTTTAAAATATTAATTATTAACTTTTCAGTTCCCTTGTGCAAGTTTTAAAATCTACAGACAGCATAGTCAATCAATGCACAATGAACGTTTTTAGTTTGTGTGTGTGTGAGAGAATTTTGAGTAAATGTGTAATTTTCATTTCAGAAATGTAGAAAGTCAGGTGTAAATCTCACCTGTTGTCAAAAACAAAATGCACTTTGTAGAACCATATATACTGGCTTCATACTGGCAAATGGCCACCTGCATTCCTGGTATGAATATGAGCCATAAAACCACTAGCACCACAATAGTAAAGCAACCTTAAAACAGCCCATAAAACAAAAAACTGTCACATTTCCATCACACAGACGTCATATCCCATAGATGAACACGTTCAGTATAATCAAGCATCTGCAGCAGCACGAGTATGAGTGGCTATAAATTCTGCTTGTGTTCCTGTGAAGTCAAATTTATAACTATCCCATTGATTCATCAGAGGAGAACCAGCCACCTTCTCATTGAGAAGCCACTGCAGCAGAGCCCGAGCTCGCAGCTGGCCACACATTCACACCGCTCAGAGACTGCGTCTCCTTCACCAAAGCACAAATGCTTTCACTGAGCAAAGACGGACTGTATGTCAACCGAGCAGAGCAAGCCATCTGCATACTAACGAAAAAAGATGCACGTCACGCGGCAAGATCAAGCACCTTGTGCTTGTTGTCACGCAATCTTTTTTTTTTTTTTTATATTTGAGTGACGAGGGTTACAGTGACAAAAATGATACGTCTCATTTAAAACAATTACATCAAATTCCTAGCAGCAAACAATTTAATTTGACACTATTCATCACTCAGACAACTGGTCTAACAAGCTCCTATTTAAAGGCATCATCTAAGACCAGCAGAACCAGTTCAATAAGACATTTATTAGAGAATTAGGCAGCTCTTATTAGAGAGAACCCTAACTAGAGAGCTAAGTCAGGATCAGCAAAATGATTTCAAATGGTTACGAATAAATCTGAGTGCATCTCAGACATACAAGCTGAGATACACTACCATTAAAAAGTTTGTGATTGGTAAGATATATATATATTTTAAATGCTCACCAAGGCTGTATTTATTTGATCAAAAATGCAGTAAAAACAGTAATACCTGGAAACATTATTACCATTCTATGTTAATATATTATAAATGTAATTTATTCCTGTGATGCAAAGCTGAATTTTCAGCATTCTTACTTCAGATTCAGTTTCACATGATTCTTCAGAAATAATTTTAATATGCTCCTTTGGTGATCAGTTTTTAATACTGGTTCTTATTATAATCAGAGCTGAAAAGATTTTGGTGCTTAATATTTTTGTGGAAACATGACATATACTACCAGTCAAGGTATCTGAACAGTAAAAACAGTACAATTTTGAAGTATTTTGGCTATTTATATATTCTATTTGAATATATTTTAAAATCTAATTGATTTCAAAGCTGAATTTTTAGCATCATTAATCCAGTCACATGATCCTTCAGAAATCATTAATATTCTGATTTGCTGCTCAAAAACAATTTATTATTATTATTATTACCGTTTTTACGTTTAAAACAGCTGAGCAGGATTTTTTTCAGGTTTCTCTGATGAATAGAAAGTTCAGCAGAACAGCATTTTTCTGAAACAGAAACCTTTTGTAACAATATAAATGTCTTTATCATCACTTTTGATCAATTTAAAGCATCCCTGCTTTAAATTCCCCCTCAAAAAAAAAAAAAAAAAAAAAAAACAACAACAAAAAATACTGACTCCAAGCTTTTGAATGGTACAGAGTATAATGTTACAAAAGCTTATTATTTCAGATAAATGCTGATCTTTGAATCTTCTATTCATCAGAGAACCCTGAATAAAAATTGTACTCAACTGTTTTGCATGTTGATAATAATAATGATAATAATAATGTTTCTTAAACAGCAAATCAGCATATCAGAATGATTTCTGAAGGATCATGTGACATTGAAGACTGGAGTAATGATGCTGAAAATGTAGCTTTGATCACAGGAATAAATTACATTTTAAAATATATTCAAAAAGAAAACAGTTATTTTAATTAGTACAAATATTTCAAAATTGTACTGTTCTTGCTGTATTTGGTGAACAGAAGCAACATCTTTAAAAACCATTAAAACACTTACTGTTTATATTTAAAATAGAAATCTTTTGATCTTTTGTAACATAAAAGTCTTTACTGACACTTTTGAAAAATGTAACGTGCCCTTGTTGAATAAAAGTATCAAATTTATATGATTTGGTTCAATACGTCAAGGCTTGATGAGCATAATATACTAATATATATATATATATATATATATATATATATATATATATATATACACACACATACATATATATATACACACACACACACACACATACATACATTTACATATACACATACATATTACATATATATATATATATATATATATATATATATATATATAGATAGATAGATAGATAGATATAGATAGATAGATATAGATATAAATCAGGTATTTTCAATAAGGGCTCTAAAATGTCAAGGACCAAGTTTGAGCTCCACTGTTTTAGGGCTCTATCACAAACACATCTCTAGTGCACTGACTAACACTTATTAATTAACATAGATCTGTTACTGGTTTAAAACTAATCTAACACTGATCTTCTGCATGGTTTAGGGCTGTATCAGACAGCTCTCTGGTGCAGTGACTAACACTCATCTGCTGTGTGTCATGGCCTGACTGGGCTTTTGCCTTCCTTACTCTCTCCCCTGACTTAATATCACACGTCTGGCTTTTAATATCATTCATCTAACGATTTACCAGGCTTAATAACGAGAAAGCAATCTCTGAGTTGTTTAAAAGCGATGTAAACAGTCATTTGACAGGTAGTCCGACACTCCCAGCGAGCCTCGAACGCGTGAGTTAGCTCGTTAGCATAATCAAAATCTTACCGTTCTGCGGAACATCCAGATCATCCACAACCGTAACAGGGTTTGTTCCTCTTCGTCCCACCACAAACCTCAAGGCAATACAACGCTCCGCAGCCTGACTGTGAGGGTTTGGAGCAGAAATCGGGCAGCCGGAGCAGTTGTGTGTGTGTCCTCTCTCCAGTCTTCCGGAGCTCGACGGGGGAAGTTCCTGCCAGTGACAGTCCGATTCCTCCTACACGAGCTCAAATCACAGAGTGGCACAGAAACAACAGACTCATAATTTCATAGTCATAATGTGCACAGGCGGTGTTGGCGAAAACACTCGGATCTCAGCTCAGACGCATCTGTCTGAAGCTGCTCTGGGTGAAAATGGCGTTGTATTTCTCCCGGCAGGTTCCCTCCTCCTCATTATGATGTCATCCCAGGATTAAAGGAGGTTTGACAATCTGCTCTCATAGATTTTGAGGAGAAATTTGAGAAAATTCTGCGCTATGATAACTAACGTTACTTATATTAGCTGAATTAACTGTTTCTGTTAATTTCACTTCTGTGCTCAAAGCATTTGGTAATCACTGAACTCCATTTCCACTCCTGGTTTTACATGTCCACACTCAGGGTATCAGCAGGATTTTTAAAATCAAATTAAAGACTTTTTAAGACTTTTTGAGGGCAAGGGCAATGCCAGTGGTAACATATTAAACTGTCAAATTTCACAGTTTTCACAAAAACACAGTTTTATAAATTTCAAAACTTCACAATTCAATTATTATATTTATTATGATTAATAAAATATTATATTAATTAAATAACATATCCACCTTCTCTTCCTGTAAGAGCGGGCAAAGCTTTGTAAATTTTATGAGTCTGGCTTTCGATCTCATCCACGTCCAGCTATTTTTAGCTGTACAAAAACGGCTCGTTTTGCTGCTTGATATTGTAAATTGGTGTGTCCTACCACATTATTTGCATGTAATATTTTAATTATGAGCACACTGGTTTGTAGAGCAAACAGTTTTACCATTTTAGATTTTTAAAATGCTTTAGCATTAGCTGTCAAGCCACTAGTTTACAATTGCAACTGCGTGCTTGCTGCATATGGGTCAAATTTTACTTTGATCTGAATAAAAACAGCAAAAGGGCTCATTGAAAATGCACATCCATTCTCTGCCAGCAGGTGGTGCTTTTGGAACGGCAGAAATATAGCAGTTTCATCTATAAATTTAAGACTTCTTGAAACCGTAAGACTTTCTTTTACCTTTTTAAGGACCTGCAGAAATCTTTTCGCCCTTTTATTCAAAATTTTGTGAATTATTAAAGTATATCTTAAACTGTATTTTATGTACCTCGATATTGCAATTAATGGATTTCAATTTGTTATTATCCGACTGTGATTAATACATAATAATATTGACAAAGTGGCAAATAATTTAGCTTTGAATTTATTTTTAGTTTTTTTTTTTTTTTTACCAAATATTTTCCAAAATCATGTTTGATTCAAGAGATACTTCACGATTCACAGATACTTCTCACAGAGAAGTATTTACTCTGTCACTGAATATCTTTACTCTATCATGAATATCTTTTAAGCGTAATATTCAATAAAAAAAAAATGTAGATTATGTAGTTAACCAACCAACCAAACAAACAAAAATTATAAAAACCAAAACCGAATGTCATGATTTACTCACCCTCTTGTCATTTCAACCCTGGGTCAAAATATCTTCTTTTATGTTCCACAGAAGAAAGTAAGACTAAAAAAAGCATTGGAATAGCATGAGGGTAAGTAAATGTAAATAAAAGTTTCAATTGCGGGTGAACTATTCCTGTAGATTTCTAAAGGATTCTACAGAACCATGCATCTTTTCAATCAATGTGTAACTGCAGTTGCGTTAATCATCAGGTTTTGAAGGGTTATCAGACTGAGATTGTAAAATTTGATTTCTTCTCACTGCTGAACACTGATAATGGAAAATCTAGCTTGATAAGCTGATTACACGCTCATATATACAAACACAGCCAGACGAGCATGTTCAGTATTTCACAACGGTTCAAGATTTTGCAGCAATCTTTCCTCTATACTATGCTTTCACTTCCACATTAAGACAAAACCAGTGATTGATTTACAGTCTTTATTTGCATTTCATGTAGTTCTGCCTTTCTCTCGTCCGGTTCCCCTCGTCTGTCCAGTCAGTATCCTCCATGTGTTATGTAGAGTGACTCTCGCCATCATAAGTGTAATGGTGAAATTGCGTCTGTACCATTCCCTGAAACGCAAAAGGTTTGAAAAAAATGAATAACAGGGAATTAACCCTGTAAAGCATGACATCTTTTAATTTTTTGAAAATCACATTTGATACATTAGGCTTTTATGGTCCATATAGTATGATACTGAATAATGGTATGATATAGAAGAATATGGAGCTCATACTCAAGTAAATAAGTTTTATTCAATGGCCCAAACCAAGCAAAAATATGCAGAAAATAAGATGAATTCTGGTAGCTTTTAGTGTAAGTCAAAACTAAAACGCATATAAATATCACTGTGGCAAGCTTATTAGCTTAAAATATTTCCAGTGTTGCTTGTCGTAATTGCATTTTAACTAGTAACATTTATAATTAGATAGCTTTCTAATTAAATTATTACTACTAAAAATTCCAGTTACAGAGCTCCTCAATTCAATTCTGACTAGTAACAATTCCGATTAAATGAATCTCTACAAATTAATTTTTACTAGTCACGTCTCCATTGACTTCCATTAATTTTTAATTACAGAGCTCTACAATTGAATTTTTACTAGTAAGAATTACAAGTACTAGTAAAAATGCAATTACAGAGCTCTATATTCAATTTTTACTAGTAAAAAAAAAAAAAAATCACATAAAAGATATATTTAATTGCAGAGCGCTGTAATTGAATTAAAGAGCTCTAATTCAGTTCTTACTAGTAGCAATTGAATTAGAAAGCTCTCTAAATAGAATTCTTAATAGTAAAAACTGATTAGAGCTCTCTAATTGAAATTCTTACCAGTAAAAACTGGATAAGAGGCCTCTCTACTTGAATTAAAGAGCTCTCTAATTATAATTGTTACTAGTAAAAATGCAATTACGACAAGTAACCCTGGGAATATTTCTCTGGGAAGCTGGCCATAATCACTCTATATCTCCCAATAATATGTCTTAATAGTTGATATTTAAATGCTTAGTTTTTGATCTTTGTAGTTTTTGCATTTACATAAAAAATATGTATGGATAAATCAAGTAAAGCCGATTATCTAGTACAGTAAGTGTTCTTAAAGTGATATTGTTAGTACTTTGCAATATTACTAACAATACAAAGGTTTAAGCAAAGAATTGTACAGTTATAAGACATTTTACTTGCTCAGAAAGCATGAATTATCAATGACAGTGCAGATGTGGAAAATTGTAGATATTATTTATTTTTTAAATAAATATAAAGTATTTATCTCACCTGTTATAACTGGCATGCCTTGTGATGTTTTTGTCCAAAAAGTGTTTGTAAAATACTGCCATTTCCTCACTGCTTAAAGTCCTTTTCCTTCCTGGAACCAAAATAAATGAGACATTATACAAAAGGCATGTCCCAAACAAATACCAGGTTGATCAATACGTGTTTTTCCAATCACCGATTCTTTAACCTGTACATCTGGTTAAATCTTTGCCAGTTAATGTGATAAATATACTGTATGCATTGTTCATATTTAGACAGCTCACCATCATCATCTCTCTCTGACAACCCTTTTGTGGTCAGTTGTGATTGCACATATTCTTCTTTTTCCTGTTAGAAAAAAATAAATTAATCCATATGAACTTTGCTATGTGGTTCTATAAAGAAAGTACATTTTCAAAGTCTCTGCAGCATATTAAGCATTTTCTGCAAGCGGCTATAAAATATGCATTTACAACACAATACTGCACCCTAGTGGTGATAATGGTAAAAGAAGCACTTCATGGAGGATTTCAACAGTCACAGTAACTTTTCAACATGTTAAATGTGTTTCCTGCATCAAATCTGTGGTTCACACCTTGGTAAATGTAAAGTTCTGTTTGGTCCAGAACTCGTGGTTCCAGTCTTCGGTCTCCTGTCTCAGATGCCTCAACTTCCTTTCCAGTGGGGTCTCATTCTCTGGGATGTGATAGATGATCGGCCTCAGGTTTGACAGTCTGTCTGGTGGACCGATC
The DNA here is from genome assembly GCF_022985175.1 of Labeo rohita. NCBI lineage: Eukaryota > Metazoa > Chordata > Actinopteri > Cypriniformes > Cyprinidae > Labeo > Labeo rohita. The sequence continues at coordinate 9,382,173 of NC_066881.1, read as the reverse complement.
CAGTCATATTTTGATGAGGCTGCTGGACTGAATCCAGTCCTCTACAATCAAAAAAGATTAAAACAAGGCAGCATAAAAATTCCAAAAACAAAAGCCAGCTATAAATATGGATAAAGTAGGCAACTACAGGCAACTGTATCTACAGTAGCAACTTTTTAAAAAAGAAAAGTATACATAAAAATTAAATATCAATAATCATTAAGAAACCTAAAAGGAAATGTAAAGATTGTGCAGTTCTAAATTAAATAATAATAAAACAGCATTTTTGGATGTTTTTCTGAAGTGTCAGATGTGTAGATGCTAATGTAGTTGCAATGATGTTAATTAAAAAAAAAAGTTAAAGTTAAACGACAAACCTCTGCTCGTTTGGCATGTTTTGGTGGTTGACTTGAGCTTTGTCGATGACCTCGACAGGGGCTCCTTAATGACAGAAGAGCGCGTGTGTAACACGGACGCACAGACCTAAATATTAAATAACTACCTGTTTTTACATTCATCGTTAATAAGTCATTGACCTTGACCAAAAATAATAAATACAATTTCTTCACCGGCCTCCGTTACAGCATGAACCCTCAGCATTACATTTTTAACATGGTGGATTATTTTAAAATAAAAGTCCTTTCCTTCACCCATGCATCAGTACTGCATCAGGATATATAATTTTGTGAGAAAATAAAAAAACGTAACGTCGCGTTCTATAACAAAATGCTTTGTGTTGTATGTGATTTATATTTTCAACAAAAATAAGGATTTTTGTAACTCTCTTGCGGGTTCCACTTCCTGTACTTCTGGATTTAATCAAACTGGACGACCAAAACATTCAATGAGTCACGAAACGACAACGTACTGTACATTGTCAACGTTAGACACGTTTTTTGAATATTTTAATTAAAATTCTATTCATTAAAGAATTCTGAAAAATGTGTCATTGTGATGTATCACTGTAAATATATATCATAGAAAATCAGCATTTTAGAATGACGTCCGATGGATCATGTGGCACTGAAGACTGGAGTAATGATGCTGAAAAATCAGCTTTGCATCAGAGGAATAAATGAAAAACTTTATAAAATTGCAATAATATTTGCAATAATATTATTTTGGGTAAATAAATGCAGCCTTGGTGAGCATAAAAAGGCTTATTCTGTCAGTATATATATATATATATATATATATATATATATATATATATATATATAAATCATAAAAAGGCTTATTCTGTCAAAAAAAAAAAAAAAATATATATATATATATATATATTTTTTTTTTTTTTTTTTTTAAATAGTGAGTACATTATTTTGTATATTCCCCGCCTATTTAAAACGCCACTTAGCCTATTAGGTATTTTTTCTGGACACGTGTTACTGACGTTTACTAAATTAAAACTCCTCGTAACTCGTTCGTTTTCGCTTGGCCAGCAGGTTTATGTCATTAGACATGTATGCCTGGTGGTTGTAAACGAAAATTGCGTTGTGTTTAATCTGTAAACACAGGCGCATCAATGGCTGTCCGCTGGTTATGCAGGTAGGATGGACAGCCCGTTAAACATCATGTTTAATAAGAAATGTATTCATATGATTGTGTCTTTAATTTATACAACACCTCACCTTGCACTGCGGTGAAGCTCTTAATGAGAACTGATCAGTGTCTTTGTGCGCTTTAAATGGACGTAATAGCAGCAAGCTAAACAGCCGGATTATTTCAAGTCGAATGTGTCGTTTTAAATTGCTTTACACAGCTCAGCTGTTACGTTTACAGCAGATCCGTTGACGTTGTTGTGCATAAAAGATGAAACCACTTTGTGGTGTGGAAGGGAGTTCACTTTTGACTTCATAGCTAGGATGTGTTTATTAAAAATACGAAGGGAGCAGAGTCAGTACATTACGTGTTGTATCGATATGACATGGTTTGGGCTGCGGAGAGATGATTTTATGTACAGATCGGGCAAATGTGGTCATGCTGTAAATCGTACATTATGAGGGATCCCTCCTGATGTGAGGAATGGTCTCCCCAGTGAGGTGTTTCGGTAGTGAACGAATCGTTGTTTTTGAACGAATCTTTTAAGTGAACGAATCATTCTCGTCACCTTACACACACCGCCTGTGGCTCCATTGATAGTTTTCGCTTACTGAAGTCTCTCCCTTTTGACTGCACACCTGTCTTCAGATACTGAGTGTAGCACGAGCAAGCATTTGATTGATTGGATTTAGCAATGCCAGTATCTTGGCAAAATGGAAATGTTTTAAATCTCTTATGTCCGGTTACGGTTTGGTCAGGTACCCGGATGCGCGGCCATATTGGCGATACTCGGATGTAAACAACAGCATATTGCACAGTTAATATGCTGATGAATATGTTGTTCTGCTAATTTATTCTGTCTAAACCACGGAAAACATTTGGAAGCTGCTAAATCATATAGAGAAGGACTTAGTAAGCAGGAAAGTGCATGATATTTTGACAAACTGAAGTTCGGTGGTAAAGATACATATGAGCAGTATTATCTTATAAGATATTAGCCTATTATTTCACCCATCTGACTGGAAATGATGAGAATTTTTTTTTTGTCAAGATTCTTGCCCTGAAAATCCTGGTTCAGTTTGGCCAACCACAAATGCTTTTTGTTCCTCAAATTTTTACACTCTTCTGCTTGATTTGTTACAACTTCTGGCAGTCTATAGTACTGCAACCTTGCTGAAAAAAAAAAACAGCTAAAACCAGCCTAGGCTGGTTGGCTGGTCTTAGCTGGTTTAAGCTGGAAATAGCTGGTTTTAGCTGATCTCCTAGACCAGCCTGGATGACCAGCTAAAACCAGCCAACTAGCTTAAGATGGTTTTAGTGTTTTTTTTTTGTTTGTTTTTTCAGCAGGGAAATGTTTTCCCGGTCTAACCTATTAGTACAGCCCAAAACATGACAACAATTAACCATTTTCAGCGGCAATAATCAGCTAAATTTGCGAGTTCTGTTCTGTTCAGTGGTATTACTTACATTCTGTGCCACCAATATGGCCGACTAATGAAACATAGTGAAAACGCTCTATATCTATATTTTCATATGCTACCATTATACTAGAGAATTTAAAGCTGGATATATTTACATAATAGAAGTTAATATATTTCTTAATTTTGGTGTCAATGCCATCCACCTTATTTTTCCTGTAAGAGTGGCCATTTGTAAATGTAATGGGTCTGGCTTCCGGTCTCATCCACGTCCAGCTATTTTTAGCTGTACAAAACAGTTTGTTTCGTTGCTTGATATTACAAATTGGTGTGTCTTGCCATATTATTTTAATGTATTATCTTAATTATAAACACACTGGTTTGAAGTGCAAACAGGTTTACCGTTTACTGCACATTTTTATATTCCTAATTTTTTCCCTATAGCGACTAATGAACCGAAAATCTCTTGACATTTGCCATTAAAATTATGCCAATTATAATGTCTTAAATGAACTATGAAAACCAGAATAAAGTCGTACAAGCTGCAATCCAGTTCTTATTGGTTAAAATGAGAATGAGGATATGCTTCGTTGTAATTTGGGGGGGAAACAATTATGATGATTTCTTAAAAGATTTGTAAGCAGGCAAAAAAAATAAAAAGGGTAATAAGCCTTATTTTAGTCATGAACCACTCAAAATGAATGATTTAATCACTCGCCCCTACCGGCGTAGTGATGTTACTGCATATAGAGTCACTGAATGATTCTTTCATTGAACTGATTCAAAAGAGTCACTGAGGTGAATCACTAGCGCTTATAGTGGGAGGGAAGGGGAGGGGTAGGAATGCAGTCCATACCGATGTGATGCCGCCGCTGCTGCTCTAAATGCCAGTCTCTGCCAGTGTAACTGCAAGTCTACGATCCAGAAATTACTGGACTGTTGCACCGCGCAAAACATTTCAGTAGCGTAGCTGATGGAAACGGCGTCCGGTAGACATGTGCGCGAACGTTTTCGGCGCGTTGAAAAGGTGAGAAATATGCTGCGCATTTTAGGATTGTGTCGGATAGGGTTGGCTGGTGTTCAGAAGCAATAAAAATGTCGTTCTGCGATGGGTTCATTCATGTAAATCCAGTCAGCGTTGTCAGATTATTTGTGAGGCACGCTCAGGTTTGTGCTACGTTCTAACTCTGCCTTATTGATTTTATAGTTCATGTCAAGGATGTAGACTACCGAGGGACGAACAAATGTAGGAATTTAAGAATCAGCCATTGCAAAACCTATATCGGGGGGACATGCTCTTGGTTCATGTATGAGGGTGCAGCTGTAAGACACTCTTCATGATGGCACAGATGATGATGATGATGATGAGACGTGTGTTGCATTCAGCCTCCACGAACAGATGACAGTTTTAGTTGATCTCACCGGTAACATCAGCATCAGAGCTGTGTGGACAGTTCCAGAATCTCGACTCCCTCCCTATAATATTAATGATCAAGTTTGAAGACCCCTGTATTAGTCTCAGTAACTGAAAAAAGAAAAGAAGTTTGGTCATTTTTAATTCTTCCAGGAGATTATCTATTCGATTAATAACATTTCCTTTAACTTTAAAACAACACAATCTCACAATATTTAATTAAAAACAGGTAAAACACCTGAAAAATGTATATGAGATTAATTCCTTCATATACATAGTATGCAGTACCTTAGGACATATTTTTACGGACTTTTCCAAAGTGTAGTTTGTTTATTATTTGTTACGTTAGTGTTTGTTGTATTCTGGCAACCACAGCTGCCAGTTTTTACCGTAAATTTAACAGGATGTTGTTTAGAGTGTACTTAAAAAAATTAAAACACTTTATGATCACTGTGATGATGATGAGATATTGCATTGCTTTCAGCCTCCATTAGGGCCCTACGTAATCCTTTTTATTTTTGTTCCCTTTTTCATTTTCCGACTTAGATTTTTCCTTTTTAAATGTTCTGGATTCAGTTTTTCCGTTTGAATATTTCTAGACTCTGTTTTAATAATTAAATTACATTTTATTAATATTGGCCCCTACTCCATTAAGTTTAGTCTAGTTAGTTTAGACCTCTGTCAGTTTCAGTAGGGCCTAGTTGTAAATAATACTGTGATTTAAAATTTGGTTTTCATTATTATTTAAAATCAGGTTGAGGGATAGAAGTACAGTTTGTTTAATGGATTAAACGGTTGATTTCTAACATACAAGCTGTTCAAAATGTGTTTCTGAAAAAAAAAAAAAACCCTCCATAAAACAGTCTTGAAAGTTGTGAGTTGTGAAAATGACATGGTCTAAGACCTTTATAGAGTTTGTGCTATTGTAAAAAATGTAAGGCGATCTTTAACAGTCCTGTTTCCATATGCATTAAATTCAGTATGGCATCTAACTGGTAAGGCAATATGTGACCCTGGACCACAAAACCAGTCTTTAGTAGCATAGGTATATTTGCAGCAATAGCCAACACTACATTGTATGGGTCAAATTATCGATTTTTATTTTATGCCAATAATCATAAGGATATTAAGTAAAGATCATGTTCCATGAAGATATTTTGTAAATTTCCTACCATAAATATAGTAAAACTTAATTTTTGATTAGTAATATGCATTGCTAAGAATTTAATTTGGACAACTTTAAAGGTGATTATTATTTCAATTTTTTTTTTTTGCTCCCTCAGATTCCAGATTTTCAGATAGTTGTATCTTGGCCAAATATTGTCTATCCTATCCTAACAAACCATACATCAACGGAAAGCTTATTTATTCAGCTTTCAGATGATGTAAAACGTCCCTTATGATTGGTTTTGTGATCCAGGGTCACTAATGTGTGTGATGTGGAATCAAGTTTGTATATTCACATTATTGATTGTTTTTTGTGTAACAGTGGCTTTAGGTGTTTGATTTAGAATCAGTGAAGTGGTTCTTACTGATAGTGTTAAGGGAATACAGAAAGCAAAAAAAAAAAAAAAAAAATTGTAGAAAACACCTACGGCTTACTCATTGGGCCTAGTAAGGAAAGGGCCAGCCATACAAATATTGTCCTAGGCCATGTGAATATGAGTGGTAGAATATAATTAAAGGAGAAGTCCACTTCCAGAACAAATTGTTTTTTTGAGGAAAACATTTCTGCATTTTTCCGATATGGTGCCCTGATTTTGAACTTCCAAAATGCAGTTTAAATGCGGCTTCAAACAATCCCAAATGCGGTTGTATCGATCCCAGCCGAGGGATATAATTTAAATACTTTTTTATTTTCTCAAATGCTTGTCTTGTCTTGCTCTCCCTGAACTCTGTATATTCTGGTTCAAGACAGTTAGGCTATGTCGAAAAACTCCAATCGTATTTTCTCCCTCAACTACAAAAATCATTTTAAAATCATCCTACATCGCTGCAGAAGTACTGACACAGTCTTTGCAAAGTGAACATGCAAAGAAGATCAAACACCCTTAACAAAAAAGATAAAACAGCGATATAGGACGATTTTAAAGTTGAGGGAGAACATGAGATGGGAGTTTTTCGACTCTAACTGTCATGAACCAGAACAAAAACAGTCCAGGCAGAGTATGACAAGACGAGCGTTTGACATTAAAAAGTATATAAATTGTATTATTTTTATTAAAATACCCAATCATTATGCTAGATAAGACCCTTCTTTCTCGGCTGGGATCATTTACAACCACATTTGGGATCGTTTGAAGCCGCATTTACACGGTATTTTGGAAGTTCAAAATTGGGGCAACATATCAGTATATGGAGAAAAATGCTGAAATGTTTTCCTCAAAAAACGTAATTTCTTAACGACTGAAGAATGAAAGACATGAACATCTTGGATGACAAGGAGGTGAGTACATTAGATGTAATTCTTTTTTTGGAAGTGGACTTCTCCTTTAAGTAGCATAGCTATATTTGCAGCAATATAATTTTTAATTAGTATTACGCTTTGATAAGAAGTTTATTTGGACAACTTTAAAGGTGATTTTCTCAATTTTTAGATTTTGCACCCTTAGATTCCAGATTTTCAGTTGTATCTCAGCCAAATATTGACCTATCCTATCATAACGCTTATTTATCAACGTAAAACAATTTGACCATTATGGTCCAGGGTCACGTGTGTGATTTGGAATTCACATTATTGATTGTTTGTTGTGTAACAGTGGCTTTAGGTGTTTGATTTGGAATGAGTTAAGTGGTTCTTGAGCCTTACTGATAGTGTTAAGGGTATACAGATGTCAAAAAATGTAGAAAAGACTTACGGCTTACTTATTGGGCTTGGTAATAGAAAGGCCACCCATACAAATATTGTTCTAGGCCATGTGAATATTAGCGGTAGAATAATTAATTGAGTCTGATGTGGCAGAATTCCATGAATGGTGAAAGAAGCAGGGAAGTATTTAGCAATGCCCACTGATAAGCTCTGGCATGTTGGCTCTTTGGCTCCACCCAGATTTCCTTGTCCAAAGTGATTGTCCCCATGTTTACTTGCGAGAAGTTGCAACCTATAATAAGAGGTCTTTTGTTGCTTAAATTACTGGATAGCGGAGAATGCTAAAGGAGGGGGAGACAGGAAGCTGGGTAGCAGGTGGAGCATCTGGACAGATGATGTTCTTCTGACTCATCCTTATCTGACCCTTCCCTCCACTCCTACAGTCACAGCATGACATCACTTTAACATCATACTGTTGCTCAACTATGGGAGCAGACATTTAACAAGCTAGGTGATTTGTTCATAAGCTGTTAGGTGTTTCTTAGGAGAAGAAGTATGTATTTGAGATTTCTGAACGCGATGGGTCTAACTGGTTTTGTTAGATTGGAGCAGTTGATTCTTTTCGATATGATGATTATTTTTACTTTTGACTACTGTAATCATTTTATTGACGCTGCTTTGTGTTTTCTTCTTGACAACGTTCTGGCTGTTTACCTGGTTATATAAAAGGATAGAGCACTCAAGGCGTACTTTTGGAGAGAAAAAAGCTATTGAGAGCAAGCCTAACATCTCCGATTCTGAGGTATACAAGGACTACATTCTGACACAATTGTGCATTAAAGTAATATTGAGGATTAAACACAGTTTAATATTTCACCAGCATCTTGATTACCACAGAAAATAATTTACACTAAAGCTCCAGTTTGTCTAAATTGTGCTGCTGTGGTGGGACTACTTTTGCATTTTATATATATTTTCATATTTACATATAAGTTTGGGGTCTGTAATTTTTTTTAAAGGGGACATATCATGAAAATCAGATTTTTTCCATGTTTAAGTGAACGATGTGATGTAGAAAGGGGATCTTATTAGAAAATTACCGCCCCTTAATCTGCATGTTTCGCAAGCGACAACGGTGTCCTAGTTCTAACGCCATGGCAAAAGTTTGAGCAAAGCATGCTAACTGTCCTGTCTTTGGCTGCACAGACAAGCACCGAACACTATTTAGAGTCCCAGCCTCAGAGGAGACAAGAGAGCAGTGGATTTATTAATTTATTTACTGCCGCCACACACATCTATAAACATGCGATTTCTTTCCCAGCTGTTTACCTTCACAGACATAACCAACTGTTTTTGTAACTCCTGTGTTTTTAACATATACTTGTGTGTATTTGACAGTTTAAGCGCAATAAGACATGAAAGAGAGCTTAGTTTAGTACTCACATGGCGTGTGACAGCTGCTTTCTGTGCATTCGCTTCTGATGTGTTTGCTCAGAAAATATCAGAAGTTTAAACTGATATGGCTTTAAAACGGATGACTTTAGCGCAAAAGACAAGATGTTGTTTTTGGCAGAGTATCTGAGATATGAGCTGGAAAAGTGGGCGGGGAGCAGCAGCTCATTTGCATTTAAAGAGACACGCACAAAAACACTATGTTTCTGCTTCCACTCAAAATAGGCATTTTCAAAAATATATAATAAATGATCTGTGGGATATTTTGAGCTGAAACTTCACAGGCACATTCTGGAGACGCCTGAGACTTTAAAGAAATTGATACTTTTATTCAGCAAGGAAACGTTAAATTAATTAATTCAGTATTGACATTTATAATATTACAAAAGTTTTATATTTTAAATGCTGTTCATTCAAGAATCCTAAATAAAATATGCCATCACATCATAACGTCACATCATATTTTGTTCTACAAAAAATATTAAGCAACACAACTGTTTTCATACTGATAAAAATACGAAATGTTTCCTGAGCAAATCAGTATATTACAATGATTAATGAAAGACTGGAGTAATGATGCTGAAAATATTACATTAGATAACAGTTCTTGTAATATTTCACAATATTACTGTATTTCTGTTCAAATAAATGCAGTTTTGCTGAGCATAAGAAAAATTATTTACTGTGGTAATCAAACTTCAAACCCAAAAATCATAAAACCTCCATTCAAACTGTTATATTAGATCACTTCAGTCTCTTTTTGATAACTTTTTGGGAAAAAAAAAGTTGATGTGCATTCATAGAATGTTCAATGTAACTGATGGTGCCATTGCAATATTTGCATTCGAACTGCAATTGGTTCATTATTGCATTTATTTACATACTAAATGTGTCTCGTCTCCATTGCATACAGACACAGCATATTGACTGTGTTGATTTATGTGTGCAGTCGACTAAAAACAAGACATGCTGAGTATAATGACAACTACAATGCAGCTCTGCAGAGTCAAACCTAACATTTAAATTTAAAACTTTAACCTTATTCTTTTGCTGCCTTGCAAGCACTGCTGTTTCCTAAGAAAAAGCAAATGTAATGTTGATCGTTGTATAAATAATACAATAATAAGAAATTACACACATCCTGTTATTGTATCCTTAACTTCCTGCTCTGGAAATGGCCACATAGAAAATATTTGTGCACTTCTTGTAGTTACATTGATCAGAAAGCATCTACCAGGAACTTAAATGTAAGTGCTCGGTAGCTCTGCATTATATTTAAAGCTTTCTGCAATCTCTTCCATGTCTGCTATTAAATGTATTTCATGAGCACTACAGTTTGGGTGCTAATAGACGCTGTCTCTTTAAGGACCATGAATATGATCTGTCTGTGACATCACAGACACTTCCCTAGGGGATAGCAGCGGCAGTCTGCTGCCAATAAAATATTGTCTAGGACTTTGAGGTACGACAGCACTGAATGGACTGTGTTCTTGAAGGGCATCTGCACTTAGGCATACTTAATTTCTTAAAACATTGCTGCAGTTCAGGCGTGTTGGTGCTTTTGGGTACACTTATATAACATGTGCTAGCCAGAATTTGCCATCTTTTTGTGGAAACGAATAGGACTATATGATATCACAACGCTGGCAGGTAGGAAGTAATCTTTCTTAGACCTTCCAGTAAGTTGGGTTGTCACAACCTGCCTGTAGTTGTCAAAATCAGATGAATGGGTTCATTACAGTAAGTCAGACTTGCTAAGCATGAATGGTTGCCTTTAATATTGGGAAGATTAAGCCAGTTATATGAGCCTTCTGATTCTTGGAAACTTTTTGTTTGTTCTCAAAGGTGTCCACCTAACAAATGGAGGTTTGTTTTAGTCCTGTGTCATGCATTCAGACAGCTCGTGTTTCTGCGGTGGCTTGCCTGTTTGGTTACTGTTTTGTTTATGATGGGTGTAGTTGGAAACATCTGGCTGAGTCAGCCTTAGTCATCACATCTGTATAACACGTACAACCTGTGCACAGAACTTCTCTCCTGTATTTTTCATCGTAGAAGTTTACCTGGGTTAGAAGCATTAACCCTAGTTTATTCCACCACACAATTATATCCTATCTTTATTTATTTATTTTTTTATTATTTTTCATTAGATATCCACTATGGAAGCTCATTTCTGCCACTAAAAAAAAAAGTTATTGCGACTTTTTATCACACAATTATGACTTTTTTTCTCTCTGAATTTTGAGAGAAAAAAAAACTAAGAATTGTAAGATTTAAATTTTTTTTTGTACTTTTTTTAAAGTTTAGACTTTTTATAGAGTTTAAGTTTAAATCTCACAATAGTCAGTTTTTTTCTCTCACATTTTCGAATTTATATCATGCAATTCTGAGGGACAAAAAATCTGAATTGTGAGATAAGTCCCAATTAACTTTATGCAATTACTGACTTTACAACATAAAATTGTGAGTTATTAAGTGACAATTGTAAGATATATAAAAAAAAATCGCAACTGGGGGAAAATATCAGCTCTTTTTTTCCCCTCAGAATTGGACTTTAGAACTCGCAATTGTGAGTTCCTATCACACAATTCTTAAAAAAAGTCAGAATTGCAAGAAATAAACTCGCAATTGACTTTATGTCTTGCAATTCTGACTTTATACTGTAACTCGCAATTGTGACCCTGGACCACAAAACCAGTCTTAAGTAGCACGAGCACATTTGTAGTAATAGCCAAAAATACATTGTATGGGTCAAAATTATTGATTTTTCTTTTATGCCAAAAATCATTAGGATATTAAAGATCATGTTCCATGAAGATATTTTGTAAATTTCCTACCGTAAAAATATAAAACCAAAAATTTTTGGTTAGTAGTATGCATTGCTAAGAACTTCATTTGGACAACATTAAAGGCGATTTTCTCAATATTTTGATATTTTTGCACCCTCAGATTCCAGATTTTCCAGTAGTTTTATCTCGGCCAAATATTGTCCCATCCTAACAAACCATACCTCAATGAAAAGTTTATTTATCCAGTTTTCATATGATGTATAAATCCCCATTTCAAAAAATTGAACCTTATGACTGGTTTTGTGGTCCAGGGTCACAATTGTGAATTCTGAGTAAAAAATGTCTGAATTGTGAGATAAAAAGTCGCAATTACCTTTGCGCAATTACTCTGACTTTATAACATAAAATTGCGAGTTAATAATGCGTCACTTCCGTTATGAGCGCAGCTGGCGCGCGCCGACATTTGAAATAACGAACTTGATTGCGCAAAAGACGCGATATGTGAACGGCTCTATCACGCGAGTACTAAACAGCGCTGTGAGATCTAGTGTGAAACGCTTGAATTCGGTGATGAACACAAATGACTCTGATTCAAACTAGTTTAAAGCTGTGTGCAACGAGTCAGTCAGAAGGCTTTTCAATCTACATATCGCCATCATTTACTGTAGTAACACTCACCGTACCATGGTATTGTGGCAGCAATGTGGGATATTCACATTGAAGTTTATTACAGGAGTAATGGTATATAATTATAGTATGTATGTATTTGTGATTAAGCTATAGCATGTGTGCATTTATATTGAAAGTTTTTAGACTGCCGTTTTTCATACAAATAGGCTACCTAAAAAACCATGTAGTTATATTTTTACCATGGTATTGAGGTACCATTATGTGTGGTTTTAACTGTTTAACTGTAAAAATTACATCAAGCTACTATCAAATGTGCATTTTTAAGAGACAAAAAAAGTGATATTATTATTATCATAATCATTATCAGACAACCCAAATCTGTTTCTTGATTTGAAACAATATAACTCATTAGAACATGCAGAAATTAATTTTTCTATTTAGATATTTATTTTAAGGAAAATGAATGGTCTGGTTTCTACACCTTTCACTTTGGAGCAAAAATCTGACTTTAAACTTTAAAGAAATAAAGTTTTGACATTTATCGTGATAATTATCGATATCGACTGATATGAAAAAAAAATTATTGTGATAATTCTTGTGCCCATATCGCCAGCCCTATTTTTTTCCCACTCAGAACTGGACTTTCTAACTCAAAATTGCGAGTTACTGTCTCACAGTTCTAAGAAAAAAAGTCAGAACTAAACTCACAATTGCAAGGAAAAAGTCATTGTGAGTTTATATCCCGTAATTCTGACTTTATATTGTATATCGCATTTTCTAGTTTATATCACGCATTTCTGAGGAAAAATTCTGAATTGTGAGATTAAAAAGTCGCAGTTACCTTTAAGCAATTACTCTGACTTTATAACATAAAATTGCAAGTTAATAAGTGCGAGTGACAATTGTGAGATAACTCACAATTTTAAGAAAAAAGTCTGAATTATGAGAAAAAAAAAAGAGAATTGCAAGATATAATCTCGCAATTGAGAAAAAAATTCATTGTGAGTTTATATCCCCCAAATCTGACTTTATATCTTGAAATTCTGACTTTATACTGTAACTTGCAATTGCAAGTTTATATCATATAAGTTCTGAGAAAAAAATAGTCAAAATTGAGAGAGAAAAAGTCGCAATACCTTGTTTAAAAAAAACATTCAGTGGCGGAAACAGGCTTCCATAATCCACTAAAAATTACACGCTGGCTAAAATAATTTAAGAAAAGAAACATTTGTTTGTCACCATATGTTTGCCTGATGTCATTTGGTAATTATTCATACATTTTTAAGTGGGTTAGTTTAAGACTTCCTTCAAAAACAAACAAACAAAAAAAGAAACAGTGGATATTTAAAGAAAAGTGTGTTAGCTGCTTTTGCCATATAGTTAAATTTTTTTGCAGTGTAAAAAATGTGTATGTGGTGAAAGGAAAAAAAAAAAACAATTCTTTTTCACAATATTCTATATAGTCTGTTAATTGTACACAGACAATAAAAAGAATTAGCAAAATGCTGTTTAAAGTAGTTTTTCCTGCAAAGTATTTAATGTCAGCTGCCCATAAACGTTTACCCATAAAAGTAACCGCTTCTCTTTTACTTGTATTCCATTTCACTCTCTGTATTATCCCAACATCACCCTCTCACTATTTCCATATCCTGTCCAGCTCTCAACTCTCTCTTCTCTTTCAGCCTGTTTAGGAAACCCTTTGATGGTGGGAAGAGGACAATGGATCATGGCAGTCAGCAGCCACAGACTCAACAAATGCCAGGACCCTTCCCAGGTTTTGCAGGACCCCAGGGCTCGTACCCAGGGCAGCACCCATCCCTGTTACGGCTGGATGAGGTGCAGAGGGAGATTGCCACCCTGGGCCCACAGGTGTGCACTTACAGCGGCCTGCAAAGCGACAGAGAGTACAAACGACTGGAGCGAGACCTGACCCGATTACTGCTGGAGGTCGATAAGGTCAGGACAAACCATCAACTCCAAAAAAACGTTTTTTTGTGAAAAATGAATTTCATTCTTCCTGATCATGTTTTCTTTCCCAACCCAGGTGGAGACGGAGGGCCGGCCGGAGCTTCAGCAGGCTCGAAAGCGTGCGGCAGGAGAGGTCGAGGGTCTGCTTCGCTACCTGGAGGGTAATGCTACGCATCCGTCTCGACTGGCCATTGAGGAGCTGACCCAGGAGGCGCAGAACTTGCTGAATGAAGGGGTTGTGGGGCCGTTCCGGCAGGGCCAGGCTCAAGATGCCTTTGAGATCAGTGAGGAGTTGGTGGAGGCTGTGCAGGACGTGGCCATGCGGATGGCTCAGGTTAAGACGGGTGGGAGCGTACCGCTAAGGAAGGCCCGTTACAAAGCGTTGACACGGATCTGTGCCGTACAGGAAATACTGGAGGGTCGTGTACGCACTCATATGTTGGCGCTGCCGTTGTCCGATGAGACACACGAGGCTGTGCAGCGAATTAATCAAGTCATGGCGCAGGTGAGACTGAGAAATTGCAACTTACATCCTAACCAGCAAAAAAAAAATCAAAATGTACACTACCGTGCAAAAGTTGACACTGAAAACTTAAGTAATGGTTGCTGAAAATTCAGCATTATATCACAGGAATAAATTACATTTTAAAATATATTTAAATAGAAAACAGTTATTTTAAATTGTAGTAATATTTCACAATTTTTCTGTATTTTTGATCAAATAAATGCAGCCTTGGTGAGCATAAAAGACTTCTTTGAAATGCACTGCCATTCAAAAAATCGAGATCAGTTAGATTTTTTTTTTTTTTTTTAAGTTTCTAATACTCATGAAGGCTGCGTTTATTTGATCACAAATATAGAAGAAAACTGTAATATTGTGAAACATTATTGCAATTTAAAAGAATGGTTTTCTATTTTAATCTACATTAAAATATAATTTATTTATGTGATGCAAAACTGAATTTTCAGAAACATTACTCCATTCTTTATTGTCACATGATCCTTCAGAAATCATGCTAATATGCTGATTTATTATCAAATTTATTATTGAAAAGAGTTTTGCTGCTTAATATTTGTTTGGAAACTGATACTTTTTTCAGGATTATTTTATGATTAATGTTAAAAGGAACAGCGTTTATTTAAACAGAAATCTTTTCTAACACTATAGTTCAAAAGTCCTTTTTTTAATTTTTTTTTTTTATAGTTTTATCTAGCAAGGATGTATTAAATTGTTTAAAAAAATGTGATCAAAGTAAAGACTTATGTTTCTATTTTAAATAAATGCTGTTCTTACCTTTAAATTAATGCTGTTCTGTACTTTTTTATTCATCAAAGAATCCTAAAACCTACTACAGCTTCCAAAAAAAAAAGTATTAAGCAGCACATCTGTTTCCAACATTGATAATAAATCAGCATATTAGAATGATTTCTGAAGGATCATGTGACACTGAAGACTGGGATTATGATGCTGAAAAATTCAGCTTTGCATCACAGGAATAAAATACATTTTAAAAGTATATTAAAATCTAAAACCATTATTTTAAAATGCAACAGTATTTCGCAATATTATTGTTTTTTCTGTATTTTTGATCAAATAAATGCAGTCATGATGAACACAAGACTTCTTTAAAAAACATTAAAAATCACACTGATCTCAAACTTTTGAATGCCAGTGTACATTAAAAATCGTACTGAGCTCACTTTTGAATGGCAGTGTGTATGACCTCACTTTGAATGACCTCATTTTTTAAAGAATGTTTTGATTTTAGCCATGAAGCAACTTAAACAGTGTTGACAGTAAAATAATGACAACCTGAAATGAACTCATCTTGTGTAGGTGAGTGGTGCTCGCTGCCAGGAAGTGGCTCTGCTGATGGGTCTCAGTGGGCGTGATAGCTGTGCCCACCTGGCGAGAATCCTTACAGAGCTATTGGTTGAACTGGACGCCCTGGATGTGTCTAGTAATGCTGCGGTGAGGAACTACAGAAAACAAGTGGTGGAGGAGATCAATGGTCTGTTAAAACATCTCGACCTAGAGGGGGAAGGAGAGGACACGCGCAGGTAACGCCAATAACACACTAACTACAATATGCAACGAGTGAAATGCAGTTTTTTGTTTACTTTTGCTACATTTAATTAGTCTTACATTAGGTGAAATTTTAAAATGGAAATTTGAATGAGTATTTTTTTTTTTTTTTTTAAATATGCTTTTAAAAGTTTAGGTTTTATATATATGAAAGTTTTGAATAATTAATTTTTTTTGGAAAGAAATGTGCGTTACGCTCACTAAGGATGTTTATTTGATCAGAAATAAAGTAAAACTGTAATACTGTGAAATATGATTGCAGTTTAAGTTTTTTTTTTTTCATTTAATATATTTTAAATTGTCGAGAAAACATAAACTCTTAAACGATTAAACAAAACTCTTAATTTCTATTATTAAAAGTTACATTTAAAATAAATTATTAAAATTTTACATACATTAGCATTCAAAAGTCTGGGGTATCACAGTTTCCACAAAAATATTAAGCTGCAAGTTTTTTCAACATTAATATAATAAAAATGTTTCTTGAACATCAATTGTTGAGAAACATTTTAAATATTAAGAAAACATTATTGTTATGAATGTTAAAAACATTTGCTGCTTAATATTTTTGGTAAAAACTGATACTGAAAACGACTATTTTTTTTTAGAATTTATGTTATTTTTTTTCATGTTGTTTTTCAGGATTCATGAACCTTAAAATAAACAGAATTTATTTGAAATAATAGAAATCTTTTGTAACAATACGTTTTTTTACATTTTTAATTCATATGCGTGTGTGTGTGTGTGTTTGTGTGTGTGTATGTGGACTTGTTTTTATATCCTTGTGGGGACCTAAACCTGAATACACACAGACTCATGGGGACTAGTGTCACCGTGGGGACCTAAATTGAGGTCCCCATGGGTACAAAAGCTTATAAATCACACAGAATGAGTTTTTTTGAGAAAGTAAAAAATGTGTGTGTGTGTGTACTATGTATATAATACATATATATAATTTTTCTTAAATATATAGAAGCATGTATGTGTAATAAATATACACCGTACACACACACATATTATGTAAACATAAACTTATTTTATCGCAGTTAATTGTTTGACAATCGTTACTCATTTTTAACCTATATTAATACAGTTAACTCATTGTACCTCCAGGTATGATCTAGCGCAGAATGACTCGATTCGTGAAATTGAGGCGATCAGGGGTCGCGTCTCAGTGCTGCGTGAGGAGGTGCTCCGGCACGGTGCTGCGGGACAGGGGACGGAACTGCAAGGTCTTCTCACGCACCTGGATCAGGTGGACACGGGGCGAAATCCCTGCATCCGGGAGGCGCGGCGCAGGGCCGTGTTGGAAGTCCAGGCGCTCATCACCTTTCTAGACCTTTGGGAAGCCCTAGGACGGCGTAACCCCGGACCGGACGAGCCTCCGCCTCATGCGGCCGTGTGGCGTGTCTTAGCCAGCCTGTGTGACCTGCAGGCTCAGGTTTTGGGCTTTGACGGCAAGAGGGCTGACAAAAGCTACATGGTATTGGAGGAGCTACTGACCAAACAGCTTCTTGCACTTGATGCTGTGGACCCTCAGGGCGACCAGGGGACCAAAAATGCCCGTAAGCAAGCTGTTAAACACGCCCAGAATATCCTTAGTTACCTGGATATGAAGACAGATGAGTGGGAGTACTGAGCGGGCCGATAAAAGAGGCTGCGAATAAGGAGTTGCAAGAAAAAGGCAAATGCTTTTTTGCCTCTTGTGCGACATATGAGGACACGGTCGTGCCGAGGATACAGGCCATGGGCGGAATTTTTAATTTGTATATAAAAGACTTTGTGTATCGCCGTGGGCAGTGAGACTGTTACCCGTGATGCACTGCACCTGCTGCTTTATTGGTCCATTACTGGTCCCTGAAAACTGCCTTTCTTCTGGCAGAAGAAAGCGCGGTTTCTACTGCACATGAAACGTTGGTTTTCATGACAATAACCCATGATCTTTTTAGTTGAATCTGTGCTGTTGATTGGTGTGGTGTGGTGCTAAACCCTATTCTGCTGCCAAAATCTGCTTCCTGCTTTTTCCCACATGCCTGGGTGGAGCACATTTCAGTCTTTACCACGGTGTGAGTACATCAGCTCTTTATTCCTACCCAGTTAGAGCCATACAGGAGCGCATTATCCCGTTACGACCACAACAGGTTGTGCAACGGGCCATTTCCTGTTAATCACATATAATGGAAAAGGTGGCCCAAGCTTAGTGTTCATAGGTTTAATCTCTTCTCTAAATTGCACTTTTAGAGCCTGAGCTTCTCTCGCTACAGTTATTAGCCACATATAAACAACTTAAAGTGACCCAAAGGGAACAATACTTTTGCATTTTCTTGCATTTTCTACATATATATCCCAGTTTATGTTACGAAAATCATCTTGCAACAGATGAGAGTGAATAAACATTGGTTTGTGACATCAGTTTAAAGGTGAAATGTAATTTTTGCACCATTAGTGTCACCAATTGAACTCAGTCTCATGGTATTTAATATGAAATTAAACACTTCACCTTTAAAGACGACTCAAGGACAGCTAAAAAAAACAATCAATCCAGTTTCTAACCCTTACTGCAGTTCTGTTAGATTTCATAGGGGACTGTGGCCAAAATTGCAATGAAGTATTGTCTTTAGAGACGTTTCTTAATACTGTTGATAAAGAGGATAAAGAATAGAAACTAGTTCACAGGGTTTCTTGTCTTCTCCATTGGTTTTTTCGCTGTTAGGCAAAAAGTGCCTGTGCCAGCGACTAGGGAATCGAGCCTAAAGTGAAAGTGTGTGTGTCTGTGATTGTTTAAAAGAAGTGGTGCGTGCTATTTTGGTGGTGAGACTGATCAAAGTGGACAGGGGCGTTCTAGGACATTTTCATCGGAGCGGCAGGGAAAGACAGCAAGCTATCAAACAAACTCAAAAACTGTGGCAACATGCACAGATCAATGTGACCCAGATCTGTTTTTTTTCTATTACACATGACCAATCTGGGGTTTTTGGGATGTTGGTATGAACAAATATAGATTTGGTTCACTTTCGTATGTGGGAATAAATTGGATAAACTGAGTCCCCCATGCAATCTTTGTTGTGAATTCAGGGAGGGTTTTCATCATATTTGCACAATGGATTTACCCTTGGTTTGAATCAAACAAATGTATGATTTACACTTTATAAAGTACTACATGTAAAGGTGCAAAAGTATACTTGTATAAATGGTTGTATTGTGGAGCTTGGTTTGAACTGTGACACTTATTTGGCACCGCTGTGGATTTTTCATTGGCTGATATGAAGGCAGTTATCTACAGAGCAGGGCCTGTATTCACAAAACATTTTATCTTACCACTAAGAATCCTCCTAAATGCAAGTAAAAGTTGTTAGCTATGAGTTTTCTCTTAAAACCTATTCACAAAGCTGCTGAGAAAATGATGTCAGCTATGGCTTGTTGCTATGGATGATGTCAGCATGCTTACTAACTATGCACACAGTGGTTGGCTGATAAGGGAGGGCTCTCTGTCAGAGATTACTGTAGAACACAGTATTATGTTGCCATATTCAAATAAAGTTTTAAAATTAAAAATGTTGCCACATTCAAATAAAAATGTTAAAATGCAGGCTAATTAAACAAGTATATGTTGAGCTATTTGTCAGCTTTTAGCGCATTAGCATATAAACAGCCTTTTTATTAACAGAATAGATTAATCATGGCTAATAGTAACATGCAAATGTAAAAGAAAACCGAACTGGACGCAACTTGTTAATGAAAACAAGGATATAATCAAAAGAAAATCTGGAGTTGGGATAACCTCCAAAACCAAAAAAGGTGTGTGGGAAAACATATGAGTGCAAATAAATGCAGCGTGTTTCTAAAATGTTTACTTTCCAATGCAGATTGCCGGCAAGTGATTTGGTCATAATGACTCAGGTGTCCTTTTCACTACTCCTAACGTTTCACAGATGTAGGAGCTAGTTTTAAAACGTTTGGTGAAATACTCTTAAAGCAAAAATTTAGGAGTCCTAAATTTAGGATTGACACACCCATTGTTTTTAAGATTTTCTCCTAAATCGGCAAGTTATGAGCTACCTTTAGTCTTAAGATGTTTTGTGAATACAGGTCCAGAATATATACCAATATATGATAATATAATAAGGCAACAGAGTGCAACAGTGAGGTTCTAGATGTAAAAATCATGTTCATTTTCTCCACAGAGGAATTGATTTGAATAACTTGCTACTCTGAACTGTATGGTGGTTAATAAATATATATATATATATATATATATATTTTTTTTTTTTTTTTTTTTTTTTTAATGGATTTAGTTTATGAGTTGACCGATATGTGTTTTTCAGGGCTGATACCGATTATCACAGATCAATATATATATATATATATGAAAATTAATGTCAAAATTAAGAATAACAATGGCTCTGACAAAAAATGCTTTAAAATGCTTTAAATATTTATTGGCAAATCGGTTTTGAAAATGACTGATACCGATAACTATAAAAATGCTTAATATCAGGTGGCCAGGCCAACAATCAGTCAATCCCTAATTTCATTACTTCAGCTTGTTTAAAAATAGTTATGTTCAACACTACATTACCCATGATTCCGAAAAGAAATCTCCACCAGCTAGATAATTGCTTCCATGAACCACAGCAAATCTTGTAGGCTCAGTTTATGACTGAAATATACATATATGAATTAATATTTTTATATTTGATTGTTTGTGATTCGATCATGTCATTCGCACTGAAAATAAAGGTTCCAAAAGGGTGTTTTTGCGGTGATGCCATAGAACAGGGGTGGGGAACGTTGATCCTGGAGGCCCGGTGTCCCTGCAGAGTTTAGCTCCAACCCTGGGAAAAATGCCAACCTGTATCCTAAAGACCTTGATTAGCTTGTTCAGGTGTGGTTGATTAGGGTTGGAGTTAAACTCTGCAAGGACACCAGCCCTCCAGAATCAATATTTCCCACCTCTGCCATGGAAGAACCATTTTTGGTTCCCCAAAGAACCTTTCAGTGAACAGTTCATTAAAGAACCATTTAAAGAACCTTTTTTCGACTAAAGAACCTTTTCTGCATTTGGAAGGTTCCATGGATGTTCAGGGTTCTTCATAGAACCATTAATGCCAATAAAGAACCTTTATTTTTAAGTGTTCATAGGATTATAGTTTTCCCCACATTAAAACTAAGAAGTCTTGCACCTTTTTTGTCTGATTTTCAAATACTTTTGCTGCAAAGTTAAACTCGTAGCTGGTTGGTTTGGTTCGGTTCATGGCTTATAACTCATAAATGAAGACTTCCTTAAAAAAAACCTCTATGGGAAAACGAATGGAAGAAATACTTCTGGAACCAATGCTGCTGTAAAAGTGGCTGTGCACTGTTGCACTCCTTTAAAACAACACTGAAATTTAACAGGCATTTATTTGCACACTATTTATTTGATTCAATAACATACTTGAAAATGGATATCCATCCAAGGCTGTTTGTAAATTTGCGAAAGTGATGCTGTTATCAGCTAGTGCCCGAATATCAGCACAATTGCACTACATTGATCAAACAATTAGTAATGGTAAAAACTAAGAATATAAGTTAAATGTTCAAACTTAATATAATAAAAACGCCATTGTATTTTATTATGTAAGTTGTTGAACATGTCAGCGCCAGTATGCATAACACACAGCAGTGGTATTTTGGAACAAATCGCTTGAGTGAATAATTCAGGGACTCACTCCTCAAGTTAATTTTTGAATGAATCAGTGTTTTTAATGAATCAGCATTGCCTGTTTAGAACAAATTTTATATGGGCCACATTTAAAAGGTCATGTAAACAACCCCAAAACCCTGCATTTAAAAAATTAATTAGGCACTTTGGCTTGCAGTGTGAAACGGTCTGTTAAAACCCCTTAGAGATTGTTGAGAAAAGATGTAGGAGTAGCTTGTCTGTGGCTAAAACGCATGAGTATCCAGTTCCACTGTTTAAAAATTGATCACAGAGGCCAGGTGATGGTCGTACACCTTTGCCAGCTCTAACGATGAGTATAATTTTGGGAAATAACATATTGTGTCATCTGTATCATGCTGTGCTATCGAGTCTCTCTGCTCATTTGAGCTATCTGTGCTGTCATTAGGCTATAATGGCTTGTTTTGAACTAGAACAGTGACAGACCTCTGTTTGGTGTTTATTTCAGGCATGTCCCATTTGCTGTGGACACTACCCTCTGTCCTGCTCCAGATAAGGGCACATGCAGATTAATGAACTGTTAGCAGACATGCAGCAACACCCCAGTTATCATCAATGAAATCAGGTTGTGCTTGGAATAAACCCAGACACTCTTATTGGAGGGCATTCTTGTTAAAAAATGACAATAAAGACACAGGGTCTGGAAGTTATAAGCGGTGCTGGAAAAGAAGGGAGCTGCAGAAAAAAAGGGAAAAAGCAATAGGTCGTGGTCAGAACAGATTAATCCAGACTCTGTCATGAGACGGCCATTGTCTGGCAGACTCCCTGCGGTGGGCAGAGCTGGCAGTTCAGCTGAGGAGGATCCTACATCAGTCAAGGTGAAATACACGCTCCAGCAGCACTTTAAAGCAACCTTGCACTAAGCGTTGGCGTTGTTTTGTGCACCTCTTCTAAACCCACAGAGATGGCAAAGATGTGAGCTAATATTAGCAATGTCAGTTCTGCGCAACCAGATTTTTACTGTTTGCGAGGATTATGCTGTTTTTCTAGCACAACATGCATACGCTGCATACACACTGCAGGTATATTTTGCAGGTTGACTATCCTCATTAAATCCATGTGATGTAACTATTTGTTAATGCAGTGCAAATGCTAATTATGCATGTAGATTGTGCTAGAAAAGGACAGGAATGTATCTCATTTGCAAATGTTGATACCTATGCCCAGTGCAGAGGATCTCTGCCTTGAGGTCGCCAGAGGTTTTGATTAACTTGAAGATATGACGGGCTGTTTACACAAGATCCTTAAACAGGGCTTTTTAAAGCTGAACTGTCAAAATGCAAAAAAACTATGTAAAATATATTGTTATTCTTAAAGTTGTGATGAAAATAGCAAAAAGTATTTTCTTCCATTAGGTGATGTACATCTAATTGAAACAGATTATCGAAAAAAGAAAAAAACTAGGCTGGGGAATTGTTTCAATTCATGGTTTGTTTATTGGTTGGAGGCAGATCTGCTAAATTTAAAGCGGTAGGGTTTAAGCACATTAAATTATATGAAGAAGAGGTCGATTAAAAAGAAAATATGTATTCATTTTAAGTGGCTGAGTGGGTCACTGACCAAAAAAAGTTGGAAAGCTCTCCCAAAAATTTGGCTCAACACAACAGATTACTAAAATCTCCCAGATGTTAATGTTTGCAGTCAGTCTCCCAATAATAGCTAACAACAAACAGGTTAAACGGTTGCCATTTGTGTTTCTTCACAGCCACAAAAATGCTGTCAACTATTACAACTTAAATTCTGTTCACACTCAAAATGATCATATCAGAGATTCAATTTGACACCGTGTCTACACCGGATGTGATAGTTGTCCACCGCGCAACAGCCTTAGGCTGTCTACCAGGGTTGCCAGGTTTTCACAACAAAACCGGCCCAATTGATCCTTCACAAAGAATCGCCCCCTTTCTTACTGTTGCTATGTTTGACAAGCCATGGCACTGTCAGTTCTCACACATCATTTTCTCACACAATGAAAAATACATTACGGAGCAAAGAGTGAACTGACAACATACCGACAGGCAAGACAGAGCAGGTTACTTTAGGTATGAAGCAAAGTCTCAGCTTTCAAATTTTGTCTTTTTTTTTTTTTTTTTTTTTAAGAAATTCAAACAATAAATGCTGTTTTGTGGCTTTTTAATGTGCTGTGACAGATTGCTGCCTCAGCTCAAACAGCATGTCAATCAATCATCTCTTCCTCTTTGGGTCATTCCATGAAATCAGTGCTTTTTCCACTTGGAAAAATTAAAAAATAAAATAAGTTTAATCAATATTTTTAAATACCCATGAAATGAAGACACCTTAAAATAGGCATTAGCTCAATAATATACCGAGTGTGACCTTTAAAATGTTTGAATTTTACACAGACAATCTTTAATACCAGGGTCAAACCTAATCAATGTCATCCCTGTTACCCACACGTCAAAACCTGTTACTCTAAGAAGTAACAGGTTGACAGTAACAGGTTTGGCAATTTATAACAAATTTGCGAATTGCTAGTTCACAAAAGTATAGATTGTATACATGAAAGGATTTTACTTGTAGATATTGATTGTTAAATGTAAGAAATGTTTAAATTTACATTTGAAAAATGGTAACAGGGTTGACATTGCATGATGGCTCCCCCTCAGCCAAGCCTCATAAATCATCAAAAATAGAACATTATATACCAGTGAGTAAAACATGCTTATGTGTTAAGTGTTGGAATCCTGTTTGAGAGTTGATGTAACCTCCTAGAAGTAATGTCACTTGAATGTACATTACTTTACAAGGATTTTTTAATGAGGGTAACAGGGCTGACATTAAATCAGGGAACACCAACAAAATGATTTATATTTATAGACAAAATGCATACTTATGCCAAAAACATTGCTTAGCAATGAGACTGTATTTAAAACAATATGCAAATGTGATTTATATATATATATATATCTCATTTGCCTTCATTTTGCAAATTAAAAGTCCTGCTGAAAAAGAAAAATCGGAGAGGGACAGGCCAAAAACCTTACCTTTATCAGCGTAAATGCTATTTAAATAATTTAAAATAATATTTGACTTATGTTTTTAAGTTGCACATTCATTTGTTGTTATATTAAATCTATGTTTGATTATTTCTTAGGGACGCAAAAGGCACAGATTTTGTGGAATGACCCCTTTACTAGATATAAGATGAAATAACAAATTTCTCTATACACCGACGTAAGTCCACCGGCATTAATCTACTCTCCTGTCTGGTTTGTTTGTCGGACAAAAATGGCAGATTCTCTGTTATAATTGGTCACATTGCCTTTCAATCAAACTCCCTGCAAAGGTTGCTACTCAAAACTAGCCCAATCACATTTTGCAGGGGGTCCACCAGTAAAAATTGCATTTATGGGGGTGAAATACACATTGTTTTTGGTGGGGTTCCCCTGGTAAAATTCGTATTTCAGGGGCTAAATATTACATTATTGGGGTCGCTTTAACCCGCAGACATGAAACAATCCGCGACAACAGTTTTAGAGTAGCTTAATTGGCAACATGCGACAAAGCGACCATTGCAAATCATCTGAACTTTGTGTCGTACGTCACAATGTTATAAATGGAACGAGGCAGCAGTTTACTGTCGGCGATTTGTCGTGTAACGTTGCGCTGTGCCGCATCCAGTGGAGACAGCATTATTGATTAAAATGGGTTATATAGAGGGGTTGCATTTACACAGTGTTACCAAGTCCGCAGTTTCCCCACAGAATTAGGCTACTTTAACACTGTCACCGCAAGCTGTTTTTCATGTCCGCTGGTTGAATCGACCCCAATAACACGATATTTAGCCACTAGAATACGAATTTTACTAGGGGATCCCCTCCAAAATAATGTATATTATCTCCCGCAACACAATTTTTACTGGGGGACCTCCTTCAAATTTTATTGGGATAGTTTTGATTTGCAATTGAGTGGCAACCCTGCACTTATGTCAAGTTTGGTCAGCTGCCCGGATGCACGACCATATTGAGCACAACAGCATAGATTGCACAGTTAATGTACTACAGAATATGTTTTTCTGCCATGCCACAACAGCTTGAGGCTGTCTGCACTGGATGTGAACAGCGACAGTTGCAAATCATTTGAACTTTGTGTCATTATGTCATAAACAGAATGCGGCATTAGTTTACTGTCGCCACATCCAGTGTAGACAGCATCACTTATTATAATGGGTGTAGACACGGTGTAACTCTGTACACCATACCCACATATTTTAACCTTCTTGTGAATACAGTAGCAAAGCTAGTTTGTTGCTATTTATACTTGGGGCAACCTGAAGCCACTTTAAAAACTAGTTTGACCAACAACCAGTTAGCCAAAGGTTTACCAGTCTTACTTATCAATTCAAATTAGAGCAGTCTAGCTTTTTGTAACTGATTTAAAAAAATTATGACCAGTCTAGAAAAAAAATTACATGACTAACTTTTATGCTTAGCAGGCCCCTAAATTGCATCTACCACTATTTCCACTGTGTATATGGCATCTATTTTTACATAGCCACTGCAACATTTAAATGTGACTTTCATACCCACTAAGTCCATTAAATAGGGCACAATGTACTAACACACAATGTACAATGCAGGAATATGAAGGAATTTTCCTTTATTTATTTTTTTTACAGGTGTTATATCCATATTTTGAATTATTCATTACATTATGTTGTGTTTTAAAGGGTATTAGACATGGCACAGTCCAAGTTCTTTTTCTTAAAATGTTAGGATCTTACATTTGACATGCAGTGTAAATCTACATCCAGATTCCATTAGCTGCCAGAGCCCTCGTCTCTCCACAGATCAACATAATCTGTCAGACGATTGGTCTGTCAGATCTGAGTCATGCCGATATCTGCAAAACTATCTCCATGGTTACATTCGCAAATCAAATTCTGATTGTCGAACGACACTCAATAGCAGATTATGGCACTTTATAGGTCAACGAGTACTCTAGGAATATTACAGATTCTTTTGTATGTGCTAAATATTACCTTGATTGTATTACAGGATGAGCTTTCAAAACAGAGATCGTTAACACTGACACCAAGTTCAGGCTCTATTCCTGCTGTAATGTAATGAGCGAGCATTGCACCCGTCTTTTTATATTTTGTTTACGCCAGTTATAGTCTTTATTAGTAGCGATATGACTGATGTGAGATGAGAGGTGGCAAAATTGATGTTCGGAGAAGTGTGATTTGTTAGAGGAGGAGTTCTCCTCATTTTGTGGATGCCACCATACTAAAGCTCATTACACAAGCTACAAACAACATGAAACCCATTACTCTATTTGCAAGATTGAGAATGTAATGAAGAATGTCCATCTTTTTTTATACCAAAGTTGTTTTTAACTTCCATTATCTTTTTAATCACTGAAACTCTAGAAAGCAGAAAAGCGAAAACCTCCCACTCTCGCTTTTGGTTTGACTATCTGTCTGGAAGAATGTGTTTTTGTGGTGATCTGTGAGATTGTCTAAATGTGTCATGCTATTTATGATGTTCGACGCATTGTGTATATTGTCTGGTTTATGCTTGTTTAAAAAAAAAAAAGCACATTAAGTTCAAACTGCTGTGTGAATGCTTTGGTCAGCGGGGTTGTTTGATTTTTACATGTCTAGATTGCTAAATAAAGGACGGTGATCTGAAAATAACCTATGTTTGTGGCAAAGTATTAATTATGGCCTGGGATCTTTCAACCTGTTTCCATGGCAACCCCTGGCTGTGCTCACAGAATAGGTGTTTGAAAAAAGGAACTGGGTTTGCCTGAAATGCAAAGCGTAGAAAATACCCCAGCACACTTAGTCTGCTAAATATAGGATTCAACAACGGCAATCCATCAACAGATTTCTGCATCACGAGTCAAATCTGTGACTAGTTACACTGAGCTTTATAATTGCTTACTGTACATATTAATATCAATCAAATTCAAATATTTTAATTGGTAAAGTATTGCAGTGTGATGATGCAGTAGCACTACTGCCTCTATTGTAACTTATGAATTAATCTAAATTTTTAATTACATTTAAACATGCATTAAAATTGATATTTCTGTAGTACATAAATGGGCCATTCTACAGAATTGGTTTAAAGTCAGTTGGAAAAATTTGTCCTTTTCCTCAAATTATGTATGTATGCAAATTGTATAATATCCAAGGTACACATTTCTAGTAATTGTGCAGTTAATTCATATTGGATTATGTGTCCTCTTCCCAAATTTGTCACTACCGAAACACAGTAATGTATAATTTAATAAGAAGGATTATATTGACCTATTAAGGTTTTGCTTATGTCTACCTTGTAAATATATTTTTTGCTATTTTATTAAAACATTTTCAGAGGTAAATCAATAACAATTACAATTTTAACAATATTTCAAGTGTGATTTATGAGATTTGTTATATTTTTAATCTAATGTTTCTTTGTAAAAGGCAAAAAGTTGTTCATACTGATTTCAATTAGTTTGAATATACATTGAACCAAATACTATCATAACATCTTAGTTGATAATTCTGTATACTTTATTTTTCACAAAACATCCCATGTTTAGGTAGTGACAATAATGGTTTGGTAGTGACCACATCACATTACAGAATTTTAACCCACATACTAAAACGCTACTAAAACATACTAAAATAATTTTTAAAAAAAATTGCAAAACTACACACACACACACAAAAAAAATGTGTTCCCTTCTGTCACTACTGAAATGATGACATGTTTTGGTCATGACTGTTTCAGTAGTGACAATTTTAAGTATTTTTGAGCCTACCTCAAAGATGCCAATCAGCACATGGTTAGCTAACACCGTTCTGAACAGCTGTACACAAATAAAAACAAACTTTTATGGGATAACACCTAAAAAAGTATGTTTAATTATAGAAAAAAGGTGTTTGGTATTGACGTTCCTTAAAGTCACACACAGATTTTCATACTTTGAACACATTTACCTCAAAATGATGGGACTCTCTACTCAGCATGTGGCTATGAGAGAGAGGGTCCACAAATATTTCCTGATCATAAATGTAGATGTGTAGTTAAAATCAGTCTCAGCCAATGGACTAAAGCATACACTGTTTCGGTAGTGACAAGAAAATGTGGGACAGCTGTTTTGACAATAATGGCTGTATGTTGAGTTATTTTCAGGGGACAGTAAATATACACTGCTACACAAGCTGCACATTGACTACTCTAAATATATCCAAGTTTCATTTCTAAAGTATTGTGCCTTGAGAAGATCTACTAAAATGATTGCTGAAATGTGAGGGGTGCACTCACTTTTGTGAGATACTGTATTAATAATTCCACATTATAAATGTATATACTGTCAGTTTTGTGTCATTTAAAGCATATTTGTGGAATAAAAGTATAAAATGTATAAACCCATACTGTTTAAACTTTTAAACTGTAGTGTATAAATGTAAATAAATTAATATAACTAATATTTTAACTAAGATATCTTAGATATGTTATTCATCTATCTACAACATTTTTTTAATGTATGTGACCACATCTTTTAGTTTGTAACTTTAATTAAAGTTACCTTTTTTGTATATGGATTACATAACATTGTTCTAGATATTCCTTCATCCTGCTATAAAATAAAACAAAAATAAAATATAAAATATAATAAAATAATAAAATATTGTGCAGCTGTGACGAAAATCCACCTTGTGACCCACCTCTACAACACATTTTCTGCATTAGCACTCATACAGACAAAAGGAAAGTCACTGTTTCTCGTCCCCAGGGCACTCTCACCCTGAAGCAGGTATTGATCTGGCAAAAAATTGTCTGTCTGCCTCTGATTCCACCAACATTACTGCAGCATATGAGGGACTGAAGAGAAGTCAACACAGGCTCATGACCTCATGACAGCAAGGACATCATGGCCCCTGAGGGATGTGTGACAGATGGAGAAACATACACAAACACAACCACTGTGGGACCCAAAACACTGAGACTACACTGAAAATCAAGAAATTAAGAAAAATTAAGCAGTGTAAGATGCTTGAATACTGCCATTATTAAAAGAGAGACAAACCACTATATACTGTTCAAAAGTTTGTGATTGGTAAGATTTTGTCTCTTATGTTTCATAAGTCTCTAATGCTCATGAAGTCGGCACTGATTTGATCAAAACAACAGTGAAAACTGTAAAATTGTGAAATATTACAACTTAAAAACAAATCTAATACATGTGACCCTGGACGACAAAACCAGTCATAAGGGTCATTTTTAAAATTGAGATTTATGCATCATCTGAGAGCTGAATAAATAAACTTTCCATTGATGTATGATTTGTTAGGACAATATTTGGCTGAGATACAACTATTTGACAAACTGGAATCTGAGGGTGGAAAAAATCTAAATATTAAGAAAACCACATTTAAAGTTGTCCAAATGAAGCTCTTAGCAATGCATAATACTAATCAAAAGTTTTGAGATATTTACGGTAGGAAATTTACAAAATATCTTCACGGAACATGATCTTTAATTAATATCCTAATGACTTTTGGCATAAAAGAAAAATGGATCATTTTGACCCAAACAATGTATTATTGTCTTTTGCTACAAATATACCCGTGCTACTTAAGACTGATTTTGTGGTCCAGGGTCACATATTCTTGTGATGACAAAGCTAGACTTTTAGCAGTCATTAGTCCAGTCTTAAGTGTCACATTTTTGGTAACATTATAAGTGCCTTTACTGTCGCTTTTGCAATAATGCACACAGACACATAATGCATATGCATATAACTGTATCATATTACAACACCTCACAGGAATGAAACTTGTTTGTTATTACAGTGACCACCAGATGGCAGCATGTGATTAATGAATGGCAATTCTGTTTCACAGCACAATGTCCACATGTCAGTTTCTGGAGTCCAATGCTAAACGAACTAGCAGTGACCTAGTGTCTTTAGTTCACTGCTTACAATGAAAGGTGATTAAAGTACAACAACACTGGGGCTCTAAATCCACTGACCAACTGGCTAAGAAGAGACTGAAAAATAAGATTAGACAGGTGCTTAACACCTTAATGATGTGCAGTACAGTAATTGCACTGTATTACCACTGTAGGTAAATTATTTCTCTTGCCTATCATCTGTTACGGATCTGTTTTCACATATCAGTTAAACAAGATAAATACTTCTGAACTTCATGGATATAACAGACATGACTTAAAACTTTGAGCTGTTCATCATGAGGCCCAGTTTAACCTTTCAGGGTTACATGTGCTCACTCCCACCCCCCACTCAGAAAACTTCAGCGGCTCTAGCATAATCCATGTGATCTGAATGTGCACACGTGTGTGCCATTGTAAACATGTTATGTAACTCTATTCCCATTTGATTCAGATCACACTTACACATGCATGTACTGTATGTTTGCAACAATGTCCTCTCTTAGAGAGATCACTGTATTATGTACGTGTGCTGTGTTACTTTAAACCTGTCTATCTATCTATCTACAGTATCTAAAATGGTTTCTTATTGGCCTGTTGAGGTCGATGGTGGGATAGTTCACCCAAAAATGAAAATTCTGTCATTATTCCCTCATGCTACTCTTGTGAACTTACGGCAAAGACTGACACGGAAGATAAGAAATTGTTAAATAATGTTGTTATTTTTGTTTTCTTTAAGCACCAAAAGTATTCTCATAGCTTCATAAAATTAATGTTGAACCAATTATGTCACATGGATTATTTTAATGATGTCCTTACTTCCTTTCTGGGCCTTGAATGGGTCAGTTTCATTGCTGTCTATGCAGGGTCAAAAAGCTCTCGGATTTCATCAAAAATATCTTAATTTGTGTTCTGAAGATGAACGAAGGTCTTATGGGTTTGGAACAACAAGACAGAATTTTCATTTTTGGGTGAACACTTTGACAGATTACACTGAGGCTACGTCTAATATGGGATTATTTTTGTGCCAATAAGAATGAACGTAACTTTATAAAACTGAACGTAACTTTCCAAGAAACGATCAAAAATATGCCACTGCAAAAGAAGAAAAACACAATGAAAATGAAAAAATGAACTCAGTCGCACGAATTTAACATGCTCTTCAAATATGCTTCATTCTTTGTTAATGATTTTCAAAGAATCGTTTTCGCGAATCATGGATTCTGAATGCGTTGCCACAGCTTTCGCTTACGCTTCGCAAATTTTCGTTTGCTGTTTTGGCACAAACCTCTCGTGGGGGCGGGCTTAACAGCGATCTACTCTGATTGGCTAATGAGCTTTTGATGGACAGTTGCTCTCTGACCTGGAAGCACGGACGGTGACGTCAGTG
This sequence comes from Labeo rohita, assembly GCF_022985175.1. Lineage (NCBI taxonomy): Eukaryota > Metazoa > Chordata > Actinopteri > Cypriniformes > Cyprinidae > Labeo > Labeo rohita. Next base: position 9,350,065 of record NC_066881.1, on the reverse strand, counting down.
GCGCAATACGTCGTGCTTTGTTTATAGAAACTATCAGAACTGTTGCACACTGTACATGAATAAAACTTTTATCGATGTTATTGATTAACGTTACTTTAGCAACACGAACTTCAAGCTGCCCTGAGGGACAAGCTGAGGTGGAAGATGATGCCGCTCCGTGTCTCTCCTGGGAGCTCATCTTTAGAAACTAAGAGACGACCGTAGGTGAAATACTAATAACATTAATACTTAATATAAACAAAGCACGACGTATTGCACACCGCAACAACTTTCCAATATGTGCGCCACTGACGTCACCGTCCGTGCTTCCAGGTCAGAGAGCAACTGTCCATCAAAAGCTCATTAGCCAATCAGAGTAGATCGCTGTTAAGCCCGCCCCCACGAGAGGTTTGTGCCAAAACAGCAGACGAAAATTTGCGAAGCGTAAGCGAAAGCTGTGGCAACGCATTCAGAATCCATGATTCGCGAAAACGATTCTTTGAAAATCATTAACAAAGAATGAAGCATATTTGAAGAGCATGTTAAATTCGTGCGACTGAGTTCATTTTTTCATTTTCATTGTGTTTTTCTTCTTTTGGCAGTGGCATATTTTTGATCGTTTCTTGGAAAGTTACGTTCAGTTTTATAAAGTTACGTTCATTCTTATTGGCACAAAAATAATCCCATAAGTGCGCTCCAGTGTAGCAGCAGAGCACTGGATCCAGAACAAAAACAAAACTGTCAGGAATGTTTTGCTATGTGTTTGATAACGCACAGGTGAGTACACAGAAGCTACAACAATCTATCACGCCACATTAAAGTGTGGCAAAACGGTATTTATTGCTGGAATTTTCTAATGAAATTGACAGAATTTGAAATCTGAGGCTTTGTTTTATATCACAAGTAACACAAAGTTTAGCATATTGTATGGGAGGCGCACTATGTACTGTTCATTCATCAACTAAAAAAAGTGCATAGACCAAAAGATTGATTGGGGTTTATGGGCCAGTTGCATAAACTTAGCCTCTATGTTAAGACAGTGTCTTAAGAGCTAGTTTGACCAGCTAGCAGTTAGCCAAAGGGTAATCAGTCTTATTTTTTGGATTCAACTTAGACTAATCTACATTTTTATGTAACTGAATTTAAATAATGACGACCAGCTTTAAAGAAAAAAAAATAGCTGGCTTACTTTTAAGACTAGTCTTAACCTTTTATGCAACTGGCCCTATGAATCGATATAGGTTTATAAAAATGAGAATACATTATCGCTGTCACTGTGGGGTGTGGCATTGAACATGAAAAGTTACGCAGTCTCATCTGTTCTCTTTAAAATAAATGCATAGGCCTATCTTAAAATAATATGAAATATTAAAATTAAACTGACGGGTAATAATATATTATGACAGAATTTTTACAACCTTGTCCTCAAATTGAAAGACAGTGTTAAAGTCTAACGCAACCTCTGCTCTAAAAATACACGTTTTGAAAGCTTCCTTATACACTGACTAAATGTAAGTAAAAGTATGCCTTTATAAGGAATGTAACAAATGTAGGTTATGACAACTTAAACAGCAGCTTTAGCCTGACAGTCACAGACAGCTGCGAAAGCCATTCCCACGTGTCATGCTTTCTGTGAGAAATCCCTCCAAACCCATGTTCATTATAGAACCACAGAATGAGTCTGTCCCAAAATCCCAAAACATAGCAGTTTTGTTCCATGATTTGGTTCCATGAGTTATGATTTTAAAACACAACTATTGTAAGGACTTTAAAGGAAGTGTTGCAGTCCAATGAAACATTTATTTGCACATCTGTTATTTGTTATCTCAATCAGCCATTGAAAGGGACTTTCTGGCCAGCAGCCACACAACAGCTGGATCCTACCCACAGGTCTTTGAGTGCATTCACACATTCAACACATGGCCTGCAACACTCAACAGACTAAACCCCATGATAAAACTACTGCCGGAAAGCCGTGGGGGGTTTATCATGTATATGGAATAAATATTCATAAAAATGATCAGGATGTACATTACCATTCAAAACTTTTATTCAGCAAGGATGCATTAACTTAATCAGAAGTGACTATATATAGAGATATTTTTAATAAATTCTGTTATTTTGAACTTTTTATTTAAAAAATCCTGAAAAAAAAAATGAATCACCATTTCAGCAAAAGTAATCGGCCGCACAACTGTTTTCAACCTAAGAATAATCAGAAATGTTTCTTGAGCAGCAAATCAGCACATTAGAATGCTTACTGAAGGATCATGTGATTAAAGACTTAAAGTTACAATAAAACAAATCATACCGACCCTAAACTTTTGAACAGTGTCTAAACTGTCTAAAAAACAAGGCTAAATCTAGATTTCAATTTGACAACAGTCTTCACATCCAGTTTCACTTTCTCAAACATATTCCCATGGGTTTATTTACCTCGTTTGTCCATTAGAGAGCAGTGCAGCTTCATCTAACACACAAGCATGCACATCTTGAAATCATGAGGACTGTTTTTTTCCAGTGTGTACGTGTGCGATGAACGTTGAGCAGGAGGCGGTCTAGCTGAACCCTAAATGTAGAGTGAAATGTGGCACACCCTGAAGTTTAATTCAGCTCAGCATAGAAAACATGACTAAAATAAACATCAACAACACCTTGCACAGAAGACTCCACACAACATGGCAAACAGACATAGGCCATGGAGTGATCCAGTACAAACAGGTTCTACAAAAGGAAGTCTGTTTCACACGGTTGCTTATTAGCCGTCATCAGCTGAAGAGCAGAAACAACAAAGCACAAGAACTTAATAACAAATTAGAACAACAGTACCACAACGTGTTTTAAAACAAGTTTACTCAGCCAACAAATAAAATCTATACTTGACTTCAGAATATGACAAGCGTTAAGGCGAAAGACACCAAACACAGCGTCTGGCTATTGCATGTTTACACTGAATACTGATGGAAAAGCAGCGCAGTGGAATGTCCTGTGTGAATGACCTCTTGTGTTTTAATTATGATTATCTGTTCAGTGTCAGCACAAAAAAAAAAGAAATATTTAATTCGACCTTCTCGTGAATAAAGGTATATATGAAGGTATATATGAAACAAGTTAGCGTATTTGATTCAAATATTTGGATTAAGTTTTCTGAGATCACTTCATGTTGTCATGTTTATTGGGAACGGGACGATATACTGATGCTTAAACCATGATCAGCAATGCAGTGACTGGCTGGCACCAAGACAGCAATGCAATGGCATCATATAATTAAAATCAAGGAAAAATTATTTTCACCATTTCTAGTAAGCAATTATGATAGTACGTGAATTTCAGTATCATGCTATATGTACAATGGTATAACTGTCCATCTGATACATTACCATCACTTGTAATATTGTCTTTCTTGTGATAAAATTACAAAAAATTAAAACAGCCTTTCATTATGTGGTGAATTCAGGTAAACTGCGACACTTTTCGACATTGAGGTAACTGGGAAAAAACGTTCTAATTTATCTGAATTAACCCTACATATTTCCAACTTATATTTAGATGACCAGTCAAAGATTTTTGAACAGTAAGATTTTTAATGTTTTTTAAAGAAGTCTCTTCTGCTCACCAAGCCTACATTTATTTGATTCAAAGTACAGCAAAAACAGTAAAATTTAGAAATATTTTTACTATTTAAAATAATTGTTTTCTATTTGAATACATTATAAAATATAATTTATTCCTGTGATCAAAGCTTAATTTTTTAGCATCATTACTCCAGTCTTCAGTGTCACATGATCCTTCAGAAATCATTATATGCTGATTTGCTGTACAAGAAACATTTATTATTATTATTATTATTATTATTATTATTATTATCATCGTCATCAATATTTAAACAGTTGAGCACATTTTGCTCAGGATTCTTTGATGAAGAGAAAAATCCAAAGATCATTCAAAAGCTTGGAGTTATTGATGTTTTAATACTTTTATTTAGCAAGCATGCTTTAAATTAATCAAAAATGATGATAAAGACATTTGTAATTTTACAAAAAAATTCTATTTCAGATAAATGCTGTTCCTCTGAACTTTCTATTCATCAAGAAAACTTGAGAAAATTCTACTCAGCTGTTTTCAACATAATAAAAAAAGTTTTTTGAGCTGCAGAATATTAGAATGATTTCTGAAGGATCATGTGACTGGAGTAATGTTGCTAAAAATGTAGCTGTGAAATCACAGGAATAAATTATATTTTAAAATATATTCAAATAGAACAGGTGTTTTAAATTGTAAAAATATTTTCAAAATTGTACTGTTTTTGCTGTACTTTGGATCAAATAAATGCAGGCTTGGTGAGCAGAAGAGACTTCTTTTTTAAAAAAAAAAAAAAAAAAAACCATTAAAAAATCTTACTGTTCAAAAACTTTTGACTAGTAGTGTATATTTGCAGGGTAATAATTTCTTTGTTTTTGTGCATTTGTGTAGTGCCATAACTATAAAGATGTCACCATTAAGTACATATTGTCATAAAGTGATATTTGCCGGTCTATGATCCTAATGAAAAGTTTGGCTGAGTATTAGTACCAGTTTCCCTAGTAATGATATTATAATTCCACCTTATGCAAACAATGCATTTTACACTAATAAGAGACACAAGAGTGAACTTTTTCAAGAGTGAACAAAATTTGAACATCATTTAGGAAAAATACCAGTCATTTAGGTCCCTTGGTTTTCATACTTACAAGTAGTTTTAATATCAGTTACTTAAATTTTTCTAAAGAGCTAGTAACTTTACTCGAGTCCAATTCCATAAAGGTTTTTTTATTTTTAAGTATGACAATTGAATACTTCATACAGCGCTGACAGAGTCAGTCATTTCTGTCGACATGAGAAAAAGTGTTATGAAATGACGCAGGAGTAATAAACTGTTTTAACCACTAACCCATGACTCACTCTGAAATGACCCGTGATTCAAAGCCCAGACGTACAGCCACCTCCCTATTTGTGCCTGTGGACACTGAGACATTCATCCCAATACTCCAAGTCACCCTAAGCTTCAGAAAGCTGCCATAAAAGATTATTACTGCTATTAATATTAATAAAATCATGAAGAACACATAATAGTACACCTATCCTTTCTTAGTGAAGTGAACTACTGAAAGCACATCGTAGACTACATTTTAATAAATTGGTTTTACTAAGGTCTGCAGTCTGCAGATGAGATAGTATTTATTGTTGTGTATCTAATGTCTTTGCACAACAAAATCTGAATGAAATAAAACTAATGTTACCGCACCTTTTGGTATGCATGAACACTTTCTATATAATAATAGTAATCCTATTAAATATAAACCAGGGTGCAGCTGCGGAGCACGTGTTACACATGTTGAAGATGCATATTTTAATATGGTCTGTTGCACTCTGTCTTGATTACATTACTACAAACCCCTTCAACATGGGACAGCTGGATAGTTCAGTTTACATATTCTATACTAGAAAGAGTAGCAGTAGTATTCTACGGTGATTGTGACTCTTAAAAAAAACCAGAACAGCAGGTTTTTCAGCTCTCATGGACTTTGGCCAGAAGGAACACGTATACTGTACGTGCGCCCCTGCACATGCCTCCCATCATACATCATTCTGCTCTCGTAAAGTAAAAGCATATGTTTTACTGCACCTCTCCTTGTGCTTTCTACAGTGCAGCAGGCTTTTAAATGTATACATCTTTATACAGCAGACATTTTGGACGTTGTGTGTGTTCACCTGAAAATTAATAACTCAACCAGACTTTTGACTATGAGGTCATATCTAAATCACATGGTCTAAGGTCACATTGATTATGTCACACACTTCTTATTTGCTCACATTTATGTATCTTATCTTGTTTGCTCAAATGCACTAAATGACAATGAACACAGGCAGAGTGAAAGTACACTTGCTATCTGTGCCGGCTGTACTTTTTGACCACAAGATAGTAAAACAGAGAAGCAGTATAGTCACATGCTGCAGTCTGAAATGAGTTACTTGGTCATCAGCATGTTGGTGGGTTTGATGAATGTAACTATGTTTTAAAAAAAATATGTTATTTTAAGTCCATATGGTTCATAGACTCATGAGCATGACTACTCCGGAGCTTCAGACTAAAACTGAAGAGCTAAACGGGGAACTAAAACTATTCCACTGTTCCACTGTTAATCTCACACAGACAGGAAGAGACTGACAGGAAGAGGCCTATATGAATCTATAGTCTGATTCTATAGTCTGACCTATATGTGACAGCCACAAAAACCTGCCAAAAGTGGGTTTATCTAAATTAGATGATGTATCACAATACTACAATGGCATGAAAAAAGCATACATGTTTTGTGAACATTTTTTACAACTTTCACATTTTCATTTTGAAAGTGTGTGTGTGTATATGAAGAGTTCAGATGCAAAAGCCTCTAAATCCATCTGACGTTTTACTTTAAAATGAGCATTTCTTTCTGGCTACTTTGTATAGGTTTCTATGCAAGTACTGGTACGTCTGATTGGGCTGAGGCTGGAATCTAGCGAGTTTAAAGTAAAAGTATTTGATGGACGTATACTATGTGTCAGGAGCATTCACTCAGTACCATTTTCTCATTTTTGACCGAGATGGCTTTTAGCTGGTTTTGCATCTGAACTCTTCATATATAAAAATACATTAGAATATATATATATATATATATATATATATATATATATATATTGTGCCTTGCAAAAGTGTTCATACCCCTTCATTTTTTTTTTTTTTCACATTTTATGTTGCTGCCTTACTTTTTTCCGCATCAATCTACATTCCATGCAACATTAATAGGGCCCTATAAAATTCTTTTTTTTTTTTCCCCAAAATTCCGTTTTAATTTGTCTGGATTCTGTTTTTTCCCGTTTTAATTTTTCTCAACTCCTTTTTAATGGTTAAATTACATTTTATTAATCAAAGAGCATGTCTAATTAATTAAAATCATGAAACTTATACAATTTCACATCAATTTAATAAAGGTTTAACAAAAATTACATGTTTAGGGCCCTGTGAAATGTTTTATTTTTTCTCACCATATGTTTTATTGTTATCAAATTCTGTGTTTTAGCATGTCTAATTATTTGAATGCATAATTAATTTATTCAAATTTATTCTTAAAATAGCCTTATGAAAGATTTTTTACCCTCAGAAATTCTGTTGTGTATCTAAAAAAAGGTGAACCTTCCAACAGGACAATGAGCCTAAGCAAACAACAAGAGTGGCTTATAGACAACTCTGTGAATGTCCTTGAGTAAACACAATCAGATATTTCTGGAGAAACCTGAAACTGTGTGTCTGTCCCCATCCAACCTTGACAGAGCTTAGGAAGTAAAAAGGTGAGGAGAAGAATGACAGATAACTGCCAAATGCAGATGTGCAAAGCTTGTTGCATCATACCAAAAAAGACTCAAGGCTGTAAAGGTGCTTCAGTTAGGAACTGAGGTAAGGGTATGAGTTCTTATGCAATGTACTTATTTCAGGGTTTTTATTTTTAATACATTTACAAAGTTTTGACAAGTCTGTTTTTGCTTTTACATAAGGTGTATGGAGTGTAATTTAAAGAAATGTAAAAGTAATTTAAAGAAATTTAACATAAGGCAGCAACATAAAACATGAAAAAACGAAGGGACATGAATACTTTCGCAAGGCACTGTGTGTGTGTATATGTACTGTACATATATATCAGTTTTATTTATTTATTTGCACACTTCTAAGTTTTTCAATAGATACTTCGCTTCAGCTTTATTTTCAATTAACAACCTATTTTTCAATTTAGCTACAATACATTTACCTTTTATCAAACATTTACTTTATCAACCAAGAATCCCATGTGTGCTCCCAATAATTGCGTAGAACTAAATATCTGACTGCAATCTTCAGCTCTTGCCATTTCTGCATGGAATAAGATCAGACAATCAGGGAGCAAACTGTGGGTCTGTGGGAGTGCCCAGACAAACTGACTGACCTTTCATTGACATAATGAGCGTCCATCCTCCCTCAACGAGCAGTGCATGAAATATTACTGGAATTTGCACAGATTTCTCAATGATCTCTGAATCAGAAGAGGGAGAAAACTAAATGAACTGTAAATTGGCAGATCCAAAATGCACTCAACAAAATTATTTTGAGCGAAAGAGCAATTGAGGAGCACCTGAGGTAAAAATCTGGAGATCTGGTATGGAGTGAATGTCATAATGTGATATTCTCAGGGCAAATGATAGATCTAGATAGCTTGACCTCTTATCTCTCTATCTGTGTGGCCTTGCCTTTATTTTTATAATCAAAAATTCATATAAAACAATTGGAAATTTAAAAACGACATCGAACTTTGAACAAACAATAAAATCGAATCAAAGACTGAATCAAACCTCCAGCCTCGTAAACTGGTAGGGAAAATATAAAAATACAAAATACAGGCTAGGTTGGTCACTATAGCACATATTAAGGTAAAACACCACAATAAATTAAGAGAATAAGACAGAAAAAAAATATTTTGTGAGAAGAAATATTTGTCTCAATCCCAGAGAACCAAAACAAGCTAGACTTTAAACCTGTGATTAAACTAAAAAGGAAATCATTCTGTCCGCTCAGCTTTTCTATCTGATTTGAGTTTTGTGGTCTCAGACCCACCACGCACATTTTTCATTACAATCAAACATCTGAACTGGCTCGAGGCCTTTAAAAACAGAGAATCCAAGAGCAAGCTGAACAATAATTTTCTCAGGGATTTAAGGTCTAACTTAGAGATACAACTCTGTTTATGCACTTATGAGTTTATTATTAAACAGAATGTCATCACGCTGAACAAAAAGTTTATGATAATCTCATTTTATTATTTTCTAGCTCTTCATTTTTAATCAAAGAAAGCTACAAGCTGCAGGCATGTTATTGCACTCCAATAAACTCATGCAGTGCATAGTAGGTACTTTAACCTGACGTTTTGAGACATCTACTCAAGCACATTTTCTATTAATAACCAGTCACGGAAAAACATCATCCTGCTTCCCTTTCATAGAACAATACACTCTGTGAGTTTATGATACCCACCTAAGACTCAAAGATCAAATGCGCACACACCTTTGTTTTCCTGTCAAGCTGGAGACTTTCCTATCTATTGTTCTATACTTGAGCTAATGATCCATTCTAAAACGTATTTGAATTTGAGTTCAAAAACTCCAAACAAAAGCTGATCTCTCTGATATTGCTATAATGATATTGTATCAAGAAACTACATCGCAGGGAAGTTCTAGCTGCTAAACGGAGCTTGTGTAAGTGTTTTAACAGACCAAAGTATCACTAGCACAAGCCGGCTTTGTGCTCAGCTTGCTGTACTTTAGCACATCAGTGCTGCTTTTTTCAGCATTAATAGGGCTGAACTCTAAGATCTGAGACTAAGGAGTGGACAGAGAGAGAGAGAGGTGCTTAAATGAATGAGAATGTGCTAAAAGGGTGTCTGGGTATTTATAGCTCACAAGCACCTTTGTGTGTCAAGAATAGATGCCAGTCACTGTGCTTTAAAATAAAAGTGTTTACAGTAAGAAGGTAACAGGTCGATACTCATTTGCCTCACATTTTTTTTCACATAATGTACACTACCATTCAAAAGTTTGCAGTCCTCAAGGACAACCTACTGAGCTCAAACTTGATAAATGTAAAATCTCGGTTTATCTGCTAGGACCTAATTTGATTCATAGTAGATCTGGATGTCATTAAGTAATATTTTTGGATTGGTTCCATTTGATTCTTTCACTTTATCAGAGAACTATGGCACACTCCACCTATATTATCATTATTACCTGGAGTCTCTTTCGAGAAGTGACAGTCGAGGTTTTGCTGACAAGCTGCTTAAGGATTTGCAGGGACTAAGAGCTGCTATTCCAGAGTCCTGTGCTGTGGTTCAGATGTGAGGGGGACTCTCTCCACGCTCTGTTCACGTTCCTCGCTCTAAACTGTTAATCGAAAGCAGATGGCTTAAGCGTAATGTACCAATCCCACTGCTACACCATCAACTCTCCAACCCCCACAGATGGATGTAATGTATAAACAGACATGGGAAGAGGGGCCTTTCTTTGCATTTGACTTCTAGCATTACATAAACCCCACAATCCCCCACACAGTAAGAGCACATGTAAGAGTATCAGACGAGTCTGAGCATGACATGTTAATGCAAGGCCTGAGAGGATGTGGATTATATATATGATCAGAATTGCACAGTACTTTTAATATTTCTCTAGTACATAGTATGTATACTGTGCACAGTTGCATTTTTTTTCCTGTATGCAGGCATACATTTAAACAGTGTTTAGTATGTGGAGCGCACTGCACACTTAAGCACTAACAGGTAACGAATGAACTGGAAGTGATATCACATTTAACATCTCTTTCTTGACTCATTTTTTAATCAAATTACTATACACTAAAATAATTTGGTGTAGAAACTATTTTCTCTCAAAAAATAATTAGTATATTTCAAAACAATTACAAAATTCAAATAACATTTAATTAAACATGAAAGTTTGAAATAGGAAAATCTTTTTCTTGTAAAATATAGTCCAATAATCTTTGCGTAGAACTTTTGAAAAATCCTTTTTCTTGGCACATCATTTTTTGAGGACGTAAATAAAGATTTGAGAATGCTTTACAAGAAAATACAGTTTTAATCTTTCTGCTTAAAAATTTCACATTTAATTAAATCTGTTGCTGTTTCTTTTGTAATTATTTGTCGAATCTATATAGAAGCCCGTTTCCGCCACTAAATTAAAAAAAAAAAATTTGCGATATTGCGAATATCTCACAATTCTGACTTTTTTTCTCAGAATTCCGAGATACAAACTCGCAATTCTGACTTTTTTTTCTCAGAATTGTGAGATATAAAGTCGCAATTGCGAGTTATAAAGTCAGAATTGCGAGATATAAACTCGCAATTGCGAGAAAAAAAGTCAGAATTGCAAGTTTGTATCTCGAAATTCTGAGAAAAAAAGTCAGAATTGTGAGATATTCGCAATATCGCATTTTTTTTTTTTTTAAATTTAGTGGCGGAAAAGGGCTTTTTTTTTTTCTCGCAATTCTGACTTTTTCTCGCAATTGCGACTTTTTTCCTCGCAATTGCGACTTTATATCTCGCAATTCTGACTTTATATCACGCAATTGCGAGTTTGTATCTTGGAATTCTAAATCTAGAATTTATCTAGTACCGGTGCCAAAACGGTGCCTGAACCGATACTTTTAAAAAAGCCACAAAGTGGTGGATGACACAAGAATATATTTTTATTGGACAAAAAAGTTTTTTAAATTGAACAATGTATTAAAAGTAAAAAAAAAAAAAAAAAGTGCTATACATTATTAAGTCAATGCAAAACGCAACAACAATAAAACCTAAGCCACCTAACCCAACTACAATAATTTAACAGGTTAAAATTTCAGCAGTTCTTTTGCAGAAATATGACTATATGTGATGAGATCTGGGAAAACCCGTCGGTTTTCCCGACGGAAAAAACTACTACCAATTTCTGTGTATAAATAGTTTCTAAGTAAATCTTACACCTTTTGTCTGTGTGCCCATACTGCCCATATTTCTGCATTTAGATTTCCACAATTAAACACACAGATAACATCTAAAACAGTAAAAACACTAATTATTATGGTTTGGTTTTGACACAAATTTCACGATTCAATTTATTTTGGATATATATCAGGTACAATACATGCCAAATTTTCTCAAGGAGTAAAAAAAAAAAAAAACAATCTCTCAGCTAATGCTGTAAAATATACATGAGAGTCAGTTAGTACATTATTTTAATACTTATGGTTAACATTGGCCTACACAATTAGCCTATATTTCTGCTCCAATTCGTTTTTTGAAATATAAATGGTGGCTGTTATAAAAACTTGAAGGATTTATTTAAACATAATGAATATGTTATGTGGTGCATATATTTAGCAAAATACTCCTCTCTAGAGTTCATTTTTCTAGCTGACTAACGAGTTTGTGCTCCCTGAGTATGTTTTTTCTGAGGTAAGTTGACATTGTTATATTACAGCTGTTATATTGACCTCTTTGCGCGGTTGAAACGCTGATTGAACGATTGCATGAGACAGGATACAGATTTCGGCAAGTTGTACTGTATTTTAACATAGCTTCGGATGTTTATTTCCTCCTGAAAATGGTATTAAAGCAGAGGAGATGATCAGTTCACGTACACGTCGCGCTGCTGCTTCTCTCGAACTGAGGCGCTACAGTGCCAAAACGGCATTTATTTATGGACAGAATATTAAATCTGAGACGGTTTCATATCAAAAGTAACAAATCACAAAGCTAATAGTGATTTACTGAATCGAAGATGCGCCAAAATGTTCTAATGTTTTGTTCATTCGCTGAAAACAGGCTAGACTAATCGACGATTTTCTTTTCCACACAGCCCTACTGATTATCCATACCACTGTTGAATGTATTCTTATTTGTAATCTTTAATAATGCACAATATAATGTGATGCCTAAATTCACATGTAGCATTTAAAACTATTGATTTTAACGCTTCTCCCCACTGAATACAGGGTTTGCACCTAGTTCATGGTTTGGTCAGTTACTTGGATGCACGGCCATATAGGCGATACTCGGATGTAAACAACAGCGTGGATTGCACGGTTAAGGTACTACTGAATAAGTTCTGCTAATTTATGCTGTCTAAACCACAAAAAAAAAAAAAAAAAAAAAAAAAAAGGTGGAAGCTCCTATATCATATAGTAAAGGACTTAGCAGGAAAGGGTGCAATGTTTTGACAAACTGAATAGTTTAATGTTCAAGTTAATAGGTGGTAAAGATATGTACGAGCAGTATTAATAAGGATATTAATATTAATAAGGAACATTTCACCTACCTGACCAGAAATGATAAGAACAAATGTTGTCAGGACTCTTGCCCTGGAAATCCTGGTTCAGTTTGGCCAACCACAAACGCCTTTTATTCCTCAGACAGTTTTTGCACTCTTCTCCTTGATTTGTTATAACATTTGACAGTCTATATTACTCCATGTTTTTCCTGGTCTGACTGATTAGTAAAGCCCAAAACATGACAATAATTGACCATTTTCAGCAGCAATAATCAGCAAAATACGCGAGTTTCGTTCGGTTTAATGCCGCCAATATGGCCAATTGATGACGTGCGTGAAAACACTATTACATGTGCAGTGAGATGGTCATGTGACAATGTAACTTACAACTGTTTAAAGGATTATCATTGTCTAATGCAGGGGCGGCGAACGTCAGTCCTGGAGAGCCGCAGCCCTGCATACTTTTGTTTCAACCCTAATCAAACACACCTGAACAAGCTAATCAAGGTCTGAAGGGTTACTAGGAAGCTACAGGCCGGTGAGTTTTTATTAGGGTTGGAGCTGAACTCTGCAGGGATGCGGCTCTCCAGGACCGGAGTTCGCCACCCCTGGTCTAATGCATCCAGTTTAACATACTTTTTTTTTGTTTTTGTTTTTTAAATTGGAGGCACTATGAAGTACATAATATACAACACACTACCATTCCAAACACAGTATTTATGATTGATGACCTTCTGTTTCCAAAAATAGAGCACAAAAGGTTTATAACGCACTGAGCAAGCCAGAGTGAGAGAGTAATAAACAAATCCACCTCTATACAACATCCGTGAAGGAATCAGATTGCAGAAGGAAGGCCTTTTATGGACACATGAATAGAAGAGCTCTCAGCAGATAGTTTCAGATATGACATTTACCAGATGTTGGCACATCTAGCTCTTCAGTATCTTTCATTCCACATGCAAGAAAGTAACATACGCAACAGATACAGAACAGGCCGTAACAGCCTTGAATTGAGAGCACCAGTGGTGAGAAACTGCTGTTATCACATAAATGAAAACCTCATGAACAAACCTTTACATAATGTCAACAAAGTTTTATCATGACAGACACGTCATGAAGAGCATACATTTCCAAGTAACTGTGTTCCCGGAGAGATCAAATGTCTGTGCAATAGTTGCATTTAGCAGCTGTCAGTCATACAAACTTGCCATGACCTCAATAGCAAAAGTGAAAGAAACTATGAATATGTTTTTGTTGCATAGCAATAGAATTTATTGTAGTAAAACATTCATTTTTAAAAAAAACAAATAAACAAATAAAAAGTAGCATCAACCTGTATTAAACTAGAGTTTTTAAATGGCATGAACTGTTACACAGATGTAGAAGCCTATCCAACTGTTTACCAATCTTTTATACCTAAATAAAGCTAAAAAAAGAAAAAGGAAAAAAAAGGGGTGACGTTCTTGCATTCAAGACATTTAATGAGTCTGCATCACACAACTCTAAAACAGTCTCCATCAGCTTTAGTTATGCTTCTAGTCACGTGGTTTGGTAGCAAAAGTGAGGTATCCTGTGTGTCCTGCCATTTCTCTGGGAGGTGTGGCAGTCTTGCAGATCACAGAGGTGTTCCCTGTGTTTGGGATTTCTTCTTGACTGAGATCTGAAGCCATCTGGGTGCTGTCTGCAGAGCCCTCCTCTGGTCCGAAGTCCGGTAAGGGCAGAGTGACAGTACGAACATCATGCACCCGGAGCAGAACCTCTAGCGTGCAGATCTCCTCAAAGCCATGGTCCAATAATGCCTCACAAGTCCTCTGGACCTGCTCTATACATGGCGAGAAGGAACAGAGACGACCTCCTGAAGACAAAACCAAGAAAATAAGAGAAGTAGTCAGCTTTCATTCAGAGCTTTCACATTAGACATCACAGTTTGGTTCATCTGGATAATGTGAACTCAGACGGGCAACCACAAGTTGTACTCGAGAGATCTTGGGTATGATTAATGCAAACTCCAGTACAGTTCGTTTCGGATGTGAACCCAGTTGTACCTAATCACAACTGCATTTGTGTTTTCTCATTCACTTTCCTGACAAGCATGACTGATGCGCTGCAAGCAGAGAGCATTTATATCTCATTTCCTCTTGCCCTCGGCAGAAAGTGACTCCCACATTCTTCTGAATCTATGCATTACATTCATAAGAAATATACATGTGAAACATTCTGTGTCGGCGCTTTGGAAACAAAACCAAACTCTCAAAATCCAAAGTTCAAAAGTAAGACAAGCAAGTACATGCCTGTCAAAAGCCCCATTTTTCCAGGAAGTCTCCTGTATCTCCTGTTGTTACATCTATAGCAATTTGTTGTTCTGTCTGTCTATATGCGCGGTTAGAAAAATGGAGTACAAAATGAATATTTACTTCACATGCACTGTATGTGCACAGTGGAACTCATTCATTAAACTTGCGTGAATTCAGAGTAATTTGTGCATAAAACAGACCTTTTTGAAAACTCTCCTCGGGATTCACAAACTGTTCGTAAACATTACGTTTGATATGTATTCCAATCATTGGCGAGTAGGACGCGTGTACACGCTCATTTACAATGAGCATAATTCCCATGTTTTCTAGCTGAGAGGCTTTTGTTTCTATGATTTGGAAAACCGATGCCAGTAACATATTACTAGTATCTCATTTTGAAGCATATTACTGAATATAAAAATGCAGTAACCAGTAATATTAACTTTGTTGTTCGGTTGTTGCACAAGTAGGATGGTTAGTCTGTGTAGCATTCATCGCACCCCTTCTCAATTAAACTTGAAAAAAAAAATTTCAGTGCATCAAAATTCAGTGTAATCAGTTTAACAAAAGAACAATGTTTTACGCACCATTTGCATATAGTAGGGAGCAGTTTGTACATATTTTACAAAGTGGCTAATTCGTATACATTTTGTACAACCTCACTCGTACAATTTTGTACGATATCTGTGAGAGTTAGGTTTAGGGGTGGTCATTCGTATGAATTCCTACTAATTTGCCACCTCGTAAAAAACCATTTCGTTTGTCCACAAGGTGGCAAGACTGACCTGGGCCATTGCTTCAGAAGCTGCGTTTTCATTACCCTTCAAATTGCGTGAAATGAAATTGCGAATTGAAAATACGCCTAATTTGCGCTTGCGTGAGGTGGTTTTTGCTTGTTTATATGCATGTTTATACCAGGCGTGCCATGGCTTGTTTTAGTTTCAGAGGCGTCCCAGAAGCAGCTGTCATCGCTGCTTCTGTGAAGACGGATGCCTATGTCTGCTACGATTAAAATTAATAGCTAGTGCAGTGGCTGCGACATACATTAACCTACCACCATCCATGAATTATCACAATAAAAAACAATTACGTTTCGGTAGCATAACATTGGTTATAACAGTTTTTTAATTGACAATTAGAAAATATTGCAAACGTTTTTAGAGAAAATCAATCCCTATAATGCACATGTTGAGCGTCTGTGTCTGCACACATTATATAGTATATTTTGAAAGGCTGTGTGTTTGGCTGAGTACAACACCAAGGTATACTTTGATATTTAAGTTCATACTTACCTTGAGTAAATACTTAAGAGTATTACACATCAGCATATAGTTTCACGTACTCAGCAGAGTAAAACTGTTGTTTAGAAAATTTCCAGAAACTGCTCTTTTTTACAAATGATGTTTGGATCTCTTTCTGACCATGTCTAACTTTAGCCTCTAGTTTGCATCTGTTCTTTATCAAACCACTGAATGAATACACAAATCTCTATCACCTGTGTTACATTCTGTGCAAACACGAATATCTGTTTATTAGTAGATAAACGCATCTCCCTGTTGAACAGCAACCAGCGTTACTATTTGTAAAACCTTGTCAAACACCCAAAAGGGAAGTTCACTATTGTTTCTGATGTCAAATCAAACCTGAAACTTGAAACAGGCAACCCGGAACAAAAACTTTTTTATTCAGTGATTTTTAAGGAAATGACCATGTAACCATAACCTTGTTTCTCAAGTCATTAGGAGCATCAAAAGCAACTGCAAAACAGATGACTGCATTCAAACAAGTCTTAAACACACCCCCTAAATGCCACTTTAAGAAGCCCCACCCCTAAAACCACACCATTGGTTGAGCCAATAATTATGTTAAAGTCTGTCAGGCTGCTCAAAGTACAAAAACAGTGAAAACCGTAATCTGCAGAGCTTTCAGCAACTTCTGTAATTTCCACAGATTGCATGCAGGCCTGCTGAGAATAGTCAGGAAGTGATGTTGTACATAATATTGGTTCTGTATTACTGGAAATATGCATTAGCTCACAAGGCTGTAAAGGGTCAGAGTGCAGTTTACATGCTCATGTTTGCATATTATTGCCTTACTGTTAAACAGTCTCATAATAACTAGATAAATGGAGGACGTGTGGTTAAGTGTTTGAGACGGCGATTCTTCCACTCCTTTGCCATCTTTCTCCACTAACACGAATGGAGGGAATTTGGACTAAAGGTGGTATTACTAACATGCACAAGAATAGCCACTGCAGAGTAAGAAGATAGACAGGGTGCTATGAGGAGAAACGTATATAGAGGAAGGCACCTCAATAGGTATAGTTTACTCTTTGGATCTTTTTTTAGATTTAATCCAACACATTCATTTAATCCAGCATGACCCCATCCCTCACTTTCAACATTCACTATAGAAGTATAATGAATGGGAACAACTGTAGAAAAGCAATCCAACACTGGCTCAGTTTGCCTTGAAAGTGCCAAGTCTCTCTTGATCCTAACAATTCTTAGAGGAGATGAATCAGGGATCCACTTAAAGGGATAGTTCATCCAAAATGGAAATTACCCCATGATTTATTCACCCTCAGGCCATCCTAGGTGTATATGACTTTTTCTTCTTTCAGACGAATACAATCGGAGTTATTTAAAAAAAATTGTCCTGGTTCTTTCAGTCTTTATAATGGCAGTGAATGAGTTTTAAGATTCTGAAGTCTCTAGCTGATCTCTAGCTTCCGTTACCTGTTGTACGCACATTCACATGAGATTGGCGTTCCAGCAGATGACACAGTCATCTCCACAAAAGCAGAAGTGCAGTTGAGAGAGCAAAACATGTATTAGAAGTACAAAACATGGATTTGTAAAGAAATGTCTGAGGATTTTGATATAAGCTAAGAGGAGACTGGTTTTCCTTTGCTGTAAACAAAACTTGGTTCTCACGAGACTAGCAAACTCTCACCACCACTTACCTACGTCATCCACTGGAGCACCACTCTCTTGTGAATGTGAATTCACCCCCCCAGTGAGGTATTATGAGCTAAATATTCACATACACGCTCCTGGGACTTAGTTTACATCTTGTAAAAAAGGTCATAAAAGGAAACTTTTAAACTGCATTCACTGCCATTATAAATTTTCATATTTTCATATTTTTGGGTGAACAATCTCTTTAAGGCTGAAATACACTACATGAATTTTAAAAATCTGACCAAAACACTAGGTATCATACACCTGAGGACTTTGTAAATGGTTACAGAGGAAAACAAACTATGCATCATGCACTAAATAACTGAGGAACAGACAACCCCAGACTACGCAGAGCTTTTTGTATGAATTAAATGGAAGTCTGTGCCTATCATAAACTGTGCAATTTTTATTGAATTCTGTCAACTCCAACAGCCCAAAATCTGCAGACTGCATTTGACTTCCGGCAACTAGTATTGACTCTTCCAGACAAACTGGGCATAAATCTTTGTAAAACTTGTGTATAATATTCCAGGCTCAAGATGGCCTTTTTTATGTAATTGAACTGGAATGCATTATGGGATTGTATTGATTGGAGGACAGCAAACATTGTTTAATATTTTGAACCAATGTTATTATATGCAACATGTTTATTTGTCACATCTCCTAGCAATGAGGCACATATCTGTGTGTGTGTTGTGTTCTGAAAGACTTGTGTGTGTGATTCCCAGCTTTTCCTTAAGTTGTCAAGAGTATGATGCCTAGTGTTTTGAAATCTGCGTAGTGTTTTAAACTTGGCCGTATAATTTGGCAGAAAGGGGATCTTAGATTCTTTTTGTACAGTTTTTGTGCCTGGAGTGCACTGATGATGCCTTGAAACCCTGCCTATGTAAGAGAAGTATATTTCAAGAGAGAGAGTGAGAGAGAGAAGTTTATCGTGTCATTCCATTGACAAATAAGGCCTTTCCATGAAAACGCAGTCATAAACAGAGACATCAGGTCTCCTGGCAACCAGGCTCAACAGGTCTCCTGGCAACAGGGGCCTGGGAAAGAAAAGAGTCATACTAACAGCTGGGATTCTCCGAGTGCTTAAACCAGAGAACAAGTCCGAATATCAGGCCAAAAATTAGAAGAAATAAAGATAGGATGAAGAATCAGTTCAGGTGCTACAAACTCTGATTGTTGCATCAAGGTTATAAGACATGTTATGAGAAGGATGTTAGCAGTCAAGGACAACTGGCTTGTACTTAACCAAATCTTTCACAGCCAGAGCTGTGTTAAGTTTTCTGAACTGAAAACTCCTTGATAGGTGGTGCACATTAAAGTCAATTTGTCAACAGACACAGAAAGGGAACAGCAGAACTCTTGACTTTTACAGAGCACTGCCCGTGCTCACTTAAGTCTCACTGCCTACCCCTTTATGGTCATTACCCTGCCAGCAAAAACATCCAGCATGTGTGTATATTACAAATCAGATAGACTGCGAGTCTCCAAGAGGGGGTGTAACATAGAGTGAGGCAGAAATTCCACTTGCATGAGAAAGAGAGACTCAGGAAAACATAGCCAGGAGATCCTCGCTCATCTTATAGTCCTATAATCTTCACAAGCATGCACACATAAAACAATTGCATGTACCATTAATTTCCTGATAATTTACTCACCACCCATGTCATCCAAAATGTTCATGTCTTTCTTCAGTTGAAAAGAAATTAAGGTTTTTGAGGAAAACATTCCAGGATTGAGGAGATTTGGAAGGTCCAAACTGCAGTTTCAATGCAGCTTCAAAGGGCTCTGCACAGTCCCACCCGAGAAATTACAGTCTTAAAGGGGTCATCAGATGCCCATTTTCCACGAGTTGATATGATTCTTTAGGGTCTTTGGGATTTTTTTTAAGTCTATAACCAATATACTTTGGTTAAAAATTCTCAATGCTTGTGTAAAACACCCCCCTTTTTACCTTGCCAAAATGAGCTCTGCAAAAATCATCCCATTCTGATGGATTGTTCCTTTAAATGCAAATGAACTCTGCTTGCTCCGCCCCTCTCTTCTCTCTGTGGAGTGATGAGCCTGTTTACTTTAGCCGCGTTTAACGCGTTTAGCCACTAAACTTCCTAACTAGCACGTTATTAGGAAAGGTGATTGCAGAGGTTCATTAAAAAAAAAAAAAAAAAAACCTTAATACTCACTTCTGCTGTAAGTGAAGCTGGATCACGAATGATTTGCGCGAACACAGACGCATTTATGTAGATCAGGAGGTGAATTCCCCTCACAAACAAACGTAATCCACAGCGGCTCAGATGTCGGGAGTAAATGATGATCACTCTGTTCATTACATCCAGCAACACAACACCTCAATTGGAGATATTCTTGTCTAACTTACATCCCTGCTCCGGCATTGAAACAAAGAGGTTGGACTGTTACAGCTGATCTGAGGTAAGACGCTCATGTCAATCAACTATTGTGGGAGCGGCTTCTGTGGGTGTGACGCCACAACGACAGGCATCTGAGAATGGCTCGATTTGAAAAAGGATATTATTTGTACAAATTAAAAACCACTGCATGGATTTTTATCATTATAGGGTGGATTTGTACATACACTGCCAACACACATTAATGTTCAAATAACACGTAAAAGTGAAGTTTGCATCCGAGGACCCCTTTAACTAGCGAAACAACCAGTCATTTTCTAAAAAAAAAAAAAAAAACGCATTACGTATTCACATTGGAAAGATCATGCGTGGTTAGTTTGTCGGCTGTGTGCTTCAGTTCAAAAAGGTAGGGTAGGGCGAAAAACTCCATCTCATTTTCACATTCGCTGTGTAAACACTGGGGTGGTAACTTGTGCCTACGTCATGCGTGACCTTTCCAACGTGACTACGTAATGTTTGAAGTCGAGCTAGTGCAAGACGAGCGTAAGTATATAAACTTAATTTTTTTTTTTTTTTTTTTAGAAAATGACCGATTGTTTCACCAGATAAGACCCTTACTCTTTGGCTGGAATTGTGTAGAGCCCTTTGAAGCTGCATTAAAACTGCAATTTGGACCTTTAACCCGTTGATTCCAACTGAA
Source organism: Labeo rohita (assembly GCF_022985175.1). Classification (NCBI taxonomy): domain Eukaryota; kingdom Metazoa; phylum Chordata; class Actinopteri; order Cypriniformes; family Cyprinidae; genus Labeo; species Labeo rohita. The sequence goes on along the minus strand of NC_066881.1, from coordinate 9,328,902 downwards.
GTCCACTATATGGAGAATAATCCTGGGGCCGGTTGCACCAGCTAGATGTAAAAAAGCTGGGTCTAAGCCCTACACTGGGCTTCGCAACGTCCAACTTTACGATAACTACTTACACCTGTTGCAACAGCTAAAACTACAATCAGGCGCAACTACGCTCGGCATAGACGACGCTGACACGTCCACGCTGACACATTCTCCCGCAGTGACAGCTGAGACGACATCCTCACTGCAATGGCTACAACTACTAATATAGAACTATAAATGTGACTTTGTGTGACAATTGTGCATTTTAGCCTACTGCCATCTTTCTGTGGCTGAAAAAACACATTTATAATTTGTATTTTGTGATAGAATTGACAGAATTTTAAATCTGATACTTTATTTCTGATTAAAAGTAAGCACAAAACTTACTTTTAAAACTGTGATTACAGGATGGCAGTTACACTGCAAATGATGAGTGGAATTAAAAAAACGTTAAGTATTTCCAAGTATTTATACTGTACAAGCAAGATGTCGAATAGAAATATTAAGGGAAAAATTTAAGAGAGTTATATACTGTAATCAGGATATGGTAAAGTACATCAGTCTCTCATTGTCTCTGAGATAATATGCGCCATTATTGCAGCTTCAGCTATCGTCTTTTTTTACTTTCACTTTCATAACTCTTGCGCAAAGTTTGCACGTTGCTTGCTTGCGTTGCTTGACCCCTCCCACACATCAGTTGTTTATAGGTCATATTATCCTGCCTGAAAAGACCATAAACGTTGCAGTGGGCGTCTGCAATAATTAATTTTAAAAAAGAATCATGTTCGAGCAAATCATGACTTTTCATTTTACACCTACCTTTGACTAGGCGTAAAATGTAGTCTCAGACGTAGCACTATGCAGATGGTGCAACGGGTATAAATTCTACGCACAACTTATAGCGCATTTTCCGTCCAGCCTAGTCTTACAACCGAGTGTACGTCCAGCTGGTGCAATTGGCCCCTGGAATGTTTTGGTCAGAAACCTTAATTTCATTTCGACTAAAGAAAAAAAGACATGAACATCTAGGATGACATGGGGGTGAGTAAATTATTAGGAAATTTTTGCTCTGGAGGTGAGCTACTCCTTTAAATCACAGTACCCGTTGCCAGTATACCAATCATTTAACTACATCTCAGCTTCAACCTTTACCAAGACAGAAAAGTGAGAGGTTAAAAGCCAAGGGCTGTGCATTTTATGAACATTCCTCAATATTCTACTGACGCAGGGGAATAAATCATGTAAAGATTGCTGACCCCTTACTGAGACACTGACTAGTCTGGGCCTGCCCAGTAGGGCAAAGTGGGTTGCAGTTCCCATGGAAACAGCCTCCTGCCAAGTGGTCGGGTCACTTCTGAAGAGACCAGTTCTGACAAGGCCACTCAATGAAACCAAACAGTTGTTCCAAGAGACTGATCAGAGAGAGCACAGACAAAATCAATGCACATACATAAGCTATGAATGCTGTTCAAACTGGGCAAAGTCTTCATTAGTAATTAAAGTTACTTGTGTGACATAATTTTGGCACAAAACCAAGATGTAATTATGGAGAATAATGGGCCTCTGTCAATGTTTCACAGAAGTTGCATCCATAAATGAGATGAAAACCTACACAGAACATAGAAAAAGTCAGATTTTCATGATATTTCACCATTAAATCTGTTTACGCACTATAATCGGGTCCTCTGTGTGTCTACCAACCCAGAAAACGTGAAAAAGAACAACTCAATAATTTTTTTTGGTAAGCCTTTCTCTGCAAGCTTGTGAAAAACTGAGCTGCTCAGATATTGCTTCCCCCCATGATTTTGAAAGGGGATCTTATTTTATTATTACCACCCTTAATCTGCATGTTTCGATCCATGGAGGCACCACTGTGTTTAGGCAAGGGACACTGACGTACCAGCTCGAGCGCCATGTCGAAAGTTGAAGCAAAGCATGCTAGCTGTTTTGTTCTTAGCTGCACAGACAAGCACAGAACAATATTTCGAGTCCCAGCCTCAGAGGAGACAAGAGAGCAGTGGATTTATTGATTTATTTACTGTCTATTACGCTGCTGCCACACAGATCTAATATAAACTTGTGTGTATTTGACAATTTAAGTGCAATAAGACATGAAAGAGAACTTAAGTACTCACGTCATGTGACAGCCACTTTCTGTTTGTGTGCTTCAGATGTGTGCGCTCAGAAAACCGTATCAGAAGTTTTAACTGATATGGCTTTAAAACACACGATTTCAGAACAATAGACATAATCTAAACCAAACAGATGTTTTTTGGCAGAGTATCTAAGGTATGAGCTGTAAAGGCACAGCCCTGTTTTGGAAAAGAAGGCGGGGAGCAGCAGCTCATTTGCATTTACAGACACATGTACAAAACACAATGTTTCTTCTTCCACTCGAAATAGACATTTTTGAGCGATATAATAAATGACCTGTGTGGTATTTTGAGCTGAAACTGCACAGACACATTCTGAGAACACCTGAGACTTATATTACATGTTGCAAAAAGGGGAATAATAGGTCTCCTTTAAGGAAAATACCACATACTGAAACTTTAAACATAGGATCATCATGCTTTTTTCTTTTATAAATGTCTCGTTTCAATATGTTATTCTCTGAAGTACCTTGGAGCTCCACAAAAATACCACAGTATGCTCTGCATAAAAGTACCACACTTCAACAGTATTTTTAGTAAGTATGTGCAAACTGTATATTTTTGTGCCTGTAGCTTTTATGTATGTGGAGTTGTGCACTCATAAATGTCACTGTGGTATTTAGTATTATTTATATCTAGTTACTTGAAGATGCATTTCAGAGGCTTCATCTGTGAAAAATATGTCATGGCAACAGAATAGCACATGATGTTTAGCATTAATATGGTAATGTCGCTTTAGTTATTTCAGTTATGTGCTCTCACCTTTGCGTTTCATGGCGCTCTTGGCATGTGTGATTGCCTCCCAAGGAGAGGGGATGTCTAAAAACACCGCATCAGCTACTCCTGTGATGCCAAAGCCATCCTTACACACATCCTGGTTTCTAACAGTCACCAAGTGAGACACCTTGTGCTCCTTGAACTCCTCAATGGCTTTCTCGGCTCGCTGAGCGTGGAACTCTACCGTGTGCAGGTGGCCGGTGGGAGCAATGGTCCGCAGAATAGCATGAGACAGAGAGCCACTGCCTGTACCTAGAAGACAGACACAAAATCTACTGTTATGACAAGCCCTGGGAATAAGAGATCTGAGTTTAAGATTGATATTAAAAGTTCAGTATCAAAATGAGCATTTTCACATTAAAAATCAAAGTAATTCTGCCAATATTATGGAAAAGTCATTTACAGAGGGCCTGACAACACTTGTCTTGCATACAGTCTCATGATCTACATTTTACAGTTCATTGCACTGTTGTGTGTTTTTGTCAATGAGATGAATGAGAATTAATGAGCTGATTAAGTTGCTGTGCAAAATAACACGTTTAATATTCAGTCCACTACCATGAATATTCCAATACTAGAAAACCTCTTATTAAGTGGAATATCGACCTTAATCAGAAAAACCCATGCATACAGAAGTGGTCATTTAAAGTTAAACACAGCAATCATGTGTGCATGTACATTGTGATGCACGTGCATTTGAACATGTTCTGGTGTTAATGGCCCATCTTCCTCTTCAAGAACCCATTAGCATGCCTTTTGTTCTCATAGCAACAATAGGGTCAATGTTCGGTCTACAGCGTTGCATTCAGATAGAACAGAATGACTGACGTAAGAACAAGAGGTTCACTAGGGGAGAAAGAGCACACAGAAATGATCAAAGTTTCAAAAGAAACGTCCAATAGTATCTTGAATGATGATAGACAAACATCAGTATTGTACACGTGCTAAATCTGTGGCATAGTCACCCTCACCTGAACACTGCTCGGATATCAACATGTTAAATGCACATCCAGCTCAATAAGTTTGAAGGTCACCGAGGACAGAGCAGAGTGTGTGTGTCTTTGCTCAACAGCAGTTTAATTGATTCATTCAGAATACAAGAGGCCCAACACTTACTAAATGGGCCAGAGAACCAAAGAGTCTCATCTCCATCAAGATTTATCTGCCTATCTGTTTCCCCAAACAGGGGTTTCATTATATAATGAAAAGGCAATAATTATTTATATCAAATGTCACATTAAAACAAACAAGGAGGTGCTGCAAGCTCTGAAAATTTAATGTGAATTTTGGGAATGCAATGTGTCCTAGGTTCAATTTATTTATATTCACATTCACATAATTGTCAACATTTTTGTAGCCAGTTGTTTACAGCATACGCATCTTGTAAAGTGTGAAGTCTGGACCATGCTTGAAAGTAACTATTTCAATTAGCAGTAGAGGAGTAGCAGATTAAACTACTTGAAAGCAGATGAAACTAAATAGACAAGATTCATTTTTCTCTGCTTACTTGCATGCTATGTGACCAATTATTAACATCAGAGAATCATGAACATGCATTTACATTACATTTACATTTATGCATTTAGCAGACGCTTTTATCCAAAGCGACTTACAAGTGGGGAATACATCAAGCGATTTGTCCTAAAGAGGCAAAACGACTTATAAGTGCTCATAATACCATATAGCAGGCATTGTTCAGATAAGTACATGCATACGTGTTGTTAAATAATTATCTGTTATATAAGTGCCTAAAATTTAAAAAAAAAAAAAAAAAAAAAAAACTTGCCAAAACACACAGAAATAGACTACAGGGTAAAACAAGGGTAAATGGTAGAAGTGTTTTACAAGATATAATTTGATGGAATGTTTGGGTTTCAATTGATGACGACACAATTTCAGATTTTTTTCTTGACAAGTAAGCTAAACTGATTTTAAAGTAAAACTGAAAATAGCACACATTTACATGTTGAGGCATGTTGCTGTTTGCTACTGATGACATACATTCATGTGTATGTGCTCCATGAACGACAACAGTGATTTGGAAACCCAAAAATGCATTAAAAAAGGGTTTTAAAGTGCAAGTTTTTAAAACAATACCGTTAATGTCTCTGTGTAAACTATGAAACTGTAAATTTGTGAAAACAGTGATGTCTTACGCATATGTATTATGTGTTTAGTTGGTAGAAATGTGTACATGCACAGGTGCAAAGTGTTTCTTTACAAAGTGGCATCGCCAAGTACTGGCCTGGCATGCATAATACACCATTTTTAGTTGTTTTTTTGGATCTGTACAAACAGGAATTGCTTTCAATTGCATTTTCATCTGTATGCAAAAACATTGTTTTTAGTACAGTCGTTGTTGTGTAAATGTGCCCTCATGTTTAAAGGGGTCATGACAGATTTTTTTTAATGATTTTAATATGGTTTACTGTAATGTTAAAGGAGTAAATGTTAATCTTGTAATGTTAAAGTCCACTTCCAAAACAAAGATTCACATATAATGTACTCACCCCCTTGTCATCCAAGATGTTCATGTCTTTCTTTCTTCAGTCGTAAAGAAATTTCTGCATTTTTCTCCATATAATGGACTGATATGGTGCCCCAATTTTGAACTTCCAAAATCCAGTTTAAATGCGGCTTCAAACGATCCCAAACACGGTTGTAAATGATCCCAGCCAAGAAAGAAGGGTCTTATCTAGCATAACAATTGGTTATTTTCATAAAAAATAATACAATTTATATACTTTTTAATGTCAAACGCTCGTCTTGTCTTTTTTTTTTTTGTTTCAGTTCATGACAGTTAGGGTATGTCGAAAAACCCCCATCTCATGTTCTCCCTCAACTTCAAAATCATCCTATATCGCCGTTTAACTTTTTTTTGTTAAGGGTGTTTGATCTTCTTTGCATGTTCACTTTGCATAGACTGGGTTGGTACTTCTGCAGCGATGTAGGATGATTTTGAAATTATTTTTGAAGTTGAGGGAGAAAATACGATTGGAGTTTTTGACATACCCTAACTGTCTTGAGCCAGAATACACAGAGTTCAGGGAGAGAAAGACAAGACGAGTGTTTGAAATTAAAAAGCATTTAAATTGTTTTTATTTTTTTTATGAAAATAAACTAATCGTTTCACTAGATAAGACTCTTCTTCCTCCCTTGCGTTTACAATCGCATTTGGGATCGTCTGAAGCTGCATTTAAACTGCATTTTGGAAGTTCAAACTCGAGGCACCATAGAAGTCCATTATATGGAGAAAAATGCAGAAATGTTTTCCTCAAAAAACAATTTCTTTACGACTGAAGAAAGAAAGACATGAACATCTTGGATGACAAGGGGGTGAGTAACATTATATGTGAATCATTGTTTTGGAAGCGGACTTCTCCTTTAATAAAGTTTTTTGCACACAAAAAAAAAAAAAAAAAAAAATGGAAAAATGATTCATTTAACCCTCATTCTGCCCCTCTCTCTGAAATGACCTGTTTTTAAGGGGCGGGTTATTTAAGGCTTCTCAGTAATCCTCCACTGTTATGCTTGGTCATTGCATAGGAAACAGTATCAATGCCCCCTCGCTCTTGCATTGAGTGTTTTGACAACATGATCAAAATAAAACGGTCATTTCCAGACAAAGCATTATGAAATCATTTACTTACAGTTTGTGATGCAGCTGCAGTCAGATCTAATACCACTGCATCTTTCAACAAATGTTTCTTTGTGAACTCCATGACACTGCGCCTCGTTTACAAAAAATAACACTCCCAAAAAATGACACAATCCGGTATACCATTAAAAATAAACTATCCCCTTGTTCCTTACACTGGGATCCTTCTGATATCTGTACAAAGATGCGAATTAGCTGTTTTTCACTTCATTGCAGTGATTCAGCAGTAGTGATTATAGTTTCTATTTGCCTTTGACGCGACGCAACACTCGCATTCAAGCATAAACGTGTCAGCCGTTAAGCAACTGAACGGCAGTGAGCGGGGCCTATGGTGAGAAGACGACTATTTGTCGATGTCTTGCTCTGGAGGCAGTGTTTATGCAAACGACTGCGCCCAGGTGACATCACCTTACACCAGTTATTACATAAATGCTTTTTATTTATGACGAGGACATTTTAAGTTAAGAAACTTGCAGGATGTATTAAGCCTACAAAGACCTCTTCTATGTCAAAAGATCAAGGGAAATTTGGTTTCCTATGTCATGATCCCTTTAAACCCTGAGTTGACCGTGTGACTGAGTGGATTGGTTTGGTTTTGTCAACTCAAAACTGTAACCCTGAGTAATAAAGATATCTAAAAAAAACTAATTAAAACCTTTTGATGGTTTATAGCTGAAGAAAGACTCATTCTTACCTGACTCGCAGACGACAGAGCCTGGTTTGAGCTCCAGCATCAGTGTGATGTTGGCGATGTCTGTGGTGTAGAGGATCTGTGTTCGGTGGGGAAGGTTAACGGTCCACAGCTCTGGTGTGGGGTGCAACACGTAAACCCAGCCACCCTTACTGCAGGTCACTTTGGAACCAAACCGCTGTCCAATCAGGTCGCTGGAGTGTCGGATGACCCCATAGCGGGTCTGCGTCTGAGCTCCCGACTGAACTTTGATAGGCATCATGGACTCATGACCCAGGAAGATAATGACAACATCCCCTTCCTGGATGAACTCGGAGTATTCCACAAAACTCATGAGGTATGGGGTTCGGCTTCAACAAAGAGTGCGGCCTTGGATGATTCAACACTGACCTGCCATAAATGAAAACACATGAACACTATATTCTATATATATAATACACATATATATTTACATTTACTCGTATTACTTTATCCACCTTATTTTTTCAGAGAGGAGGTAAGCTGTGTTGTTAATGTGTGAGAGCTCTGGTCACTAGGGAAATAACTAGTGGAATAACAAAGTGCAAACAGTAAAACTGTTTGCACTACAAACCATTGTTTACATAATTAAGATAATACATTAAAATAATATGGTAAGACACACCAGTTCACAATATCAAGCAGCAAAACGAGCTGTTTTGTACAGCTAAAAATAGTTGGACGTGGATGAGACAGGAAACCAGACACATTAAATTTACAAATGGCCGCACCTGCTCTTACAGGAAAAATAAGGGCAGTCCTAATTGAATTTTCAAAAATAAATATTGTTGTGTTTCTATAAAACTTAGACTTTTAGAAATGTTCTCTCTGGTCAAACTCAGATAGTTTATTAATACTAAGTTGATTGTCAACACAACAGCAGGATGTCAAGAAGTAAGCCAATTAAAAGCTAAAGCTGAGGCACATTTAGATTTAGAAGATCAAATTAAAGCTGTCGTCTTTTTAAATCCTGATAATGTCACAATTTCTGTAATTTTAGAGTGAGACAAACCAATAAATACTTCGAGGTGGATTATCAAAACAATATTATCAAGAAAGCTGTTTTTTTTTTTTTTTTTATTACACAAAGGTAAAAATGATATAAAGACACATTGAAATATTTCCCTTTTTATAAGATTAAAAAAAAAAACGCTTAAACCAGTGGAATGACATAAAAAGTTTAACATTACTCTTTAAAAAAATATATTGTGTTAGATGGATACTATAAAACTAATCATTTTAAAAATTAAGTTTAATATTTTTCCAATGCGTTGATTTATACAGACACGTACACAATAAAAAATAATGACATAGTTGACGTATAACATTGTCATAATTTTTTTTATTGACGTACAATATGAACATTGTATATATAGGTTAACAGGTATACATACCTACATATTGACAAACAAACAAATAAATAAATAAATAAATACATAAACAAAAATAACCATGTTATACGTCAACTACTCAAAATCCAGTCAGTGTGTATTTTGATTTAAATGTTTGTAAACCGTTAGAGTGTCCGTTAATAGCAGCCTGTCAGACTCAACATTACCAGCACCCGTGTGTGTGTACCTGCAATCCTGAGACGGTTCATAACAGCAAAACAAATGGGTCAGATGTAAGTTAACCTGCTAATTATTCATGTACTCATCTTTGTGAACATTTCTATTATTTTGTGTGTAAGACTCAGCAAGGTCACTGTGCTTAATGACGAGTCGAACAGGTGAAAGTGAATGGCTTATTGCGATTTTGAGAGCATAGACATGCTCGTATGCTCGATTATTTACGGATATAAATCTTTTACAAACAGGAGGACTACACTGAATATGAAATAACACCTTTAAAAGTGCCATTCATTACATCGCGAGCAAAATTATTTATTTTCAGTGAGTAAACACTACACTTGCGATGCTGAAATGGAAACGCGTCACATGTTTGAACGTAAATCGCTCGACATAAAGATACGTTTAACATAAAGAAAGACTCAGAAACTCACCGCTCCTTCAGCAAAGCTGTAGTTTTATATTTAGGAAGAAGCAGAAAACAGTTCAGCACGTGTGCCCGGCTAGTTTGCTTGATAAACCGCCGCATGTACGTGTAGATGCGGTCTACGGAGCGGCTCTTCAGCTCATGTGGATGGACTCAAGCGCATGTTGAACGTGTTGCTGAGCATTTACAAATCTACGACTAGCCGCAAAACGTCAATTTCACACGACTCAATATGTCTCAGGAAAATGATGTAAGAGTATTTTAAAGAAGCAGTATCTATTTGCATAGTGGTTTAGATTCACTAGGATGGTGTTTTCCATTCCTCCAAATAGTAAGGCTAAAGTATTCTTTCAAATCAGAAATGTGTTGTTAAGTCATATCATACTGTATATCACTTAGCATTATAATATACATTAAAGACACCCTTAAGCTAAAACAACCAACATTGTGGGTGACAAAAAGCAGCACATGTCCACACAAAATGTATAAGACGATCACACTTTATACATCATGTTGTTTGTTTTTTTTTTTTTAAAGAAAATTATTACATCTGAAGTCTCAATAAGTCGTAATATACTTGAATAGAATATAAAGTTAATTAAATTAAACTTACATCTTCTTATAATTATATATTTGCACGTTTTGTATATGCTACATATTTGTTAAGAGCAGTCAAAGTATTCCAATATGAGGTTCTTCCAATGGGATGAATGGACTGCGAATAGCAGCCAATGGGAGCGGCTTTCCTGTACTATAAAACAAACGCTCCATCACGATCTAGTGCTGGAGAACAGACAGACGCCACATAGAGTTCATACTCCTACCGGAAAAATAGGGATCTTTGTCTCCTCTCAGTCTTCCTCTAGTTCTAGCACCCCACAACCCACGGTAAGGATTCATTGAGAAGTTTTTTAACCTTTCATTAAAGTAGGAGTTTAAGCGAGATCGCAATTTACAATGTGTAAAGAGAAGAATAACTATTATATAAAAAGGCGCAGAATTATTCTGGGTAAGACTTGGTTTTTTGTGCATCTTTTTATGAAGGGCACAGACGCATGGGAAGGACACGATGGGCTATGTATTAGAGACTTATACGTTACAAGTGATCGTTTATGATTTTAAGTCTTCTATCATGCTTTTTCTGAACATTTCTAGCCTTCTTGTGAAAGAAAGCGTCCCATATTCAGACCATGATTAATGACAGCTCACTCTTTCTCTGTCGCTGATGTGGTGCCGTCCAGTGGACGCCCAGTTTTAAATCATCGATAGCTTCGACCGTACTTTTGCACGAAAGTTTGAGCATTTCAGTGCACTACGATGAGCAGATATTCCATGCTGAAATAGACTTGAACCATCTGGCGAGCTTCCCTACTTCACCCTTCAGGAATGAGAAATGTTAGGAATTTAACTTTTTTTCCCGATTCAGATTCCTCTCAAAGATTCCAGATTGTTGTAGTATTTTTGAGTATGAAACATTTGTAAAAATAAGTAAGTAAATAAATAGTTTCATATTAAATTTACTACCATCATCAGTTTGTTACCAAATGATTACGTCGTTTCAGATTTTGACAGGTATAGCAAATTTAAAAATCATGCAATACAGTCATTAAAGAACATATTTAAAAGTACGTAGATTTTAAATAACGGTTCACTTTTCATCATGAAAAGTCAAATTTCTTGGTTTAATTCCAGTCAGACATAATGGAAGTAAAAACGTAAGTTCATATTTATAAGTAAGAATAATTATGCGTCTTTGATTCACGATAAAGAATCGGCTCATAAGAGTCGTTCATTCGGCCATCGTACTTCATTGCACGTGTTTGATTCACTAAAAAGAACCAGTTTGTAGGAGTCATTCGTCACGTGATTCAGTAGAGTCATTGCGGGTAAATAGTAGTGCAAAACAGTGTTTTTAGTTATTTTATTTATTACAAGTTTTACTATATTTAAGGTTGGCTGATATGTATACTACCAATCAAAAAATTTTTGAACAGTAAGATTTATAATGTTTTTTTTTTAAAGAAGTCTCTTCTGCTCACCAAACCTGCATTTGTTTAATACAGCAAAAGCAGTAATACTGTGAAATTTGTACTATTTAAAACAACTTCTTTCTATTTGTATCTTCCTCCTGTGATCAAAGCTAAATTTTCAGCATCATTACTCCAGTCTTTAGTGTCACATGATCCTTCAGAAATCATATGCTTATGTTTAATATTACTATTAAAAATATGTATATTGTGTTAGATGGATACTATAAAACTAATCATTTTAGTTTAGTTTAATATTTTTCCAATACGTTTATTTATATACAGACACGCACACAATAAAACAGTACTTTTTATTTTTCAGTATTCTTTGATGAATGGAAAGATCCAAATATCAGCATTTATCTGAAATAAGAAGCTTTTGTAATATTCAATATATTCAAATAGAAAGCAGTTATTTTAAATAGTAATAATATTTCAAAATGTTACTGTTATATTTCTGTACTTTGGATCAAATAAATACAGGCTTGGTGTGCAGAAGAGACTTTTGACTGGTAGTGTAGATGAAGGATTCTCTACCCTAATGACTATTTGTGCACATAGCACATATTCATTGTATTTATCGTTTGTAGAAATACAACACTACAGAATTGTTTCCATATTCTATCCATACTTATTTCATTGCATCTATATTTCTGCACGAAAAACCAAGTTATTTCCAGATTGATTCTAATGTCAGGATCTGAGTTAGCATTGAGCCTTATTTCGCATTCAGTGTAACCACTATTATTTTCCATCCAATTTCCACCACGGTCAGAAAACCACAGCCATGCCTTTTGGGAACAGTCACAACCAGCTGAAGATGAAGAACTCCTCTGAGCAGGAATATCCCGACCTCAGCAAGCACAACAACCATATGGCCAAGGTCCTCACACCGGCGCTGTATGAGAAGTTGCGCTCCAAACAGACACCCAGCGGGTTTACGCTGGACGACGTAATCCAGACCGGGGTAGATAACCCAGGTAAAGACCCCCCCTCCCCCGAGTCCTCCAAAAGACCACTTCTCGTGCGCTTTTAGAACATATAGGTGCATTGCGAGCAGAAAGAAGTGTGATTATCATTGTGCGTTAAACGGTGACCTTGCTGACTCATTGTTTTAGTGCAGAGGACTTTGAATAAAAACAGTTCCTGTATAGATAAGACCAACCTGCCTGTGCAAAATGCAGTGACATGGAAAATCCAATTTTAGCTGGCCACATAAAAGACTTTTATAGCAAGATGATCTATTTAACAGCATATTTGGTAAGACAAATGGCGCATTCAGAACACAGAAGAACAGGTGACTTCATCCTTCGACAGCAGTGCGTGCTATTTTTATACCCCATGTGTTGTTGTATTTATTTAGCAATGCTAAACTAGCCAGGTTGAACATCAAGCAGCGGCCAGCTGAGGAAGAGTATCCAGACCTCACACAGCACAACAACCATATGGCCAAGTTCCTCACTCTGGACATGTACAAGCGCCTTCGTCAGCGCTGCACGCCCAACGGCTTCACCATAGATAACGTCATTCAGACTGGCGTAGATAATCCTGGTAAAAGAACACACATAGTCTGTCAAGGATCAGGGCCAGGGTTAGATAGTCCTAAGAGAAATCGCATGATGTTAAACACGGCTTTTTTATTTTATTTTTTTGAAGTAAGCATTGGCATCTGATGTGCATGGCTCTTAATTTGTATACATCGACTTTTTCCCATCTCAGGCCACCCATTCATTATGACTGTGGGTTGTGTGGCTGGGGATGAGGAGACCTATGATGTGTTCAAGGAGCTGCTGGACCCTGTTATTCAGGACAGACATGGAGGATACAAACCCACAGACAAACACAAGACCGACCTCAACCCAAGTAACCTCAAGGTATGAAGTGAAGGGATAGATCACCTAAAAAAGATTCTGTCACTTACTCACCCTCATGTCATTCCAAAAGTGTTTTTCTGGAAGATATTTTGAAAAAAATGTTTTTTTTCCATATAATTAAAGTCAGTGGGGTCCAAAACAATATGAGATCTCACTGATCATTAATATTTGGTACAGTGATGATGCTTATTTAAAGACTAAAACTTTCTGTTTCTGCAGGGCGGTGATGATCTTGACGCCAATTACGTGCTGAGCTCTCGCGTCAGAACAGGCAGGAGCATCCGTGGATTCTGTCTGCCGCCCCACTGCAGTCGTGGAGAGAGAAGAGCTGTTGAGAAGCTCTCTGTGGAAGGTATGTCGCTGCAGCACTGCGGTAAACATTAGTTTATATGAAACAGGAATTACACGTCTGCTGCTTCCCAATTTGCATACTGTCCATCCTAAATAGTAGAATTAGTGTGTCCCAAAGCATACTACGTTGAAATGAGTTTAAGTGAAAATTCAAAGTGTAGATCAGATAACCTACTGTTGAGAACTGCACTACTAGTCAAAAGTTTTTGGACAGTAAGAGTTTTTCTTGTCTGTTCTGCTCACTAAGTCTACATTTATTTGATCGAAAGCACAGCAAAAACAGTAAAATTTTGAAATGTTTTGCAGAATTTTTAGCATCATTACTGTAGTCTGCAGTGTCACGTGATCCTTCAGAAATTATGCTATTTGCTGTTCAAAAAACATTTATTATTATCAATATTTAAAACGGTACTTTTTTAAATTATTATTATTATTATTTGAGGAAGCTTTTGTTGTATTATACACTATAAAATTAAAAAGCTTTGAGTCAGTATTTTTTTTTTTTTAAATAGAAATTATAGAAATAAATACTTTTATTTAGCAATGATGCTTTCAATTAATCAAAAGTGATAAAGACATTTATGATGTTACAAAAGATTTATATTTCAGATGAATGCTGTTCTTCTGAACTTTCTATTCATCAAAGAAATATCAACATAATAATAATAATAATAATAATAATAAATGTTTTTTGAGCAGCAAATTAGCATATTATAATGATTTCTGAAGGATCATGTGACTGGAGTAATGATACTAAAAATTCAACTATTAAATCACAGAAAGAAATTACATTACATTTTACAATATATTCAAATAGAAAACAGTTATTTTAAATAGTAAAAGTATTTCAAAATGTTACTGTTTTTGCTGTACTTTGGACCAATTAAATGCAAGCTTGGTGAGCAGAAGCGACTTTTTTAAAAAAAAAAAAAAAAAAACATAAAAATGTTTGTTATTTGAAATTAAGTAAATATTTTTAATTTCACCTAGTTTCCAAGGCAACATTTCTTATTTTAATTTAGTTTGATGTGTTAAAATAAGTCAAGCTAAAATAAAAGTAATAAAAACTATACAGCTATTAAAAAAACTTCTAAAAATGACAAGAACACAAAAAATGGAAAATATAAAAATACAAACAAATGCAAAAATTATTAAAACTTCTAAGTATCTCAGTAATGCTAAAATATCCCTGCTATTCACCTTTTTCTGAACGTGCTGCTTTACATTTCCGGTCTCTGTTGTTTCTAGTCAAATTAACATGTTTTCCGAGCCAATAATGTAATGTTAAATTGTTGCATGCTTCCTATTTAGATGTATTGAAAAACTTTTAACCTTAGTCATTCTTTTTAACCCATTTTAACGTGGATTTCTATGGAGAACGGAACACAAAAGCACCTAAAGGGAAGTTAGAATCCTTCATGGCATCACTCATTGGTTACTCAGGAAAAAGGTGGATATGCACAATAAAACATGTTAAACTATGGCGAATGTATGAGACCGATGATTAAGTAGAGAGGTTTAGATAAAGGATGTGATTAATAATATCTAACCTAATGAAAAATGTTTAATCTGCAGCAACATTGTGAATATTTAAAAAGATGCATTTAGCCATTTATATTTAAATGCATTATTATGCAAAAACATGAGAAGAGTTCTCAGCATGAAAGACGCCACTAATGGTCTGACTGGTTATGATCCATTAAAGACATTGTTATGGTGTGGTAGTATGTCCCTAAGTATGCCTAATCTTATGCTACACACTCAAAAGTATGCTTTTTTTGTAGGGCATAGTGCAAGTAGACAAATTTGGATGCAGTATTTACGTTCCTAAAACGTAGGCCTGGTCATGTGGCTCCCTCTTGTGGTGATGAATATCATCGGCCGTGACTGAACCAACATTAATATTCCTGTCTTAGACATTTTAATTTATACTCTGTTAATATTTAAGAAAACATTCCTTTTAATAAAAGGATATAGGATTTACTCACACTGGCTTGATCTGTCTTTAGCTTTGGGAGCCCTGACTGGGGATCTCAAAGGAAAATACTACGCCCTGAAAAACATGACAGACGCCGAGCAGCAGCAGCTCATCGATGACCATTTCCTGTTTGACAAGCCTGTGTCTCCCCTGCTGCTGGCCTCAGGGATGGCTCGTGATTGGCCTGACGCCAGGGGGATCTGGTCAGTATTCTGGATTGTCCTTACTGCACTGCTTTTGCTACTTTTAAAGATTGGTTTTAATAGAGAAAGAACCTACTTCCTGTCAAAAGCTAAATGTTTGATCCTAGAATTTATTTTAGCTTTACAGCTTATTTAAGGTGTCCTTAGAGTCTAATTATACATTTAAGAACTGAGTAATATTAATTACTGTGTACTTAATATATGGTTTGGTTTAGTGTATAATTTACTGCTATTGCATTTCTTTGCTGGGCTTAGAAGACATTCCCTCACTCATTTTCTCCTCGTCTCCAGGCACAATGATAACAAGACATTCCTTGTGTGGGTGAATGAGGAGGACCATCTGCGTGTCATCTCCATGCAGAAAGGTGGCAACATGAAGGAGGTCTTCAACCGTTTCTGCACAGGTCTCACTAAGGTATTACATCACTGTGATCCTAAAGACCCATTCACACCAGGAACGATAACACATATCATTCCTATGTCATCATTATTGTTCTTTGTCATAAACTTGCTTGGTCTTATTTCTGGTGGATGCAAGACACTTTAGATCGCAGAGGGTTTGAACAGAGCTGCAACTTATTAGTGTTGTTAATCATTTCAGATTGAGGAGTTGTTCAAAAACAAGGGTCACGCGTTCATGTGGAACGAGCATCTTGGCTACGTCCTCACCTGCCCATCTAACCTCGGCACAGGCCTGCGCGCAGGAGTGCACGTCAAACTGCCTAATCTTAGCAAGTACCGCCAGTTTGAGGAGATCCTCAAGAGACTGAGACTGCAGAAACGCGGAACAGGTAGGAGACGAACAGACTTGCGCTAAACAGTACGACACTGAGTATCCTGAACAGAAATGGAGCGTCAACTGATGGTA
Organism: Labeo rohita; assembly: GCF_022985175.1. NCBI lineage: Eukaryota > Metazoa > Chordata > Actinopteri > Cypriniformes > Cyprinidae > Labeo > Labeo rohita. Next base: position 9,312,285 of record NC_066881.1, on the reverse strand, counting down.
ATAAGTAAGGGGTACCTTTGTTCATTAGGTGGTGTGGACACTGCGGCTGTGGGTGGTGTTTTTGACATCTCCAACGCTGACCGCCTGGGCTTCTCTGAGGTGGAGCTGGTGCAGATGGTGGTGGATGGAGTCAAACTGCTGATAGAGATGGAGAAACGGCTAGAGAAAGGCCAGGCCATTGAGGACCTCATGCCTGCCCAAAAGTAGACTCACTTCAAAATCTCACTTCCAACATTCTTCTCTCTCCACTTCCCCCCACCTTTGTTCATTGATTGACTGACTGTTTGTTGACTTGTTCTTGGAAGATATGATTTATTTAAGGGTCCTTTGTCTCTGCTCTGGCGAGTTTTTGTTACACACACAGATGTCACAGAGCAACAGATGGATGAGAATGTCTGAGAATAAAATTTGACTCGTGTTGACTTGCTTTTTGTCCTCCTTCACTGCTTTCAGTGATTCCCACACCTTTTCACTAAATGATTTCCATGAGTTTTATCTAAGTTTTACAGTTATTCAGCTTTGAGAACAATTCAATCATCTTTATAAATTATTTAATGGAAATCACACAAACTACAATAATATATAACTATGATTTGAAATCTATTTGAAATATAATTAAAAATGTAATACTTTTTTTATTTTTTTATTTTTTTTTTAGCAAGGATCCATTAAATTGATCAAAAATGACAGTAATGACAAAAATCTATTTCATATAAATGCTAGGGCTGGGTTTTGACAATTTTTTTTGGTTAGATTCTGAAGATTCTCAAAAGCTGGCAGTTATTTGATATCAATTATTTTGGATATATATCAGTTACAGTACATGGCAAATTTTTCAAGGAAAACTTCTCTCAACTAATGCTGTAAAATATAGGCTACATGAGAATCATTTGGTTCTACATTCCTATAATATTGATATAATAACTTGACGGATTTATTCAAACAACTTAAACATTGAGAAACTGTACAAAAAATATAATAAACGTGTTATATGCTGCATATATTTAGCAAAATGCTCCTCTCTAAAATATATTTTTCTAGCTGAATAAGGAGTTTGTGGTCACCGAATGTTTTTATTTTTACGTGATACTGTTTACAAGCTTTTATGCTGACATCTTTCCACGGTTAAAACACAGATTGACCGATTACATGAGGCGGGATACAGATTTCGGTACGTTGTACTCTTTATTTTAACATACACTCCTGAACTAAATCTTAAGACCAGGGGAAACATTACAAATATTCACATTCTGCACTGGTGGATCATAACCAGGTTGTAAGTACTGCTTCAAAATGGCAAAAGAAAAAACAGGAGCAGGCGCCAAAAAATAGAGAGTAAGCAATTTATAGAAAACTGAAGAAAACTTAAAACAGGCTGTTCATCAGCTGATCAAAAGTTTAAGACCATAGCCTTAAAAAGTTAAAATCTGCGCAAAATATGGCTTTCATGTCATTGTTCATCAGGCAGTCACACTGTCATGACCTCCTGACGGCACAGGAAAAAAGTCTTTCTGCCTTTGAACGTGGCACAATTGTTGAGCTGCATGCGCAACGCCTCACACAACGCGCCATTGTTGCCAAGATTGGATGCAGTAAGACAGCCATTTTTACATTTCTCAAAAGATCCTGGGAGTTATGGGACAAAAAAGTCAAGTGGTAGAGCCAAAGGATCTGACGGGCTGTCCATGAAGACACAGACTGATCCTTGACCCAAATTAAGGCCCTTACTGATGCTGACTGCAGCCCAATAACCATAAGGCAGCATCTGCAAGAGAAGGGCTTCAAGAACAAAAAAAAGTCTTCAAAGGCAACATCTCCTCCCATGAAACAAACTTGTCCATTTGGAATTTGCAAGGGACCACCAAACATGGGACACTGAAAGATGGAAAAAAGTTTTATTCTCTGACGAGAAAATATTTAGGCTGGACGGTCCTGATGACTTCTAACATTACTGGCATGACATGGAGATCCCACTAAAGATGTTTTCTACACAGCACAGTGGAGGAGTCTCTATCATGATCTGCTTTATCCTTCAATGGGAAAATGAAGCTTCAGGTTTCTGGCCGCTGGTTATGTGGACATGTTGCAGTGGGCATCCCTCTTGACTGAGGGCCCTCATCTGTGCGGTAATGACTGGGTCTTTCAACAGGACAGTGCTGCAGTTCACATCGCCCACCTGACGAAGGAGCATAACGCTGCTCTTTTGGACCTTTCTGTGTGTTCCCCTGATCTAAATTGCATTGAGAATGTTTGGGGATGGATAGCAAGGGAAATTTACAAAAAAAAAAAACATCAGTTCCAGACTGTGGATGCCCTTCGTGAGGCCATCTTCACCACATGGACACACATTCCCACCAGCCTCCTGGAAACAGTCGAATCAAGCATGGCAAAATGAATGTTTTAAGTAATCAACAAGAATGGTGGGGCTATTCACTACTAAGTCCTTTTTTGATACTTTTAGCTCTGTTGTGGGGTTTTTTGGGCTATGGTCTTAAACTTTTGATGTGCTGATGAACAGCCTGTTCGAGTTTTCTTTAGTTTTCTATAAATTGCCTGCTCTCTATTTTTTTGCTTCTTGCTCCTGTTTCTTCTTTTGCCATTTTGAAGCAGTACTTACAAACCTGGTTATGATCCACCAGCGCAAAATGCGAATATTTGTAAGTTTTCCCCTGGTTTTAAGATTTTGTTCAGGAGTGGGGTTCTCAAGGCTGCTATTCAGTACTGACTCTTTTCATTCAGTTTATTTTCGTGAATCAATGTTCAGTGACGTTTGATGACAACAGCTGAGATATGCAGCCTTTCGTTTGAGAGGAGCCCATAGATAAGCTTTGTTGAACTGAAAACGGCCATGAATGGAGAGTCGATTCCCCTTGATGGGATCGATTCCAAACTTTGGAATCGACTTTTGATTCCCAACACCTCGGAATCGATTCTTTTTGGAATCGACTCCCAGCCCTAAGTTTCGTTCGGTTCAGTGGAATTGTTTTCATTCGGTGCTGCCAATATGGCCGATTGATGAAGTGTAGTGAAAACACTCTATAAATGCTGTTCCTCTGAATTGATCAAAGAATCTTAAAAAAAAAGTAAGAAAGTATTCAAACTGTTTTCAACATTATTAATAATAATTATTTAATTAATTATTAATATATTTATTAATTAATTATTTAAATATATTAATATACTGTTTTTACTGTATTTTTCTTTGAATCAAAAAGCCTTGATGAACATAAGCGACTTCTTTCAAAAACACTAAACAAATCATACCGACATCAAACCTTTGAAACTCCTACCAGTTTCTTTGATTGTATAAAGTTGTCCAAGCTGTTAAACTGCAGCTCATGCAATACGAAGTTAGAAAAAGAGGCAATACAAATGCTGAGATCCTTTTATAGCTGTATTAGATCTCTGCAATGAACACTGTGACGAGTTACAGATAGTTTAATGGAATCTGTGGTGAGTCTTATAAGTGAAAGAGATTACAAGATGCCCTCTTGGTTTCAGAAAACTCCAACAAAACGGTATGAAAATGTGTACTTGCCGCATAAAGTACATTATTTACACAAAAATACATTTGAGTGGGCAATAACGTGAAATAAATTATAAAACATCTAAATGTTGCTCTTAATAACATTCAAACAGTGAAACTGAGCTCAAATCAGGTTTACTGCAGCCGCTTTCACAGACGAGCACCCTCGATACATAGAGGAGCGGAGCGAAATTTTAAAAAGCAACTCAAGATTCGGGCGAAACCCTTTACGCAAGAGCCGCCCAAAACACGCAATACTTAAAACCACCACAGAATAGTGCCTGTTAAAAAGCTAAAGCAAAACAAAACCCCACAAATCTCCATCGAGCGTCCATTTCCTGAATGATCAGCCTCAACTCATCCGTCTGAAGCGATGGCGATGGCAATGAGTTCCTCTCCGAACATTCTCAGAGCATCATACAATCGTAACACTGAAAGGTTCAATCCTGTTGTTTTTACAGCATTTAACGACTTGCACGATAGATAATACGATAATTGTGTGACCGATGTTAAGAAATTATTGCTTTAAGCAATGTTAAAGTATATACAGTTTTCAAATACATGTAAGTAAGTGGTTTATTTAAAAAAAAAAAAAAAAAAAAAAAAAAAAAAAAAAGGAAAGAAAAAAAAACAACATTCGGAAACTGCTACTTTACGATTGTACAGCTTAATTTGTTTGTCTATACTGAACTGAACCATTTCATAAATTCCTCTATGTGGTTAGATTAAAGATATATTCATAGCTTGAGTTCGCCTGCAACTTTGGAAGCAATGTTCTTAAAAGCGATGGAGTTGCCAGATATCCTCTTAAAACGGACACCATTAAGTGAGAGCCGGGGCAGTTTGCACACCTCCATCTCCCATTGGACGAGGCTGTCGGTGCGGCTGTCCCCGTGGGCACAGAGAAGCAGAAAGCATTCGCGCTGCTGGTAAGTGCAGCTGTTGGCGTCCAGAACTTTGCGGATCTCATTTATGATGTCGGCTGGCTCCATGGTGCTGGTGGTGTTCATACTCCAGGTGAAACGGAGAGAGCGGGGTTTCCCGTCTTTTCCATCTTTCCCTTCATCTTTCTGCTGATCCCCAGATACATGGCGACTGCCAGACCGAGCGGGACAGGAATGGAAAGAGAGAGAGGTAAGGTTAGGCCAATGGATGGAGAAGAACATTTCAAATATTGAGGTTATTATTTATTCACTAGGACTTGATCACAATGGTAGTGAAGAATCAGTGCGGCAGCTGCATGCATGGGTTATCATCACACATGGGAATTAATGGCAATCAAATGCATAGCAGACTAGGGCATGCACACAAGCAGCTGTTTCTTAAAGCCATATAACATGACATAGGGGCTCGGTGATAGTTTAAAAAAAAAAAAAAAAAAAAAAAATTGGCCTGTTAATATTTTCAATATACACTAAAAGTTCTGGTTTGATAATATTTTGACTTTTTTTTTTAAAGTCGTCTCTTATGCTCACTAAGTTCGCATTTATTTGATTAAAAGCACAGTAAAATTATTACAATGTACAGTAAATTATTTAATATATTGTTAAATATTAATACATATTAAAATATAATTTAAAATATAATGTAAAGCTGATTTTTTTTGTGAAAATTTATTTAAGCTGTTGATCACCTAAAAGAATTATAGTTATATGCGATCAAATATTATACATAATAATAAACAATTATATTTGCTACAATATTTTATACATTTTAAAGTTGCGTTGCCACTTTATTCAGAGACACTATTACCAAATATTACTTAACACTCGAAAAAGCAATTATTTATGGAAGCCCGTTTCCACCAAAAAAAAAAAAAAAAAAGAAATGTAATTGCGATTTATTTGTGTCTCGGAACTGCGAGTTTGTTCATGTCTTGGAACTGCAAGTATATATTTATGTCTCGGAATTGTGAGTTTATATCTTGGAACTGCGAGTTTACGACTCAGAACTGCAAGTTTATATTTATGTCTCGGAATTGTACGTTTATGTTTTGGAACAACGAGTGTATGTCTCGGAACTGTGAATTTGTTTGTTTATGTCTTGGAACTGCAAGTATATATTTATGTCTCGGAACCCCGAGTTTATGTCTCAGAACTGCAAGTTTATGTTTATGTCTTGGAACCGCAAGTTTACATTTATGTCTCGTAATTACGAGTTTATGTCTCGGAACTGCAAGTTTATGTCTCAAGAACAGCAAGTTTATGTCTTGGAACAGCGAGTTTATGTTTCAAAACCGCAAGTTTTTATTTATGTCTCGGAATTGCGAGTTTATGTTTATGTATCGGAACCCTGAGTTTGTGTCTCAGAACTGCGAGTTTATGTCTCAAGAACAGCGAGTTTATGTCTCAAAACCACAAGTTTTTATTTAGGTCTCAGAATTGCGAGTTTATGTATCGGAACCCTGAGTTTATGTCTAAGAACTGCGAGTTTGTTTGTTTATGTCTTGGAACTGCAAGTATATATTTATGTCTCGGAACCCCGAGTTTATGTCTCAGAACTGCAAGTTTATGTTTATGTCTTGGAACCGCAAGTTTACATTTATGTCTCGTAATTACGAGTTTATGTCTCGGAACTGCAAGTTTATGTCTCAAGAACAGCAAGTTTATGTCTTGGAACAGCGAGTTTATGTCTCAAAACCGCAAGTTTTTATTTATGTCTCGGAATTGCGAGTTTATGTTTATGTATCGGAACCCTGAGTTTGTGTCTCAGAACTGCGAGTTTATGTCTCAAGAACAGCGAGTTTATGTCTCAAAACCACAAGTTTTTATTTAAGAGTTTATGTATCGGAACCCTGAGTTTATGTCTAAGAACTGTGAGTTTGTTTGTTTATGTCTTGGAACTGCAAGTTTATATTTATGTCTCGGAATTGTGAGTTTGTGTCTCGGAACTGTGAGTTTATGTTTATGTCTCGAAACAGCGAGTTTATATCTTGGAACCCCGAGTTTGTTTATGTCTTGGAACTGCAAATTTATATTTATGTCTCGGAACTGCGAGTTTATATCTTGGAACCCCGAGTTTGTTTATGTCTTGGAACTGCAAATTTATATTTATGTCTCGGAACTGCGAGTTTATATCTTGGAACCCCGAGTTTGTTTATGTCTTGGAACTGCAAATTTATATTTATGTCTCGGAACTGCGAGTTTATGTCTCGGAATTTTGTGAGTTTGTCTCGGAATTGTGAGTTTGTCTCAGAACTGCGAGTTTGTGTTTTTGTCTCAGAACAGCAAGTTTATGTCTCGGAATTGCAAGTTTATGCCTCAGAATTCTGATGCAAGTCTGAAAAACTAGTCTAATGATGCTCTCTAGCCAAATAAAGTGCATTAAAATCATTTTACAGTGTTACATAATTTCAAATAACCAGCTAAATCAGTATGAACGTACTGTTAATAATTGATCACCCAGCCCTAATGTAAACAGAGAAAAAAAAAAAAAAAAAAAAAACAAAAACAAAAGCACATCACCCAAACATTTACCATGAATAAAGCAGACTAATGTCTCTTGTGCTGTACACACTACACTAATACACACTCTGATCTCACATATAGTGGGAGACGGAAAATATATGTCCACAACACACAAAAATAATCAACCAGGAGAGGAAGTAGGGGTTCCCAGTCACTGACACCTCACCTTGAGCCCTCAAATCTCCCGCTTCTCTCAAACTCGGTTGAGACTCTTTTATTGTTAATTTGTTGAAAGGTTAGAGATCACAACGGAGCAAAAAGGAACGGATAGAGAGAGACAGAAAGGGAAAAGGAAATCATTTTTAGTCATTTTAGATCAAATCACTACACACACAATGAGATAGAGACTTGATGAGAGCAAAAAAAAAAAAAAGAGACAAAAACGGGGAAAGAAAGAAAAAAAAAAAAAAAAAAAAGCAAAAAGCTAACCCCCACAAAGACTTGGTGTCACCAGTATGTTGGATCAGACGAACACAAAAACAACTTATGAGACTCAACTCAGACACCTGAATATGTGCGGTAGTTGGTCACCATGCACTCATTTGAACTGCCATGCTGCTTCCTTCAAAGAACAATATACAATATCTAGAAGTTGACTGAAAGAGTGCATCATGGGTAAAGGCCTATTCTGAGCGCTGGATGCTGACATCAGACGCATATACAGATATAGAGGACGTGTCTGTACATACTGTGCTCTTCGCATGCGAGAGGGTGCGTGTCGTAGTGCGTTTATGAATACTTCATTTCGGACTAAATTCGACAGACAAAACAGTTGTTCGTGTTCTCTCTCTCACACATACAGCCTTTCGCTCTCCATTAAACACAATGTGAAGTTGGAGCTGTTGTTTGTGCGTTTAAACGAGCCCTTACTCTAGACACTCTTCATCTGCGAATTCCTACAATTGCCTATAGCCAGAGCTGCTGAATCTGGAAGAAAAGAGCAGTTCAAAGCCGACAAAAAGAAAGAAATTAAACTGGTGGACGCAGATAAAACAAATAGCCATTACAGAGCCACATGTTTGGAGACAGGGTTCCCACTCTTACTGACCAATGAATTCACAGGAATCGTTCAAATTCACTAATGAAGACTGATTCAAATGATTCGCTAATGAATCATTTAGAACCACTTGTGAATTAGTTGGACTGATTGATTGGCAAGAACAGTTCCAAATCTGTTGACATCAATTCAGTACGGCATAAAATTATTTTTTAGCGTTTAAATGTTAACTAAAATACACTCATATACATATACTTGCTAAAGTATTCATACCCCTTCATTATTATTATTATTATTATTAATTTTATTTTTTTACGTTTCGTTATGTTGCTACTGTGACTTATGTTAAACTGCTTTAAATTATTGTTTTTTTTTTAATGTTTTTTTTCCTCACATCAATCTACATATGCCACAATGGCAAAGCAAAAAACAGTTTAATATTTTTTGCAATACACACACACACACACACACACACACACACACAAACACATAATTATATATAATTTTATATAAAATTTACAGAATATACATACATATACATGTTAATTACATATATGTTTTTTTAAATATATATATATTTTTTAATATATAATTTTTTAATTTATTTGATAATTTAAAAAATAAATGCACATTTATTTTTGAATAAAAAAGTACAAGGTATAGTTAATATAATAACTCGTGTGTGTGTGTGTGTGTGTGTGTGTGTGTGTGTGTGTGTGTATATATAACTATATAAATTTATATACATTATATTAACTATATACTTTTCATATTCACACAATTAAATTATTTAAATAATTATTATATTTTACACTTTAACAGTAAGGTCACATTAATTAACATTAAGTAATTCATTAACTAACATTAACAACAAGCAATACATTTGTTACTGCATTTTTAAATCTTTGTTACCCGTTCATTGGTAGTTCATCAGGTTATCTAAATAATAACTAAATCTATTCAATACTATAACAGATACAACTTTGATTTTAATGTTTTAAGAAATTTTGAAGTGAAGTTCAACTAAATGTTTAAGTATTTTTCATTGTTAGTTCTTGTTATCTTATAAAGTGAAACCTAACTTACTGCAAATGTATTCACTCATACATTTTTAAATTAAAATTACATTTACATTTCCAGCTTTGAAAAACAATTTTAAAACATCCTGCAATTTCCATGTTTTCCATGGCTGTGGGAACCCTGTAGTGTGGTGGAAAGGGAAGAGGCTGGAGGAGAGGGGGATGATAAAGAAAGAGGAAGACTGTAAACGAGTGGAGCGCAGACTTACTAAGAGTCTTTGCCGCAGGGTTGGAGGGGACTGTGAGGGTGGGGGGCACAGAGGGGGCAGCCGGCCCTGATTTGACGGCAGACTGCCGTTTGCTCGGGTCAAGAGTGACCCTGAGGGAGGAAGGCAGACAGAGAAAGAGAAAGAGATAAAGGGAGGGAAGGAAGGAAGGGAGGGAGGAAGAGAAGGAAACACAGGGGAAGAGAGGGATAGATTGAGACAGTTTCAACATTAATAGAGCATTTCGTACTGTTAAGAGCTTCATTAGAGAAAGTGTGTGATCTGTTCACAAATCTGATGACGTGAAGGTGACTCCTGAAGGTCGTTCAACATGGAGCCTGCTGCAGCTTACACTGCGCTTTACTTTAAATCCGCCCTATGAGCCACAACAGACTCCTCCCACCAAAAACCCTTCTTTAGGACGTGACCATATGCTCTTACAGACTCAAGATAGCGGCGACAGAGCCCTCCAGAGTGCACAAACTATATTTATATATATTATACTACACTGCAATTCAAAACTTACGTTACTGTCACTGATGAAAGTAACAGTAAAGACTTCAATGTTACAAAAGAGTTCCATTTCAAATAAATGATATTCTTTAGAACGTTCTATTTAAAGAATCCTGAAGTATTATATACAGTATAGCAGCACTACTGTTTTCAGCATTGATAATAAGAAATGTTTCTTGAGCAGCAAAAGGATCATGTGACAATGAAAACTGGAGTAATGATGCTGAAAATTCAGCTTTACATCACAGCAATGAATTACTTTTTAAAATATGTTCATCAGTTATTTAAAATTGTAATAGCATTATTAACATTTTTACTGTATTTTCATCAAATAAATGCAGCCTTTGTGAAAGTTGTTTTTCAAAAACATTAACAAATCTGAATTATTCCAAACCTTTAAACATTAGTGTGTATATAAATCTAGTAAAGAACATTACTACCCATAAATCTGAAGAGAGATTTACCAATCAGAATGAACCAAATCAGAGAAACAAAAACACTCGCTCCCATGATGCATTGAGTGACTTACTTGAGCCTCCCTTTAGTCTCAAACTAAGTAAATATTTGTAAATACTTAAATATGTTGCTACAACCTTTAAAAATAAGTAATTTTGGTCCACATTGTTTTTGACTGGGTCTCAGTCTATTCATGCTCTTTTTAAAAACTGTACCAAATTAATAATCATTTTAATATTTTTTTTAACCACCAGATGGCAGTGTGGGTCCATTATGACTAAAACACCCACTAAAACACCCATTGCTATTTCAATATTCAGAGATCTTCATAATTTCTTTATTTAAAGTCACTTTTCAATATTGATCTTTAAATATTTTCAACTTTTTTTTTCATTTTTCAAATGTTTTTCTTCATTCATTTATTTGATCAAAAATGCAGTAAAATGATGATTTGCTGCTGAAGAACTTTATTTAAAATCACACTTTGAGTAACAATGAAAACATATATATATATATATATATATATATATATTTAACTATTTGATTAAAGTTAAAAATGAACATTTATTTGAAACTTTTACAGTCAATTTTGATCAATTTAAAGTCTCCTTTCTGAATAAAATGTATTAATTTCTTCAAATAATAATTTTAAAAAAATCTTACTGATCCCAAACTTTTGAATGGTAAATGTTTTACAAAGGAAAAAAAAAATCTCTGTGGGGGAAAAAGTAGTAAATTAGCAATTTTGTCTCCAGGAATCACACAGCTATTGCAGATGAATGCCAAACTAATCCCTCTACACACCGTACAGCTGTGAATGTACCGAAGCCCTTGTGGAATCAGCTGAGTGATTCAACTGAAGTGTTTTTGACAATGTTCAGATTAAGTCATACATATTGTTTTGCACAATCAGCTTGTGTCATGCAAACATTTTGATTAGTAGCAATCAGTTAAAGAGCGGTAGATTGATTTGATCTGGTCACGCTAGAATGCAGGCAGTGTTTTAAAGCATGCTGTAATCAACCACTGAGAGAGCAATAAACTCCAAATCACTGCAATCAAATCACTATGGGTTAGTGCGTCAGCCCCTGGACTCCTCTCATTACGTTAAAGACAGATTTACACCCCAGGAACTCAATGTCCTACCTTTTGGAAAACCTGAATGACATATTTCTACAACACAAGAATGAAAAAAAGGATAGGCATTACAAAGATGGACAAAATAAACCATTTCTAATGAACCCTTAGGAAAAAAAAAAAAAAATTATAAATAAAAGAAAGGTCAGGAAAAGGAAGGAAGAGTCAGGCCTAAATCATATGTCATTGTATGCGTTTATGCATGTGAATGTGCGTTTACCTGCGCGTGAGTTTGGAGGTCAGCTTGGTGAGCAGGTTGTTGGCATTACCGCGGCTGCGAGGTTGCGTAGGCGAGGCGGGCGGGCCGTTGTAGGTGGCCGTGCGACGATCTCTCAGCTGTCCGTGGAAGGTGCTGCGGCTCGCGGAGCCTCGTGGGAAACGCGTTTTATCAGGAGTGGCAGCAGTGCTGATGCTGTGAGTGGAAGCACCCGGGTCCCGTGAGCCAGGAGACAACGTCACACTACAGACAGAGACAGCAAAATCAGGCTTGGTTTCACTATATAAGTGTTCCTGTACCTAAACAAAACATTATCGTAGCTTTATAACATTACAAGTAAACCACTGATATCACATGGACTTTAACGATATCCTTACTACCTTTCTGGGCCTTGAATGTGTCAATTGTGTTGCGGTCTATCAGAAAGTCAGAAAGCTCTGAGATTTTACTAAAAAAATATCTTAATTTGTGTTCTGAAGATAAACAAAGGTCTTATGGGTTTGGAACAACATGAGGCTGATTTTTGGGTGAACTATCCCTTTAAGGTCTCCCTTCTGAATAAAATTAATCTTCAAATAATAATAAATACTATTAATATAATATTATAAATATAAAGAAATCTTACTGATCCCTAACTTTTGAACAGTATTGCAAAACAATGCCTGATTTACAAAAAAAAAAAAAAAAAAGATACAGCAAAAGAAAAAAAAAAAAAAAAAAAATGCAAGTTGCTGTGAAGTGGCAAATTTAACATGGTGCATGTTAAATATTAGGGTACAAAGTTTTAAAAAAAGGCCAGTATCCTATGAAAAAAAAAAAAAAGACAACAAAATAAGCAAATACAAGTAAAAACCTATGGAAGCCTGTTTCCACCACTGAATAAAAAAAATAATTAAAGGTAACTGCAACTTTTTATCTCACAATTCTGACCTTTTTTTCTCACAATCGCGAGTTTACATCTCACAATTATGACTTTTTTCTCAACTGTGTCATAAACTGGCCATTGTGAGTTATATAGTTAAACTTGCGAGACAAATTTTGCAATTCTGACTTTATTTCTCGTAATTGTGATTTTACATCTTGCAATTCTGATCTTTTTCACACCATTCGAGTTTTTTTCACTTTTTCTCAGAATTGTGATATTGCTGAGAAATACTTTTACAGCTATAAAGTCAAAATTGCAAGACAAACTTGCAATTCTGACTTTTTTTTTTTTTTTTTTCACACCATTGTGAGTTTACATCTCGAAACTTTTTTTTTTTAGAATTGATATAAACTTTTTTTCAACTGCGTGATAAACTTGAAACTGTGAGTTATAAAGTCAAAACAAGACAAATTTTGCAATTCTGACTTTATTTCTCACAATTGTGAATTTACATCTCGCAATTGTGATCTTTCTTCTCAGAACTGTGATATAAACTCGCAGTTCTGAGAAATAAAGTCAGAATTGCATGATAAACTCAATAGCGAGTTGTAAAGTCAAAATTGCAAGACAAACTTGCCATTCTGACTTTATTTCTCGTAATTTTGAGTTTATCTCTCACAATTCTGACTTTATAACTCACAATTGTGAGCTAATCTCTCAAAAAAAAGTCAGAATTGCATGTTACTATCATGAAATTCTGAGGAAAAATTGAATTTTTTTTATCTCAGAATTGTGAGATAAAAAGTCACAATAACCTTTTTTAAATTTTTTATTTAGTGGTGGAAATGGGCTTCCATAAAAACCACACCTTTACTGAGGAACAGCAAACATTTCAAAAACAAGATGACCTTCATCAATGCCTAATGCAAATATTTAATACATCAATCAAGACACAGGAAGGGCAACCTGTACCTGTTCTCTTTCCCATTAGGAATGACAGAAAGGCGGTCTGTGTTGTTTCTCTCAGTGCACACGTACGTGTTTCTCCTTGACATGCCTCCTGATCCAGAATTATTCTGTGTGACAAGAAAATAACGCAGGGGTGAAGCTCTATCATTATGGGAACTACCGTTCAAAGGTCAGTGGAGTTTTTGGTGTTTTTGAAAGAAGTCTCTTATGTTTACCAAGGCTACGTTTATTTGATCAAAAATACAGTAAAAAATAGTAATACTGTGAAATATTATTACAATTTAAAAGAACTGTTTACTATTTGATTATATTGTAAAATTTAATTTATTCATATGATCAAAGCTAAATTTTCAGTATCATTACTCCAGTCTTCAGTGTCACATGATCCTTCAGAAATCATAATAATAATAATAATAATAATAATTTTTCTTCTTTCTTTTTTCTTTAAAGAAATTAATTCACCAAGGATGTGTTCATAAAATTGATAAAAAGTGTTAGCAAAGACTTTTGTTTAGACATTGTTAGAAAAGATTTTTACTTTTAATAAATGCTATTCTTTTTTAACTTTTTATTCAAAGAATCTTGGAAAAAAAAAAAAAAAAAAAAAAAAAAGAATCATTGGTTCCAAAAAAATATTAAGCAGCACAACTGTTTCCAACATTAATAATTTAAGTAATAAATAAGCATATTTTAATGTTTTCTGAAGGATCATGTGACACTGAAGACTGGAGTAACGTGTGTGTGTGTGTGTGTGTGCGTGTCTATATGTATATATATATATATATATATATATATATATATATAGACATATAGACACACACACACACACACACACACACGCATATATAAACGTCAGTGCTTAAAGTGTAGAAAAATGTGAGAAACCACAAGGGTGAACTTACATTAGGCGTGATGGAGTTTCCTCTCTTCCGGTCAGGTATTTCTGTTTTGTTAGGGTTGTTGGCATTACCCAGGAGTGGGCTGGGGGGACTGTGAGAGGGCGGCTTACGTGCTGTGACACCACCTTCCTGTTTGACGTCACCGTCGGCTGTGACAGGAACCGTCTTCTTGGAGTTACTCAACGCTGAGTTAGCGACCACACCAACTGTGAAAAAAACATTTGGGAGATTTTCTCAGCAAATACCCATATGATAAATTTAATTAGTTATGAGGCATATCATGTAATAACAGGATTTGAAATTTAAAAGTGAAATTTAAGCCTTTTTAAGACCTTTTTAATACCATCTTATATGAAATTTAAGACGTAAACCTGTAATGGAAATACACATTATATTACATACATATATTATATTTATTACTATGATATATAGTGTACTTTTCATATCAGCAGATAATATTCCACACAAAATATCCCCATAAAAGTACCACATTACCAAGATTTTTGGTGGTGTAAACAATTTATTTTGAAGCAATAATCTCAGTGTTCTATTAACTTTTACATACTTAAATCTGCATATTTGTATTTACCTTTATAAAGGCCTATTTTTTTTATTTACTTTTGAAATGTATGCATCACCATTCATGTCAAATTATTACAATATATCAATAAATTCTATAGGGCTGTTACCAGTCAATAATTTACACTGCTAAATTAAAACTGCAATATTAGAGATGAATGTATATATTACATACATATATCAATATTCAAATAAGAAATGTTGGGGGAAAATGCATACTTTTAAACATACTAAACTACCAGTAGGTGGCGGTAAGTCACTTAATGAGTGAGTTATTGAGTTATTTCAATTGATTCATTCAAAATGCTGAATCATTTAGTAGCAAAACACAGTCTAGTGTAGCTTGGAGAATATACTCCTGTTGTGATCCTTGTTTGGAACTATTATCGATGGCAAAACAGAACAAAAAAGTAAATACTGTGTCTAAAATGTAAGTAACTTAACTACTTCACTAACAACTTGTTTAATGAACATTTGCAATCGTGAGTATATTTAGCAACATAGATCCCTTGGTATGTTACTGAACTGTATCACGTTATAAACAAACACATTTTTCATTTTTACCTCAGTGTGTCCGGTTGGACAAGTAAAAAAAAAATAAAAAAATAATAATAATAATAATAATAATAATAATATCAAAAACAATGATTGTAAACAGTCATTAGGTCCGTCAGACTGAAGATAGTTTAGCGGTAATGTCACCAAAAATATTTAAGACCCATCGAATCTGAATTTAAGACTTTCTAAGACTTAAGGACCTGCAGACACCTAGAATAAAGTAGATTTATTCAGTACATTTAAGTAGAATTTTTATTCCATTGATAGTCTGTACTTATATGAACCATTTGATTCCAATAAGCTACTGTGTTTCTGTATGAATAAAGAAAGTCACCTTGTTCACTATGGCGTCTGGATTTTCTGGATTCGCTGGAGGAGACGCTTCTCTGGACCTTCAGGTGAGATGGCGACTGGCCGTTCATCTCACTGGTGGGTCTGGTCTTTGCCACGGAAAGATTACTATTAGAGCTGGATTCACTGACCTCCTACAAACACAAAAACAGCGAGTCACATTTGTAGTATAGACCATAATATCAATTGCAAGCAACCACTCTTCATTAACAGCTCACCTCATTGGTCTTCCTTCCCAGCAGTAGGTATATGGCTGTGACCTCGTCATAATTCATTTTGGACAAAGACTCGTGGATCTTCTCTCTGGAGAAGCCCATTCCCACTATCACATCTGGAGAAAGAAAGAATTCAGATCAATTTTAGAGTCTCCATCCAGTTTAGAGTTTTTTTTGCTACTATCACTATTATTATTGCTCATACTTTAAGTGAGCCCACTATTTATACTAAGAACATGGATGATACCTACAGTGAGGGCTGCTGTCTAACAAATCAAACACTAAAAGTCTAATCGCATCAAAGTCATTTAGAGATCGAGTATAATTAAATATTCGACTTGTTAGCATAATCGTATCACACATCACCCCCTCAGTTGTTAAGCAGACACTATAAACCGGTAGGTCGATACCCAGAGATAAATCCAGTTTATTTGTAAGAATGATACTGAGTCATCCGTTCCTCCTACACATGCTAACAATACACCGATCCATCCTGTAGCCACCCATTCACTGTTACTTAAAAGAGAATGTGCTGTTCCTTCTGTTTTTAATTCAAATACATTTATTAGGTAACACTCTGCAACAAGGTTCTGGACATTAACATTAGTTACTTCAATGGATAACATGCAGAGTATACAGAGTATACACTACCATTCAAACATTTGGATTTTTTGGTTTTTATTTTTGAAAGAAATTATTTTATTCAGCAAGGAAGCTTTAAATTAATTCTTAAAAAAGTGACAGTAAATGTATTTTTACTGACATCTAAAAATTTATATTTCAAATAAACTCAAAACATTCATTAACTACTCCTAAAAACAATTGTATCAATTTTCAACAGAAAAAAAAAAAAAAAAATCTTGTTTTAACATGTTAATGTTTGTTAAGCTTCAAATTAACATATTACAAAAAAAAAAAAAAAAAAAAAAATCTGGAGTAATGATGAAAAAAAAGTCTGGAGTAATAATGCTGAATATTCAGCTTTGCATCACAGAAATAAATTACATTTTAAAATATACTGATATACAACTTTCAATATGACTTTTGAACTAATAATATTTTCTAACATTAAATTAAAAAAAAAAAGTCCATTAGTTAATGAAACAAGAAAATTATAGCATATTCATTAATTAACATCAATCTTAATTAATAAATTCTGTAAAATTAATACAAATCTTTGTCATCATGATACCTAATGTATTAATTAATGCAGAAGCACTTTACAGTCCTGTACTGCATGTACATGATAAACATTTAACAATAAGATTCCATTAATGTATTAATTAGTTTTTCTTTGTTACTGACTTCTTTTAATCTTTGTTAAAGTTAATGAAAATTGTCATTCATTGTTAGTTCATGTTAAATCAAAGTGCATTAACTAATGTTAACAAGCACAACTTTTGACTTTAATTATGCATTAATATATGCTGAAATTAACATTAAAATTAATAAATGCTGTAGAAGTATTGTTCATTCATATTTTATGATAACAAATGTAGTTAACTAATGTTAACTAATGAACCTTATAAAGTGTTACCATAATTACAATAAATGGGTAATACCTGGAACTAACCCAAGGCCTTGAACAGACAAGTCTGCAAAACAGTGTTTGAATGATTCGTACAGTTCCCTGCATGTACTGAATCGTCTCTTCTAATTCGTTCAGGGTAATTTAAGAACACAGAGAACATAAAGATCTACAGTCAATTGAAGCCAAATCTGCAAATTCTATTGCTGGCCTGCAATAAGTATCTTTATTAGTTGAACACTGTGTGTCTGTTCACTCTGCGACACCTCTGAGCAGCTCATCCAAGACCAAGTCCTATCTATATGAATGGGGGAACCCTGAAATCTCAAAAACAGATTACATTACATATTTCACCAACAAAATTTACAAACAAAATCTGAAATTAACTGCCTCATGAATGCTGTTTCATAGGCTCAAATAGTATTTAAAAAGACTATTTTTTAGGCTAGACCAGCCAATGCGTATTCACATGTACACTGGCTGCTGTAGCCTCAGATTTCTATGAAAACCGGCGCTTCTAATGGCCGCTGCAGTGATGCAATGACTTTACCAATCAGTGATTGGCTCTTTCATTTAGAAGGCGGGACTATTCCGCAATATTGCGCGTTGCAGTTTCTCCCATTCATAAGTATAAGAGTGAACCATCTTTGTATTTGAACACGCAGCAACATTGAAAGCCTGAGTCCTGAAAAGTCTGGGAATAGGGATACACAAGTCTCAGATTCATCGCCCACAGTAGATGCCGGTAATGCTCTAATTAAGAACGCGAACCGCCAATAAAAACGAGTAAGTCGTCTTTGTATTTTTATAGTCTTTGATATGCTCTCGCGAATCTCTCATTTCCATAAACAACAAACTGCCATTGCATAAGATTGCAGCTTTAACCTTTAATGAGTTTTATGAATTAGGGTAATTACAAGTAAGAAATTAAGAAATGCCCCTGTGGAAATCAGTTAATTTCTGATGCGGATATATATCCAAAGTAACTATTAACTCACTACTTGAGAAGATTTTTCAGTGGATAATTTTTTTTTTTTTTTTACTCCTACTCTAGTAACGATTAGGATTGTTTTCTCTTACTTGAGTAATTATTTATATAAGTACTTGACATTTACCTGGCAGTAAATGGGACAGTCTACAAGCCTCCCGGCTTTCATCCAAAATATCTTAAATTGTGTTCCAAAGACGAATTAAGCTTTTACGGGTTTGAAACGACATGGGGGTAAAGTGATGAGTGACAAAATTTTCATTCTGGGGTGGAGTAACCCTTTAACTAAAGTGAATCTTAAATTGCCAATTATTTATTTTAACAAAAAGGAAGCCAAATCTTAAATACTAAGGCACCTCAACAATAATAATAAAAAAAACCATATATTTTAAAATAATATATTATTTATAATCAACAAGAAACAAAAGTTTACCAAGCAGTTATAAACTCGATAATAAAAGTTAGTGCTAGCAACGTAAAGGTAATGGGTTTGATTCCCAGGGAATGCTTAAACTGATAAAATGCACACCTTCAATGCACTGTAAGTCATTTTGAATAAAAGCATCTGTCAAATGCATAAACGTAAATGTAAAATGTAACGAGCCAGTATTTTATAAACTCAAAAGTTGAAAAACTTAAACAAAACAACTAAATAAGCAAAAAAATTGTCAGAATGTTTAGGAATTTAAGAGGCATCTTCATGTTGAAGCAGTGGATAAAGTGAACGAAGAGGCAGTCGGCTGTTGTGATGGAAAGCTCTCTCTATTAATGCATGTTCCAGAGTGAAACAAGATGGAAAGATATATTTCATGAGCCTGAATTAAGCCTCCTCCTTTCTCTCAGATCTGACTTTTAATGGGCTCATGGGAATCCGTATGTTGGTTGACTTAAGTGCTTTCCTTCAAAGAGTCAAAGCTCCCCGTTTCACCTCCTCTCTATACACAAGGGCCTCTGTGGGCTGCCAGGCTCCAGCATGCTCCTCTCAACGTGAGGCTTCTCTCAAAGTGGGGGCGGGAGGCTAGACGAGCACAGTTACCACATACTCTGACTTCCACATTCAAGTGTTCTTGTTCCTGCAGTTTCCTCAGTAAGTAACCAGGTGTTCGCTCATGCGTACGTGTGGTTATGCTGCCAGGCGTACGTGCGGAGCTGCGGATCGACTGCAGATAAGCGTGCAAAGCAGGGGTGCACCGCACTGCCTCGTGCTCCTGCGAGCTAAGCTCAAGTACCGGGAGTCATGTGATCATATCACATTGCTACACGGGGAGATCCTCGCTGAGACGGAGCGG
The DNA here is from genome assembly GCF_022985175.1 of Labeo rohita. Taxonomy (NCBI): domain Eukaryota; kingdom Metazoa; phylum Chordata; class Actinopteri; order Cypriniformes; family Cyprinidae; genus Labeo; species Labeo rohita. Next base: position 9,292,446 of record NC_066881.1, on the reverse strand, counting down.
GAGAGGGAGGAGTAGACATCAGAGATGTCGATAGATGAGGGAGCCAGCTGCTGGGTATTACGCAACGCCGCACACTATCAAATGTGCCCTCTACGCCCTCATTTCATTGTCTCTGGACGCTTTCTCTTAGTGTTGTGATAAGAGTGCAGATATAAATATGAATCTCCCACGGTTTGCTCTAATACAAGGCAGCTTTAAAGTTGACTATGCAAAATGCTTCCACTGCATGAAAATGAATATTGATATGGTGACAAATGAACTGTAGTGAGGTTTTCTCTTACCTATTCTTTTCTGGTCAGAGATGTCGGCCTCTGGCTCATGGAAGGGTTTGAGTTCATCATCCTCAAAGCCAGCATTGATCCAGCGTTCCTTCATAATTTGCTGACAAAGAAAGATAAGAAAGAATCATCTCTAGACTGAGATTCACCGCAATGGCCAACAGTCATCACTTCTAGGGTTGGGAGATATAGCTTGAAAAGTTTCTATTTTTTCAGCCTGTATATATTTGCTTTCTCAGTAATTTTTAAAATCACAGATACAACACATTGTGATAAAAAAATAAAACAAAACAATATTGTAGCTAATTAATGTTACAATAATGTTACAACAAACAAATGTTTAAAATAAAAATTGCGTTAAAAATGTTTAAAAAAAAATAACTGAAGTATAAAAAAAAAAAAAAAAAAAAAAAAAAAAAATCCCTCAAACTTTTGACAGGTTTAAAAAAAAAAAAAAAGAGGATTATTGCAAAAAATACAAAATAAAATAAACATAAAAAATATAAACAAAACTAAACATTGCAGCTAATTAGATAATTTAAAATAAAAATTTAGAAAAAAAAAAAAAATCAGTAACTGAATATAATTACGATAATAATATTTCATTTACACAACAATTTAAAAGTTTGCGGACGCTAAGTTTTTTTTTAAAACGCCTTTTTTTAAGCCTTTTTAAGGCCTACAAAAGGCTGCATTATTATTGGATTAAATCCAGTTATACTTTGAAAAAAAATTACTAATTCTTTTTAAAAATGACATGTATTCTTGTGAAGGGAAAGCTAAATTTTAATTACACATTACTGATATTTATAATATCATTTGTGTTTATGGTCACTTTTTAATTAAATGCATCCATATAGAATAAAAGCGTCAATTAAAAAACAAAAAAAAACAACACCGAATAAAAGTATTAATTTTACACATTGCAAAATAAAAAAATAAAAAAATTTAATTTGTGTTCCGTGAGGGTGAGTAATTAATGATAGAATTTCAATTTCGGGGTGAACTATCCCTTTAATTTTAGGTCTGTATAATTATATAAATAGTGCATTTATCACTCAGCTCTGTCTTTAGTACAAAACAGGTGTTATGAAAAAATGCCTGACATGCTCTAATAAACGACAAAAAGGGGTGAAGACAGACAGATAGATGAATGACAGAGAGAGAGAGAGAGAGAGAGACTAACCTCTAACGTTCCTCTCTTGGCTGGGTTCAGGACCAGGAATCTCTTGAGAAGATTCTCACAATCAGTTGACATGTAAAAAGGGATCCTATATTTACCACGTAACACACGTTCACGCAGTTCCTGTGGAAAACACACACCAGTAAGTATACAGTGACACACACAAACACATATTAACACTGATAAAGTGAAGTGAAACCTTGAGATTCTGTCCATCGAAGGGCAGGGAGCCGCTGACCAGCGTATAGAGTATGACACCCAAACTCCACACGTCCACCTCCGGCCCGTCGTACTTCTTACCCTGAAAGAGCTCGGGAGCAGCGTAAGGGGGGCTGCCGCAAAACGTGTCCAGCTTATTTCCCACCATGAACTCGTTACTGAAGCCAAAGTCAGCTATCTTAATGTTCATATCAGCATCTAGCAGCAGGTTTTCAGCCTGGGGAAACATACAGATCACTTTGATGATCTTTTCATCTTGTTTGTAATTTCTACGGCTGCCCTCGACTAACGATTTTCCTGGTTGTTCATTTTAAGCAATTAGTCGACTAATCGCTCATTTATCAATAAACCATTTAAATCATAATAATGAGACTTTAATTGCCTACATAGCCTAATAAGCGCTAAAGCGTACGCATAAAGTTTGCCACAGTGCACCGGCAGGTGTAATGATTATGAATGTGTCGTATGAATGTAAACTAGTGCCTTCTTCGTTTTCGGCTTAAGAGACGAAGTCGGCGACACAGAATCGTCATCTTCGCAGTTGTAGATGTGCCTGTATGCATGTTTCATATGGATTACATAATCTGAGAATATTTGTTTTTCCATTTGAAATGGTTAATTTGAAAGTAGACATTTCGCTCTCTATAGACATATTTTTTATGTCTGTAACTCAAGTAACAGTTTCAGTTAATTTTTTTGACGCACTTAAGTTCACAGAGACCGAGACTGCAGAAAGCGCATCCTGTTTTCTTTCATTATTTTACAAAAGCACAATGTTTTGTTGTTATTGTGAGTGCACATAAATAAACGTAGAGTCTTTACAGATTCGAAAGATGTATTGCTCTTATCTATATGACCAAAAATGACTTGACCAAAAATGATTTTAAGAGCAAGTGACCGCACCGACACCTCAGCTTCCACACTTGAATAGCGGCATTTTTCTAGGTTAACAATAGATTGAGCGGCCATGTAAAGTTGCTACTACTTACATATTTCAGATGATAACCCATATTTGAGGTTGATGAATGATAGGTCAGCGTTTGAATGTCCTGCCCGATGTATTACCAAATAGACCGGCCAGTAACAATCTGTGATTTTGCGTGATTTTGCCACTTCATGTGGATTGTTTTTTTGTTTTTTTTTAATGCAAATAAGCGATTAATAAAATTTTGGTCGACTATGCATCTTCTCATCAACTTACAGTTACTCGACTATTATGGGCAGCCCTAGTATTTTCCATACATGTGCACTTTAATACAATCATACATGTCATATCCTTGTTGTCATAGTTTTTGCACAAAGAAAACAAAACCGTAACTTCTTACCTTCAAGTCTCGGTGAACTATGTGTTTTTGGTGACAATACTGCACAGCTGACACAATCTGTAAAAAAACAAGTCCAAAAGGATTGAGATAATTGAATATATCTATTCAACCAGTTTTTTGCCTTTAAATGTTATTTAAATAACTAATAACATTATTAAAATATTGTTTTGATAAGCATGGTAGAACACTGAGATGACAGTCTTGCAGAAGGAACCACAGATGTCAAAAAGAGGATTTAAGGTGATGCCATTTTTGTTCTTTAAATATGCAGAGACAACCTAAAGTGGCTGTGAGTGAATAATGGAACAATTTTTATAATAAGAAATTTTATTTTATTATGAAGTACAGTTCAAAAGTTTGGGGTCAGTAAAGACTGTAAAATAAAGTAACACTTTTACTCAGCAAGGATAATAATAATAAATTAAATTGATCAATAAATTGATCAAAAGTGACAGTAAAGACATTTATAAAGATTCTATATCAAATAAATGTCATTTCTTTACTTTCTATTAATCCAACAAACATAAAAAAAAAAAAATGTAAAAAAAAAAATTAAAATATTAGAATGACATATTAGAATGATTTCTGAAGGATCATGTGACACTGAAAACTGGAGTAATGATGCTGAAAATTCAGTTTTGCATCACAGGAATAAAAATATTTACATAGAGAAAAATGAAAGCCTGTTTCCACTACTGAATAATAAAAAAAGAAACAACTTTTTTTCTCAGAATTGCATGACATAAACTCATAATTGCAAGTCATAAAGTCAGAATTGCAAGATAAAAACTCACAATTCAGATTTTTTTTTTAGCAATTCTGATATTTTTCTTGCAAGTACGAGTTTATATCTCACAATTCTGTCTTTCTTTCCTCAGAACTGTGATATAAACTCACAATTGCAAGGTATACAGTTAGAATTAAAAAAAAAAAAAAAAAAAAGAACCGGCTTTACTGACTAAACGTGCATGATAATAGCATGCGATTTATCGTGCAGCCCTACTTACAATTCAGATTTTTTTTCTCAGAACTGTGATATAAACTCGCAGTTGCAAGTTATAAAGTCAGAATTGCGAGATTAAAAGTTACGAAGTCTAATTTAGAGGGGGAAAAAAGACCTATATGTTCTCACAATGTTTAGTTTATTTTTCAGAACTGTTAGATTTATATCATGCAATTCTGAGAAAAAAAAAAGTCTGAATTGTGAGTTTGCATCATGTAATTCTGAGAAATGTAAGATAAAACATTGCAATTACATTTTTTATTCATTGGTGGACATGGGCTTCGATAGAAAACATTTTAAATTGTACAAATATCTTACAATAATAATGTTTTTATTGCCTTTTTGAAATAAATGCAGCATTGGTAAGCACAAAAGACTTATTTCAAATTAAAATCAAACCAGTCCCAAACTTTTTTGTTTTTGTTTTTCTAGGCCACTAGCTGCAGCGCTAACATTCAAAAAAATAAGGGCACAGAAATTACACACTTCACCTACACATTAACCTAAACGTACCTTTTGTACTGGCAAAACTGTAACTACTTCAGCTATTGATTACCTAATATTAAAGAATAAAATAAAAAACAATGTGGAAAATGTATTGACGCTCACATCCAATCAGATGTAGTGACGCATATATATTACTAAATACATTTCAGGAAAAGGACATTGGTCCAGGCCAAGCTTCTCATGGGTTGTCGACTCACATTAATAGCTTTTTTCCAAAATTCAATAGTTTGCATTGATTGCCCAGACTCAACCCTGCTGATAATGACTAACCGCTCTATCCCCAGTTAAAGTATGACGTAACACTACGAGCAACAAATGCGCTCTAAGTGCAGATAATATGGCAACATTACTTTTACTGCATTCCTACTTAATGTCAGTGTCATTATTAGTGCAGTGACATTGAGTAACCTCACACAGCTTACTTGTGTTAAAGGGCTCTTGTCAGATTTAATGTAACAACGGTCAAGACATGTGGGTTTAATAGACTGGGGTCATTGCTGGACATAACAGCCTTGAGGCAGATGAACTCATGTAAACTCACACCGACTAGAAAACCAATCACAGTGTGTGTGTGCCGAACATGCTGAAAGACAACAGTAAGAGAACTGCACCTGTCTAAATTTAGCTCTGGCCTCTTTCTCTTTCATCCTTCCATGAGCCACTAGGTAGTCAAACACCTCACCTGCATGAGACACAGAGCACAGAGGTCAAAGATAAACACTCAGGGAAGATAAGGACACAAAATGAAACTCACAATCGCTCACACTTACCTCCACTGGCATACTCCATTACAAGAAACAGTGTCTTCTCTGTCTCTATCACCTCAAACAGTTTGACTATAAAGAGAGAAACAGGCAATTATAGAGAAGTGAGAAATCAGAGGAGAAAATCTTGAGATCTTTAAGAAATGTAAAAAAGTTAAGTTATACTAAAACACTGATCTAAATAACTAGGCATATGAATATGGCAATCCTTTAATACCATGGTATACCTTAAAATACCATGATGATATCAACTGCTACATCGCCGTTTTATAAGAGCACAATGATTTTTTTGTAAAAGATTATCACTTGTCTCACTCTCATGAGTTTTATTTTTCCATCTTTTTGGAAGTCATTTCTTATTTATAAATCTTTTTCCTCTGTACATTTAAAAGTGTGTTCCAGGTCTTCCCATTTTGTTTAATGTCTGTCTGTCGTGAAACGCCAAGCAGCTCTCTCATGCTCTACCACCGACATGTCTAAATATAGGCTGGTGATACATAAAGCCCCTCTGTGTGAAGACATGACGACGAGTCTGCCTCTGATAATCATTATGCTGTTTGCAAACAGGAACTGACAACAAATGTGAGAGAATCAATTAAACTACACGAGAGGAACATTATCCAAGCTACTACTTATGGGCTGTTGTACCAATTCAAAAAGGGGGAAGCAGAAACAAGTGAGCCCTTGTTATTTTGGTATTACTGACATATTTTATGTTTTTAATAATACATTAAATTTGTTTTTATTTTTATATTTTTAGTTATCATCTTTAAATTTGAGTCATTAGTGTTTTGTGTTTGACATTTTTATTCATTTCTTTTTTTTTTTTTTTTTTTTTTATTTAGTTTCAGTTTAGTATTAATAATTTTAGTACTTCACCTTAAACATTTTTTTTTCAGTTAGTGGCCAATGCATGATTTTTCATTTTAATTTAGATTAATATTAATTTAAATATTAAGTATTCGTTTTTCAACTAATACTTCATTTGATTTCATTTTATTTTTAATGCAATTAACCAAAATGTTTATAGATACAGTTTTAGTTATTTTATTTCCGTTTTAATTCTGTTAATAAAAAAAGTTTTTAATTATATCTTAACACGTTTAAATAAAACTTAACTAAAACTGTAACTAAAAACATTGTTAACAGAATTAAAACTGAAATAAAAAAAAAACGTAAAAAGTTTTAGTAAATAAGCTTTATTTTATTTCAGTTTTAATTCATTAAACAAAAATGTTTTTAGTTAACAACAGTTTGTTATTTTAAGTTTTAAACCAATTAACAAAAATGTAATCTGTTATAGTTTTAATTAACAACAGTTTTCGTTATTTCATTTCATTTTTAATTCTATTAACAAAAATGTTTTTAGTTACAACATTTTTTTTTATTATTTATTTAAGTTTTGATTCAATTACCAAAAATGTTTTTAGTTATAGTTTTAGTTAACAACAGTTTATTTTTTACAATTTAGTTTTAATTCAGTTCAACTTTTTTTAGTTAGTTTTAGTTATCAACTAAAAATATGCAGAGACATTTTATTTCAATTTTAATCCAATTAACAAAAATGTTTTGTTATAGTTTCAGTTAACAGTTTTTTTTTATTATTTTATTTCAGTTTAAATTCAATTAATAAAAATGTTTTAGTTATAGTTTCAACTACCAGGTTTTATTTATTTTATTTCAGCTTTAATTCAACTAGCAAAAAATGTTTTTAGTTATAGTTTTAGTTAACAACAGTTTTAGTCATTTTATTTCAGCTTTAAAGGGAACCCTGGGTATAATGACTTGTATGGCTTTATATAATGTTCAATTTACAAAAATTGTTTTAGTTATAGTTTTACTAAACAAGTTTTAATTTTATTTGAGTTTTAATTCAATAAACATTTTTAGTCACTTTTTCAACTTAACTTTTTCAACTTGCTTCAATCTATTATTTTTTTGTTATAGTTTTAGTTAACAGTTTTATTATTTTATTTTAGTTTTAATTCAATTAACAAAAATGTATTTAGTTGTAATTTTAGTTAACACTTGTGTGTCTGCATATAAACATGCTTACCAATATTCGGGTGGTTTAAATTCTTCATGATTGTGACTTCTCTGGAAAGCTGTTGAAGAGAAGATCATAATTTAATGTAATCAACATGTCACAATGAATTGTTAAACAAAAGCTTTTCACTATCTTTCAGCATCAACATGAAACAGGAAGCTAAGTCCAGCTGCACTGTGTCACTGTCATAGTGAACAGAGTGCTTTCTTTTCAGTGGAAACAAGCGTTAAGTGCTATTCATTATTGATCTCTCTCTAAAAAAAAAAAAAAAAAAGGGCTGAATCCTCCTATCTCAATGGAATGGAAGAGTCATGCATCTTTAATAGCGCTATAGTAGGCAGACTGTGTTCCTGAGCTGTTAGCACATACTGCTTTCCACGTCCCGCTCTCACAAGTTTAGCTGTAGCTTCAGTGCGAAAGACGCGGTGGTGCGATTTTGGACCGCAGGGAAACACTTTCAGTACATCATAAACCCAATCCAATTCTCACCACACTGCATTCTGTGAGTTATACACACTCATAACTGCTTTCTGTAACAAGTAACTATGAAACACTGAGGCCACTGCAGAACTATATAAGCAAGAACAATATGTACATTTCGATACAAACTCAGATATCACCTTACTTCCCCAGCTGAATAATCTTTGTACACGACAACTACTTTATATTACAATTTTAAATACGCAAATGAGGCATTATTAATTAGATATGCACAAACATGCATACATTTCCAGAACAGAAACCTGAACACTGGATAAAGGCAGGTACAGAATTGTTGTTTGAATCAAATGAGAGGATTTTGCAAATAGGATTTTGAATATCTCTTTTTACCACTCTATAAATCAGAAAATACTGTCAACAGACAGAATAAAAAGTGTTTTTAGGAAAGAAGTATATACACTACCGTTCAAAAGTTTGGGGTCAGTAAGACTTGTAATAGTCTTTAAAGAAGTCTCTTATGCTCATCAAGGCTGCATTTATTTGATTAAAAATATAGAAAAAAAACAGTAATATTGCAAAATGTTTTTACAACATAAAATAATGTTTTTTATTTTAACATACTTAAAATAGAATTTATTCCTGTGATGAAAAGCTGAATTTTTAATCAGCTGTTACTCCAGTCTTAAGTGTCACATGACCCTTCAGAAATCATTCTAATATGCGGATTTATTATTAGAATGATCAATGTTGGATAATATCAACAGTTGTGCTGCCAAATATTTTTTGGAACCTGTGATTTTTTTTTTTTTTTTTTTTCAGGATTCTTTCATGAATAACAAGTTTAAAAAGTACAGTGTTTATTTAAAATATAAATATTTTATAACAATGTAAATTATTTATTTATTATTAACTTTTAATAAACTTTTAATTAACTTTTAATTATTAACTTAATACATCCTTGGTGAATAAAAGTATTAATGTCTTAAAAAAAAAAAAAAGAAAAAAGAAAAAGAAACAATAAAAATGTACTGACCCCAAACTTTTGAATGGTAGTGCATATAAATTAGGGAAATGATATAGGAACAGACCAAAAAAAAATTCACAATTGGAATAAAACTGAAAAGTTTGGTGAATATAATGAATATATATTCTGGCTCAGTGCATGAGGAAAAACTCATTTTGAGAAAACAGCCTTCATGTATTGCAATTGAAATCCACAGATGCATATAAATGTGTATGCTGGTTGCGCTCTTTTCACTAGTCAAAAAGAAGGCAAAACATGCCAAAATCTCAAATTCACCAGTGCATGACAAAAACTATGATTTTGCCTGTAGTGTCTTGCCTTAATCTGAAGTCCGTGAAAATACTTGTGACAGGTAAAAGAAATGTTCCAGGTTCAATACAAGTTCATCTTTAATATCAGGGAAAATAATCCGGACTCACCCATAAATTTCTAAAAAAAAATAAGCAGATGTCATACAGTAACACATTTTCAATTCAATTTCAAGTCTACAGACAAGATATGGCCAAGCAGACATGTGCTCATGTTTTTGTACAAGGACTTAGACGAGGTCAGTTAAGAAAATTATTGTTATTATTTCTCAGGCACAAAATCATATTTCTATTCAGCAAGGATGCATTAAACTGACTACAAGTGACAGTAAAGATATTTATAATATTACAAAAGATTTCTATTTCAAATAAATGTTCAAATAAATACATTTAAATGACAAATTAGCATGTCAAAACATATTACAATTATTTACAATTGTTCTATATAAAATGTATTAATACTTTATAATATTATTGTTTTTTTCTGATTAAATAAATGCGATTCTTTCAAAAATATGGTACTACAAAAATTTTTACCAACCACTGACTGACCTTAAATGACTAAAACTAACACAATTTTTGCAATTTTGGCTACATTTTAAATAAGACAAAGTCTTTAGAAAATATTAAGGTTATAAAGGATTAGTTCACTTTAAGAATAAAAATTTCCTGATAATTTACCCCATGTCATCCTACATTTTCATGTATTTTTTTTTCTTCAGTTGCAAAGAAATTAAACATTCTAGGATTTTTCTCCATATAGTGGACTTCAATGTGGATCAACGTGTTAAAGGTCTGAAGTTTTAATTAGGGACGTGCAACAGCGATCAAGTACTCTGCCGTGACAGCAATAATCGATCATGGAAATGATTATCGTGGAATTTTTTTTTTCCCTAATTGGTTGTAGCAGCACTTTGTGCAGCACCCTGAGCTCTAATTGTTTAGCATGCAGTCCAAAACATCGACGTGAGAAGAGAGAGATGCAAGGCTTCGAAGTCACATAGTGATGTCTGGGTTAGCAACAAGCATATCTACTTAATCCATTAGAATGAGATGGGATATTAACATTTAACAAGCCCAATACTGACTGAGTTTGAGATGGTCATATTACTTTTAGATTTAAAAAAATAATAATAAAAAAATACTGATGTTAAAATAATGCAGCAGTGCTTTTTAGCCATATTTGTTCAACAGTATGCATACTTCCATTTCAGCTGTTTTTGTCACTCTTGGGATTCGTTGGGATGCTCAAATGCAATGTCAGATATTGACAGTTATCTGAGACGGTCATATTGCTTTTAGACATTTCTTTCTTCTTTTTTTTTTTAAATACTGATGTTATAATAACGCAGCAGTGCTTTTCCCGTCATATTTGTTCAACAATAGGTATAATTCAGTTTGTATGGTTCCGAAAACATGCAGGCGATTTATAGAATCACTTGATGTAGATGAAAATATAGCACAAATCTGCCATAAACATTTATAATTGTTAACTTTATAGAAATCTATAGTAAACTCTGTCCTTGCCCATGTTTTAGCGCACTGTTATGAAAGCGCATCACTGCAGGAACTCGCTCTCTCGCTCACTCTCTCTCTAGCACGTAACTTAAAGTTTACTGGCATTTGCATTCTTCTGTGCAGATACAGGTTGTAATGTTACCAAGTTGTCTGATTAATATCATAGGATGAGTCATAGAATGGGCTTCAGTTTATTGGCATAAAGTCACTCTTCACCTCAGGCAGCCATTACTTTTTAGATGCTTCTTTATTAATAACACTGCTGCATCATAATTATAATCTAACTGTGACCTAATCATGTGTTCATGTTTTCATGTCATATTTTTATTTTTAACATTCATTTTCTTAACAGTCTTCAGAGTTTTTTTTCATTATATCCATTATGACCATGCCCCGCCCCACCCCGATTACTCAATTAATCGTTGTTGAAACCTATCGATGATCGAAATGAGAAATTTAACAAAATGCCCATCCCTAGTTTCAATGCTGTTTCAAAGGGCTCTACACGATCCCAGTCGAGGAATAAGCATCTCATCTAGCGACACGATCTGTCATTTTTCTTTAAAATAAATAAATAAATTAAATAATAAAAACACATTTTAACTACAAATGCTCATCTCGCACTAGCTTGACCTCACACATTATGTAAACACATTGGAAAGGTCACTCGTGACGTAGGTGGAAGTACCGACCCAGTGTTCACTAAGTGAACGTGCAAAGAAAGTTAAACACGCTTTACAGGAAAAGGTAAAACAACGACATTGGACAAATTTGCAGTTGGAAAAGAAAATGAGATGGAGTTTTTCGTCCTACCCTACCTTTTTTAACCAAAGTACACAGACGAAGAACTAACCACACATGACCTTTCCAACATGATTAGGTAATGCGTGAAATCACGGACGTGGCTAGTGCAAGATGAACATTTGTGGTTAAAAAGTATATACATTTTTATTTTTCTAAGAAAATAAAATATCGTTTTGCTAGATAAAACCCTTATTCCTTGGCTGAGATTTTGTAAAGCCCTTTGAAGCTGCAATGAAACTGCAGTTTGGACCTTCACCCTATATGGAGAGGAACACTGTAATGTTTTCCTTAATTTCTTTTTGACTAAAGAAAGAGATATGGACATCTTGGATAACACGGGGGGTGAATAAATTATCAGGAAATTTTTATTGTGGAAGTGAACTAATCATTAAAACTGCTTACAAATACACTGTCAGCAAAATTATTTTGAAAATATAAATATTCAATATATCATCCAGCCCCAACACTAACATTTCAAAAGTCCCATGATCACAGCTCTCTGAATACAGCAAACTCCCCATGATAAGAGAAGTAAATATAAAAGGGAGAGAGAAAGACGGGAGGGGAAAACTTTCCAAGATGCAAATCAATAATGAATTGTCTCTGTACTATCAGCCTAAAAGTTTGGTGAAGCACAGAGAGGTCTGGGAAAGGCCAGATAAGACTCTGCGTCTATTGATTTATAACACATGACTCCACGATGCCATTCTGTTCTCACTCTGTAGTTTGTCATTAGACAGAGGTGCTGTCAAAATGTCTGAATCAATCAACAGCTTGATTAAAATCCATTCAGATCTGTTGATCAAGACAAAAACAATGCTTTCTTAAAATATTTAAGATAAAGGAATTATGGCAACACTTTATAATAAGGTGTCACTTGTTAACATTAGTTAACGTATTAACTAACATGAACGAATAATGAACAATACATTACACTATTTATTAATCCATGTTAATGTTGGTTAATAAAAATACAGTCGTTCATTGTTTGTTCATGTTAGTTCACAGTGCATTATCTAAGGTTAACAAACACAACTTATGATTTTACTAATGCATGTGTAAATGCTGAAATTAACATTAACCAAGAATAATAAATGCTGTAGAAGTATTGCTCAATCTTAGTTCATGTTACCTAATGTAGTTAACTAATACACCTTATGTAAAGTGTTACCAGAATCATTACACAGGAAATAAAAAAAGGAGAATATCTAAAAAGCCACGCATAAATAAGTCCAAAAATGCTTCATTTTACATGATAACCTTTCTTTCACATCATGTTTTTATTCCAGTTTCAAATGAATGCAAATCAACTTCCAATTTGTATTTTTCACATAATTGTCTGTTTTTCTAAAGATTTTCTTCCGTCTCTCTCAGCTCTCACACTCTCTCTCTCCCTTCAGTGCACCATCTTAACGCCTCTGTGATGACTAAAAAACACCAGTCCACAGCAGAACATCTCACTTCAGTCGAGGGACCAGACCTAGTGTGGAGCTCAAACGCCCACGGGTAATTACACAACCTCCAAATCACAACAACACACATGCACAATCATGTGGACACGTGCTAGAGTAACATAACCTGGAATTCCTAAAAACATCAGTGAAAGCTCCACTGCTTCAACAGCAAAAGAAGAGAAGATGTAGAAACAGACTGAAACAGAAGGCACACATACTTAAGATGGTGATATAATTTCTAAGGCTGTCACGACTCCTCCGTTATATTAGAGTACTCTATTTAAAAAAAAAAATCCTTAATTGCATTTCGCCTGTGTTGATTAACCAGCAAAATATTGGAAGTGGACCATTTCCATCATGAAGAAGTGTCCAAATACTAAAGATTAAGTGGACATTTGAATTAAATGTTGTTTAGTCAATATTAAACAAGGATTAAATTGCGCTGTAAAGAGTAAAAACAATCACCAGGCCACTGGCGCCCACTGCAGTCATTTGATATAACAGATAATGTACATAAGTTATGATTATATTGTTTTATTACATTATGTATTTTAAATTTTGTTCAATAAAACCATATGATTAGTTGCTTTCGATATTTTATTTGAACCAATTATTATTTCCCTCATTGATATCATATATGCATGTTAAGTCATTTTAAAGTCTATTGTTCACTTAGGTGTATTTTTTATTACCACAATAAATATCTGATTATTTGGTTAATCATCAGAAAAAAATAAAAAATAAATAAAATAGACCAATAACTCGATTGCCAAAATAATTATTAGTGACAAGGCTAATAATTTCTGCACACCTTGGTTTGCTGGTCTATTTTTATTACCACAAAAATTATATGAATACATGATTAATCACCAGAATAATCAGCCAATTACTCGATTACCAAAATAATTGTTAGTGACAGCGCTAATAATTTCTGCTCACCTTGGTTCGCCGAGGTCTATTTTTATTACCACGAAAACTATCCGATTACTTGATTAATCATCAGAATTAAATCAACCTATAACTCGATTACCACAATAATCGCTAGTGACAACGGCAATAACTTCTGCTCTCCTGGGTTCGCTGAAGTCTATTTTTATTACTCTAAAATGATCTGACTACTTGATTAATCATCAGAATAATCGACCAATTACTCAATTACTAAAATAATCATTAGTGACAACGCTAATAATTTTTGTCCACCTTCACGCTATTCAGAAACAATGCTGTTATTAACTAAAACTAGTAAAAATTGATTTAATAATTTAAAACAAAGCTGAAATAAACGGTTAAAAAAAAGGATGAAAAACATGCACTTAAATGACAATCAAAATACCCATGCTACTGAAATGACTTAAAAAAAAAAATATATATAAAATTTTAAAATTTAAGTTTATAAAATTAATAAAATGAAATGCTAAATAAAAAATAAAAATAAAAAAGACAAAAGCCTACAGAAAAAAATATATATATTAAAAAAAGTAAAATACAAACTGAAACAATTCAAAATATTAATAAATACTGTAACAGTATACATTTTGTAATAATACTGTTTATTTTTTACTGAAATAATCAAAATTTTCAACCTACTACAAAATGTGGCCATGTATGAAGCTCCTTCAATTATATGACTAAATATTTATTTATTCTGAGTGTTTATAGTAATATCATTGTATTTGGCATTGCTTTTTTATCATTTATGTTTTTGAAGCCACTTTTGATTAAGAAATGAACTTCACTGGCTTGATACTAAATAACACTGCACCAACTGTGACTTTCCTGCATTTTGAAGTTGCCATCTGTATCTTTTCAGGTGTTATTTACAGCTATCATGAGAACGGAAAAGAATAAGCGTCGTCATGATGTTATTTTCCTCAGCTCTAGTTCATTAGTCACATCATATTTTCAGAAGAGCTTTAAAACAACCTGGCAGCAAAACCAAGACCTGTTTGGTTCAATTCACTAATGTAAGCTATTGTATAAACAGGACTATTTGAGTCACATTTTTAGTAAATAGTCATCAATCTCAAACACTGTGTAGAAGCAGCCAATGAGCTAATTTAAAAATTAAATAAACAACTTTCCCAAAACCTTTGAACAGTGTATTTTCCTTAAAAAGATGTAAAATCATTTCATCGTTAGAACATAACATGTACCATAAAGGGCTATGAGAAAGAGAAAATGAAAGCGATGCTGATAATTAGAGCAAAAACATAGAAACCCAGAAAAGGGCCTGATTGGGCTGGTCTCTCATTATCGCGGTGCGTGAGTCACAGCCGTGTGTTGGCTGACGACCAGCAGGCCACAGAGAGAGGAGATACTCTGAATCCAAATCAATGGCGCTGTGGAAAAACTAATGGTGGCTGCGGCGAGCAGCTTCAAGCTAAAATTAGAGACGCGTCCTCGGCTTGTATATCTCAGAGCGAGTACTGATTAGCATTATCATTTGAATTCTTCTGATCATCTCATGCCCACATCTTTCTCGGCCTTTCATTTCACATTTATCACTCATATGTACACCTTCTACTCCACTCGTACGGGCTGTCATCAGACTGTTTGTGTCTCTGCCGGTTCTGGCCTTTATCTTCCACCTCATACCATTTTGAGGTCCCTCCAGTCTGTCACTTCACTGTCAGCCCACCCAAATGTCCATCTGTCCTTCCCCCTCATATCCTCTTCCTCCTCCTCTCTACATCTTGGCTGTTGTGAAGACTAATTGTGAATCCAAACTGTTCAGCATAACACTGTCATAACCAGGCACAATGCCATAAAGTGACAAGCAATAAAGGTTTGTGGAAATAAGGGCTTTTGTTCTAAACAACCACAACCGTGAAAAGCAACAAATGATGGGACAGAATGTTGACTTGATTTTTATTTCTCTGTTATCGGACTGGGTAATCACACTCATACTACTATCCCAGAGTTTCTACTAGAGCAGCAACATTAAGTAGGGCCCTATGATTTACGCAACGCGGAAAATGCGGAAACCAGTCATAAAAATGGAATTTACTGTATAACGCGGAATGTCACGGAATTTGCCAAATTTTGAATTAATAAATCAAAAGCAACTCAGTACACTAATGCGAAACGGACTAGTGTCTATGAATATTAAAGGGGTCATCGGATGCCCATTTTCCACTAGTTGATATAATTCTTTACAGTCTTAATGAAAAGTCTATAATATACTTTGGTTAAAAATTCTCAATGGTTGTGTAAAACAACACCCTTTTCACCTTGCCATAATCAGCTCTGCAAATAATCATCTCATTCTGGTCGAGGCTGCTTTAAATGCAAATGAGCTCTGCTCACCCCGCGCCTCTCTTCTCTCTGTGGAGTGACGAGCCGGTTTACTTTAGCCGCGTTTAGCCACTAAACTTGCTAACTAGCACTTTATTAGGAAAGGTGATCGCAAAGATTCATAAAAAAACCTTTTACTCACGTCTACTGTAAGTGAAGCTGGATCACAAATGATTCGCGCGAACATAGATGGATATATGTAGATCGGGAGCCGCTTTCCCTTCACAAACAAACGTAATCCACTGCATCTTCAGCGGCTCAGATGTCAGGAGTAAATGACGACCACTACATTCATTATTACATCCAGCAACACAACACCTCAATCGCTCAATCGGAGATATTCTTGTCTAACTTACATCCCTGCTCCAGCATCGAAGCAAAGAGGTCGGACTATTACATCTGATCTGAGGTAAGACGCTCATGTCAATCAACTATTGTGGGAGTGTCCTCTGTCTGTGTGACGCCACAACGACAGGCATCTGAGAACAGCTCGATTTGAAAAAGGGGATATTATTTTTACAGATTAATTAAAAACCACTGCGTGGATTTTTATCACTATAGAGTAGATTTGTACATACACTGCCAACACACATTAATGTTCAAACAACATGAAAAAGTGAACTTAGCATCCGATGACCCTTAAAAATACTATTTAA
Source organism: Labeo rohita (assembly GCF_022985175.1). Taxonomy (NCBI): domain Eukaryota; kingdom Metazoa; phylum Chordata; class Actinopteri; order Cypriniformes; family Cyprinidae; genus Labeo; species Labeo rohita. The sequence continues at coordinate 9,275,621 of NC_066881.1, read as the reverse complement.
ATATGAATCCTGCATGTTCTGCGTGTCTCTGTGTGAATGAATGGTGCAGACACGCTGTTTCTTTAATACACACATACTGAAGCGTGCATGACGCATCAAGCTCAATATATGAGTTTGTTTGTTTGTTTGTTTTTAATGCCACGCCAGCTTCTGTGGCTATTTTCATGGTGAGAAAAAAAAAAAGAGACTAATATCAGGTTTTTAGTTCATTTTCGCTAAAAACTCTAAAACTGTATTTGGCTTAACTATTAAAATTCTCTTTAAAAAGAGTTAACTGAACACAGGGTTAAACTCTTTATACAAGTACATAAACACAATCTCTAGAACTGCCCTAGGAGTCACTTCAGATACGAACAGAAACTTAAAGGTCTTTACAGCAACCTGTCAAAATAAAAGTTCAGCTCAACTGAAAGAAACTGTGACAGAAATATATTACTGAATATAATGAGTGTAATAAAAAGTTCATTTTACTTTAATAAAATCAATTATTTAGAGATGCTTTTGATTATTATTTTAATGAAACCATTAAAATGAAACCCAGAAATCTAATAGAAAACAGAACATGGTTAAAACTAAATATTTAACTTGTTTCATAGGGCCATAATTTATTTTTGATAAACCTTGAATAAACTGCTGTTAAAATGTGTAAGTTTCATGATTTTAATAAATTAGATGTTTTTTTTATTAATAAAATGTACTTTAACCATTAAAATAGAAGCCAGAAAAATTTAAACTGACCAAAAAAAAAAAAAAAAAAAAAAAAAAAAAAAAAAAAAAAAAAAAAATCAAATGGATTTTAAAGGGCCCTAATTAAGGTACGGTCATATTTACCATTGCTCAGCAAATTTTCACAGGCAAAATCTTGTCATTTCAATAGGAATCCACACAAATGGAAATTTTATGTGATGCTATAAGATTTCACATTAGATTCAGCTGAACATTTAATTCACCGTACTGACTAACAGAAAGCTGCTTGGTTTGAAAATGACGTGTGCGTGAGCTGTGATTCATACGTCGCTTCACTACTGACAACAGACAATTGCGTTTCTTTCCTCACAATTTCGCCAATGTGATCGCAATATTAGAAACGGGAATTTCCAGCATTTCCAGTTCTTTAATGACTAATAAGATTTTATTTAACAAATTTAATATGCTCATTTAAAGTTTGACAATGACTTACGCTTTAGAGAGAGTAGAAAGCCACTTCAAACTGAGTCAAACATATCTCATGAGACTCATTCACAAGTCCTTTCGGTTTGCTAAAAAAAGACATCGCTTATAAGAATCACTAGTTTATGAATCAGACTACCCTGGTCAACTGTATGACTGCTGTTGCGTACAATCGGCAAGAACAATCCAACAATGTCGAAATATAGATTTACCAATACTGAGTCGGTAACAGCATCACAGAGAATGGTTTATAGTTTAACATGGTTTCTGGGTCATAAAAGTGGAAGAATGCATATATTACAAGAATAGTTCAACTAAAAATGAAACTTTCTCACGCATGAGAACCAATGAGGGTAGTTCTCACATCAGTCAAATACAACTGAGATACTGTTTACCATATGATGTGCACTATAACTGTTGATTAATGTTTTTATGTGAATAAAAGTCTAAATAAAATCTGTTCACCATAGAAGACTTATTAAACCGCTCGATTTAACTACTTTTGTTGTGACGTCTTAAGAATGTCCTTACTGGCTTTCTTGGCCTTGAATGCTCTCAGATTTCAAAAATATCTTAATTTGTGTTCTGAAGATGAACAAAGGTTTTGCGGGTTTGGAACAACATGAGAGTGACAGAATGACAGAATTTTAATTTTTGCTTGAACTATCCCTTTAAGTGAACAAAATGTCACAAGAATGCAAGTTGTCTGTGCCGTATCAACTGCATTACCAAATTACAGCATTTGCTCTCTCTAAATTCCCTTACAGCTTTGAACACATTCAGAAATAAACCCTTCCAAACACAAGGTTGCAAATGCGCAGGTGTGGCAAGCTGTTCTCAGCGGAGAGCGGCTTGAGTGGCGGCGCTGCCTGCAGTAGGTGGGCAGAGTATTGCAGCACAGCTGGTGTACTTCAGTATTTGAGCTCAGAGTGTGAAGGTTACTGCTGGAGGAGCTTCTGTTTGAATAGACTTCTCATAATGATGGGTGACTGAGAACGCCAGCTGAAAGGATGTTCCATTTCTACTACACAAGCTTTTGATAAATGCTCTGCATAGCACAGAAGATCAGCACTGCAGTCAGCATTCAGTTTAAAAATTAGAGCCGACTGCCAACATTACCAATGAATCAGTATGGAACTGCACCGCTGCCAAACACAAAACTAACCAAGTAGCCAATACGCAATACCACACAGACTAAAACAATGTCTCAAAGTCACGAACTAACAGAGAACGACAATGTCAACTTCCTGTAGGTAAATGACACGACACTAGCAGCACTGAGAAAGAAAACCCCTGAATCATGACACAGTTTTACTTTCCAAATGCATAACACATAGACATTTGTGACCCTGGACCACAAAACCAGTCAAAATGGTCAGTTTATTGAAATTGAGATTTAAACATTTGTTAGGATAGGACAATATTTGACTGAGATGCAACTATTTGAAAATCTGGAATCTGAGGGTGCAAAAAAATAAAAAATAAAAAATATTGAGAAATCTAAAAATGTCTAAATGAAGTTCTTAGTAATGCATATTACTAATCAAAAAATAATTTTGATACATTTACGGTAGGGAATTTACAAAATGTCTTCATGGAACATGGTCTTTACTTAATATCCTAATGATTTTTGCCATAACAAAAAAAAAAATAAAATAAAATAAATAAATCTATAATTTTGACCCATACAATGTATTGTAGGCTATTGCTACAAATACACCCATACTACTTAAAATTGGTTTTGTGGTCCAGGGTCACATTTTAGTATTAAATGTAAATCTCACCTTTTGAAGACTTGTTGGATTTAACTGGGTTTTATCAATAATTTTTATTGCCACCTGAGAAAGACAAAAAAATGTGGAATTTTACAAAAATTGACAAAAACTAGCACCCTAAAATATTATTCAATTATATACACTACTGTTCAAAAGTTTGGGGTTAGTAAGTTTAATTTATTTGATAAAAAAAATAAATAACTAAATAAAATAAAATATATATATATATATATATATATATATATAAATAAAATACAGCTGTTTCTTAATTTAAAATCTTTTAAAATGTAATTGTAATATGTAATATTCGTGTGAGGCAAAGCAGAATTTTCAGCATCATTACTCCAGTCTTCAGTGTCACATGATCCTTTAGAAATCATTCTAATATGCTGATTTTCGGATCAGTTAAAAAAAATAAATAAATAAATCAGTTCAAAGTGTGATTTTTTTTTTCATGTTTCTTTGATGCATAAATCAAAAGAACTTTAATTTGAAACATAAATCTTTTGTAACATTGTAAGTGTTTTTACAGTCACTCTTGATCATTTTAATGTATCCTTGCACAGAAAAAAAAAAAACATCTTACTGGCCCCAAACTTTGGAATGACTGTCTATGTTTAAAATAAATAAATAAATAAACAACATGCAGGTTTTTAAAAAAGTAATCATGAGATCTTTCCAAAATAAATTTATCACACTGCTCAACTGTTTTACAAAGTTTTGCAATTCAAAAAATTCCAAAAGGAAACATGAAAGCAGAAAAGCTAATACATCTGCCTCTGGAAAACCCCCATAGCCCACTGTGTCAGGAAACACACTCATGAAGCCTGACTCCTCACCTCGCTTCCTGTGAGGATATGGCGAGCCAGTTTGACCTTGGCGAAGTTGCCCTTTCCAATGGTTTTTAGAAGTCGGTAATTCCCAATAAGAGGGTGCACATCGTCCAATCCCGAGCCAGAATTTCGGTTTCGACCACTCGACCTCACAGATCGAGAGGTCACCTCTCCTCGGCCATGACCATTCGTTGTGTGCTGTTAAATTGAAAACAAAACAAAAACGTATGTTACTGCATATTAGAATAAGCAGACATTATCTTGCCTACACATGGAAACTTAATTCCCAAAACTTTCCAATTTATAATTTCAGCCTTGCTCATTTTATCCCAGATTTGGCCCTCCAGGAATTTACCCAATTTCTGCCCAGTCATGTAAAGACCAGACTAGAAAGTTCACTAGAAATCACTAATATTGACTCTACCATACCGCGCCAGCGAGGTCCATTAGCACAGTCAAATCCATCAACACCCCTACAATGTATCTTTATTATCGCGCCATTGTCACAAATTATATTGCATCAAGAGTCATACACATTTGCATTCACCCTTTCTTTAACAATTGCCAAACGTTAAGCAAATCAAGTCTGAAAATCAAAAATAATACTATATACACATATATTGTGATTTAATTATGCTAACATTTTTCAAGGTCTCTTGTAACCTTGTGAGAGAACCTTTGCGCAACATACCCCAGGCTACAAATAACACTGAGACTAACTGAATTGTTCCATTCAGAGGTCATGAGTGCAACAGGATGACGTTTAGTACGTCGGTGAGTTTCATGTGCTACTAACACCTCTGTATGTAAGGCTATGCTGACACTGCGCTATACAATGTTCCCACTAAACCCTGCATATTGTCCCTGATGCCCCGACTTGACTGTTATCCACAAAGCTCTGCCTAATAGATTTATAAATCCACCAAGAGCTTCAAGCTTGATACAAAACATACAAAATGCATTAAAACGCACAGAGCAGTCCTGATTAAAGGTCACTTACGCTTATCGTTGCACGATGCTTCATATTAGATTGCGATCCTCTCATTTTTGTGTTGGCAAGCTGAATGGCATTGAACCAAACAGCCTTGTCTTTTCTGTTAGAAGAACTCATCAATACTCTCCCATCCACCAACACCGATACTGACGAGCTGCATCACTGCTGGAGTCTTTTTGACACCCAGTGTATGTGTGTGTGTGTGTGTGTGTGTGTGTGTGTGAGAGAGAGAGGGGCAGAGAGATTTTGGGATGGGTAGGGCAGAGTAGATGGGTGATTGATACCTCATTTGACTTTTTCAAAAGTGAGCAACAACTGTGCATTACAATATATAGATTCTTGTAAGGCATTATAAATATTAATAGATGTCAATAGAAAATCCACACAGAATAGCCTTCACACACTGAAGCATCTAGAGAGCCCTTTAACCTAATATATACAGAATATCAGTAAGCACACAATGTTCTCCTTTTTTTAAAAAAAGAGCAATTTATACATATTTAGAATGAGAGACAGAACAACAGAATGATAGAAGGAGATAGAATGATAAAACTATAGACATAAAACGAAAGAATAATAGAACAAATGAACAATAGAATGAACAACAGAACGATAAAACGACAGAGAATGCTAGATAGATGGAACAACAGAATGATAGAATTAACTACAGATAGAAAGAATGATAGAACGTTAGAGAACGATAGAATGACAGAATGAAAAAAAATTACAGACAGAACAATAGACAAAGATAGAATGATAGAACAAACAAACGATAGAACAATAAAACGATAGCTAGAATGACAGAACGAAATAATAGATAATAGATAGATAGAACAACAGAATGACAGATAGAATGATAGAATGACATAAAAATGATAAAATGACAGATAGACTGAACAATAGAATGATAGAACGATCGATAGACAGACAAATAGATATAGAATGAACAACAGAACGATAAAATGACAGAGATAGATAGATGGAACGATAGACAGAATGATAGATGGATGGAACGAATGAAAGAACTAAAGACAGAACAATAAAACAAACGACAGAATGATACAACTATAGCTAGAACGACAGACAGAATGATAGAACAGATAGACAGAAGGAGAGGAAAATAGAATGGCAGATGAATGAACAACAGAATGACAGGATGACAGAACGATAGATAGAACGACAGAAAGACAGAACAATAAATATATAGAACGATAAACAAAACAAACAATAAATAGAACGACAGAGAACAACAGACAGATAGACAGATAGATAGATAGATAGATAGATAGATAGATAGATAGATGTAATGACAGACTGATAGAACCTTACAACGATAGAAAAACTGACTGAACTGATTGATAGACAAACTGAAAAACGAATGATAGATACAGTGACAGCGATTGAAAGACAGGAGGAAACAGAAGGTCAGACAGAATCTACTGACAACTAAAGACAGAAGATAGAAAGAAATAAGAAAACAGACAGACTGATAGGAAACAGACAGATATAATGATAGCAAGACAGAACGACAGACAAATGGAATGACAGATAGACTAATAGAACGTTAGAACAACAGAGGATAGATACATTTGAATAATGATAGATAGACAGACAGATGAAGTGTCAAAGAGCGTAACCTAACGCCACATTATTTACAGGCACCTTTAAAAGGGGGACCTGCATTAGCGCGCGTGCTCATGTCACCTTCCCTCACTGCTGACGTATGAGCAGTAACCTATAGGACAGACTGACGCCAATGCGCAATATCTGCATCCTATCGGCGCATTAAACATGCAAACCCACGCACGGTCACTCACCAGCGTGCAGGACTTTAACTAATCAAGCATATGTTGCACTCACAAGCAGAAAAGCAGCCAAATTACCGATGCCCTGGACCCCATGCGTCACTTCAGCCTGGTGCCCCATCTGTCCGAAGACTGGCACAATACTGCTAATCCACTTAAAGCACACGGTCAGCACATAAAACACGATATGGGATGCGACACTGCCCTTAATTCGGAGGAAAATCAGCTTGAATGATTTCAGACGGCAGCATAATCGTTGTCTAGGTAGGCAGCTCTCTAGGTTTTGAGACACGGCCATAAACTGCGACGCGACTAGATCAAAATAACACACTCCTAAGTGATAAATCAACACAGGATTGAGTCAGTCTACAACAGTTAGCACTGATTATTAACCGTATGTTAGAGCACAAATGTGGTACTTACATTTTCAGCCTTCCGCTCGTTGACGGTGGGCAGGGGGGCTCTTGTTGTTGACATAGTGTTGATGGAAAGCTGCTTTTCCGGAATTACGATTTAAGCAGCAGGTTCTGCGGTGCAACGAAGGGGGAAATATCTATTTGATAGATTACACGCTTGGTCAATAGCATTGATTTGCTTCTAAAGCTGGTAACAAACTTGTTAAAAGTTTGGGAGAAATATTCCGGACGCTCGCTGACGTTACTGCGTTTAATCACCGATCGCAAGCCATCTAACAGATCCCAAAATAGCGAATGAGACCGGCTAACTTGTGCGCTGTTAAAAACATAATACTTTTAGCCCTGGCGTCGCTGTCTGCTTCATATTTCGGATGTCCGGTTCAAGTAAGAATAAAGAAAATTGCACTTCACGGGGCCTCCGCTGCGATCTCCCCCAAATACAATCTGCTCATCGAACGATCCTTCAGACGGACTGTCCGGTACATTCAGTGGTAACTGCAGCGGCGGGGTAGAGCGGGTGATCACAGGCGTCGGAGCCGCGGGGACGACGTGCTTGTTGACGGTTCCATTCCACCCGAACAGCCGCGTCCGTTGCCTCTCGTTCAAAGCGAGATCCAAGATGGCTGCCCAACAGCGCAGGAGTTTCGAGCCGAGCCCTGAGAGAGACAGAGGAAGTGAGGAAACAGACGGATCCCTGTGCTCATTGGAGAGTGTCGCATCCTTCAGGGATCTGTAGGTGTTCATATGGAAAAAAGAGGAAAACTTCGTCATACCATAACAACTGTGACACACCCTGTTCAATTGAAGTGCAATTTTACCATATATGGATTGCGTTATGTCAAACAAAGACGTTTTCAATTAACTAGTCAGTGTGCTTTTTTTAAAGGTGCACTTTTGAGAAATATAATTTAAAATATTATACAGTGACATTAGAGAAAAATAAATCAGTTTCCAGTTTTGGTCTACATGGAGCGGGTCGTAATTAGTGATTCTTTTGTTAAATGCCCTGCATTTTGCATGTATTTAGACAGGGACTTTAAAAATTACGAACACAAAATATTAAAGTTAAATTGATCAACATGAATAAAATTAATACTATGTGAAGTGTTTTGAAGTTTAGTTCTTCCACCTTAATGTTTAGTTTACAATAGTGGGTCATAAAATACGTATAAAATCAAGTAAACCAATGCATAAATACCTGAAACACAGACAAAAATAACATATACAGATTAGTGCTGTCAAATCGATTAATCTTGATTAATCGTCTCCGAAATATATTTATATGTATATATAAGTACACACACATGCATGTATATATTTACGAAATATATGTAATAGCCTGTCAAACGATTAATCACGATTAATCGCAAAATAAAAGTTTGTTTACATAGGCTACTATATGTGTGTGTACTGTGTGTGTATATATATATGCATATATACATGTAAAAAAATATGTATATGTATATATGAAGAGGTGTTTTTTGTAAAAAGGTGTTTTTGTTTTTTATTGTTTTATTGTGTTAGTTTGCTGTTTTTAAGTTATTTTTACTTAAAAATAACCTAACTGCAGTATGATTAAGATTAACTGAAATGCACAATAAAAAAACATGATTTTTGAAAAGTTATCTGTTTTTGCAAATGAACTCTTCATATATTTATACTTGTATATAATTTAGATTATATATAAATATAAATATTTTATATATAAATCTAATATTTTTCTTTAATATATACATGTATATGTGTATTTATACATAACAAACATACACAGTACACACATCTAATATGTAAACACACTTTTATTTTGGATGCAATTAATTGTTAATATTACTTAAATATGTACATGTGTGTGTATTTATACATACATATAAATATATACAGTACACATATATATTATGCAAGCACAAACTTTTATTTTGGATGCGATTAATCACAATTAATCAGTTTGACATCACTAATAAATATATTATTTACGGATATGTGCAAGGTGAGATAAAATTGTGCCAGTCATGTACTTGCAGTTTAACAAATATAATTGAATTTGCATGTTGCATGTATTGCAGAGAAGTACTGCTATTACTTTTTTAGGTCCCATACTGAAGTCCCACAAGATATTTATTGTTTCCCACTTGACATAAACAGCTATTCCTTTCCAATATAATATCAAAATGTCTATAGTCATCCTTATCGTAGGCTTCATTGTTCATTGTCTCAAAACAGTCTGGGTGCATTTGACTTGTTAAATGCCAAAATTCATAATCATCAAAGAGAGAGGGGGTGAAGAGTTAACAAATGAATCATCAGTTAGATGTACTGGTGTATGGGTGCCATCTAGTGGCTATTTAAAGCTTGACGAAGTACAGGTAGTGATGAAATCAAGTGATGCCATCATAGTTCAGTTATTCCTGTTTATTTCATGTATTCCATTACAATACAAGTTACAACTTTATTTAGTTAAGAAAACAAAATCATCCATATAATGTACAGCAAAAACCTTTATTTTATGATTTCAAGAAAAAAAGAATCAGATGTGCAGTATAAGCAAACCCATAAATCAAAGTCAAGCTCACAATACAACAAAATTGCTCAATGCAGACAATAAAGCTCAAAAGTTCTTAATACATCAGCAGCAAGTCAATGAAAGAGCTATATTAAAACCATTCTTGTAAATCAAATAGAACTAAGGAGAAAGTAGGACAAAAGACTGGGGCTAAACAGGAGGCCACTGTGATCCATTTCATCAAGAGGAACAGGAAGTAGCAAGGTTCCAAGATGGCAGCTGCTGTTTCACATGTCATTTCTTTAAATGGCATCGATATCAAGGTCGTCATCCTCTTCTGCTTTCTCAGGCTGAACGGTCTCCACCTTCAGCTCTCGCGCAGAGGAAGAGTACACAACCTAAACAGTTCAAATGAGAAAGAATCACATTATCACAAGCCAGCACAACAGTCTCTCTAAAAACACTCTAATTCTAGCCCAGAGAAGACTAATGTAATTACACCAATTACAGTCCCAGGGCTCCTGCTGACAGTTAAAAAAGCGGTTTCTCTAATTAACTACTACATTACCCTGTGTGTAGTGTAAGAGCCTGTGCAGTATTAAAAAAGGGGTGTGTGTGTTTATATTTTCTCCCCAGGTTCAAATGTTGATACAATAGCTACAAAAAAGTACACTGTGGAGAAAAGGCTGAGGCCTGAGAAACTGCTAATCCTTTCTAAGATAAAATCATGCAGCTATAGCTGGATAAAGGGACTTTTGTCCATTCTGCTCATGAATAATTTGAGCTAATCCGAGAGTTTCCAACTGTACAAAAAAGGTGTAAGAAATTACCTCAACATTTTCATCATCTTCCTCCTCCTCGGCTTCACTCCCCTCACTCTCCTCCTCTGCCTCCTTCAGCCATTTGACAAAGGGAGCAGCCTTGGCATGGATCTCTTTGGCCAGCTCCTTGGAAACATATTTCTTGGATACCTTAAAACAAAAAAAAGGAATATTAAGATTTACAGTTCACAGTTCATGACCCTGATGTTATAAAATGCTCCATTAGTCCAACTGATGAGTAGGTTGTACCTTCTCTGCCCATGTGAGGATGACATCCTCCTCCAGTAGGTCAGCATCATAGAGGTCTTTGAGAATGATGGCCACACGTGGCAGCAGCTGACCTTGATGAAGCTTCACCAGACACTCAAAGCCTCCCAGAAGATACTTCTGAGCTTTCTTATCGTTGTGGCAGAACTGCAGGAAAAGGAGGATTTGGCATTTTCAGCATTTAAAACTATGTACATTTAATAATCAAAAGCACTTTATCTTTTAAATGTCTTTATTTATATAAGCAGTGAAAAAGTGGTAGATATCAAAGCTGCTCATTTATAGTCAAGACTATATTTAGCATGGCTTTACACTAGCATCATAGCTTGTCAGCGGGTCTCTGTGTCCTGCTATAAATACTCACCTATCACTAGGCCCAGATGGCAACTTTTATTTGTATTCTCAATACAGATCGGGCAAAATCCGCTAAATTTTGGGTGTTACATGTATTAAGTGTAGCTGAGAGTGCTATACTTGGTTCAAGGCACAATCAAATTAGCTAATATATTTAATAAATTAACACAAGTGACGGGGGTGTTCCAATTGTGTGGAAATCAGCAAAATGTCTCACATTGTTTTGTACATGCAGATCCTGTGAGAACCGGTCTATCACATTTCAAATTAAAACTGGTGTTTCAACCACGTACCCGCAGGAAGTGACGTTTGTATTTCTTGATCTGGTCTCTGATGTTCTCGTCAAAAAGCAGCTCGCTCAAGATAAGTGGCCCCATGGCTCTCACGTCCAGCCTTTCTGCTTCAGCCAGAATCTCCTTATCAGCAGAGTCTATAGCTCCACTCTCTTTCTTTTGCTGAAGAGGAAAATATATATTATTCATAAAATTATTTATACAGCACGTCATTAAAATTGATCAAAGGTGACAGCAAAGACAATTTTACAAAAGATTTCTACTTGACATAAATCCTGTTCTTTTGAAGCTTTCTATTCATCAAAGTACAGAAAACAACCACATGGGATTCTCAGCTGTTTTCAACATTTATAAATATTTCTAAAACAGCAAATCAGCATATTAGAATGATTTCTTTAAGGATCATGTGCACTGGAGTAATGACGCTGAAAATTCAGCTTTGCATCACAGGAATAAACTAAATTTTTACTTTGACAAAGTTGTAGAACATGTTGACCCTCTCCTCCAGGGTTTTCTCCAGGTCCTCGCTCAGGGTCAGGTTCTTAGCATGGTCACTGATTTCCTCCATACGCCGACGCTGGGCCTCCTCTGTGGTTTCCTCTGCCCAGTCATCATCGTCTTCCTCACCATCCTACACATCAACATACACTTTAAATGTACTAGTTAAAAATTACATTCAAAATGTATACGTATAGTTATTCCCAAATATCTCTTACCACAGCATCTGGTGCATCTATGTCGTTATGGTTCCCAGCCTCACCACTTCCCGAGCCATTCTCCTTATCCTTCTTTCTGTTCTTCTTCTCTTTCTCTTTCTTCTCTTTCACACAACTACTATCGGCCTCTGCATTTCAAACAGGTTTGCAATTAATAAGGTTTATAAAGCTTGTATGCAATACTAACATCCGAAATGTAAATAGCAGGCAGGATTAAATCCATTTGAAACATGAAGCACAAATCTGGCGCTAAATGTAGCGAATAACAGTAGTAGATGAATGTGAACAGCTACAACACACAACTCACCAGGAGGGTTTTTGAGGATGAATGTGCACAGTTTGTGGCGAGTGTCCAGCATTCCCCGATTACCACAAGCCTTGCAAGAGCTTCCGATGGTCTGCTTCTTTGGGTTAACATGCTGAAAGACAAAGAAACTAACTGAACAACAGATAATATGAGGAACATGAAAATGAAATGACTTCTGAATTGCTGTGGACCCAAACCACTGAGGATCGAACTGCGTTTTAATGTTCAGCTAAAAATGTGGAACTATGACTAACCTTCTTTTAAAAGGAACTGCAAAATCAAAATGGCCCAAGTGTTCACTTGAATAATTAAATGAATCAGAAGCACTTTTTTTTTTTTCAAAGCATCTTTACAAAAATACATATAAATAGCTTTCGCACCCGTAAATGTGTAAATTAAACTATAATTAGTACTAATTAAGCTAAATGTATAGGATCAATGGATTAATTTTATCACTCCTATATTTAACAGACATTAACAGACTTTGTGCTCTGAATTGTGACCACTAGAACCGGTATTGGTAAATAAATAAATATTAGAGGGAACAACTTGTAATAAATTAGAAGTGTTGCTTTGGCACTAACTAAAATAAAAATAAATTTGTTTAAGTACAACAAAACTAAAATAATAATAAAGAGAAAAGAAAATATTAAAAAAGAAAAGAGAGAGAGCACACAGTCACTAAAGGTTCAGTTAAAATGAATACTGAAAATAAAAAGTACATAAGTACTAATACATTAACACTGAAGTAGATCAATGCTTTCACAACAATTGCCATTTTTTCTTCACTTCGGTAGGCATTATGAAAGACAAAGGACAAAATCAAGTGTACTAAACATCACATGGCAACTGACCTTGTACTTGCACCACAAAAACAAGTTTACATACGGCTCAAAATGTTCTGTAAACATTATCTGACCGGCAGCAAAACACTGAATAAATACAATCTTTATTCAGCAAGTTGACCCGGATAGTCAACTTACCAGGTCAGTCTCAGGATTGTCACACTCGGAACACAGCACAAACTTGCGGATAAATCCATCCAGCATGTCCTGCAGTTTGTTGGCTTCATGGGATCCGTTTACGATGTAGCGGTCATTCTTGGCATCAAACTGAGTCTGCGCCCCCAACTCACAGCCAAAATACTTAGTTGGATCTGTGGAAACAGCAAAAGGAAGAATATATACATCATTGTTTCACAACAAAACACTACAGAAAAAATAACAGCTATGATACAACCAATTATAAACACAAACTTACAGGTTGGAGGCCTATTCAGTGCCTTTGCAACATCAACCATGTTGACAATGACCGTCTTGATTCCATTCCCTTTGCCTTCCACCTGTAATTGACAGTGTAATTGTCTTCATCAGCAATATGAGAATATTTTTACTGTATACAGAAATAAACACTCATAATGTATATACATTTCAGCATTTAGGACCAATTAATTCTCTTAGGTACCTTGGCAATCAAACGGGGCATCTTGTAGCGGTAGAACTGGTCCGACACATTGCGGTTGACGTTGACAGACATTTTGAGTGATCTGAGGCACTATCAGCAAGATAAAAAGATCTTGAATGGGATTTTTTGGGTATCTTCTGTCTGGAGAAGAGGGGATGACATAAACAACTGCAAGAGTGCTCGGTCTCTGACATGAAAAAGATCTTGCCACAGTGGCTGCAAACTCCTCGCTCGTGGACTAGGTTTCCCCCGCTCGCGTTCCAACAGCTGCGCAACAGCTCTGAAAACAAAGCGAAAAACACTATTATTCAACAGATTCCTCCAATCCACTTACTTTTGATAATTTAGTGGTGTTCCACTTGGTGACAAACTAACTGGCCAATTTGTATATGCATCCCATCACATTAAATAAATTATAGCCTATATTATTGATTTCAAACAGCAAAATTTGACAAAACACATTAAGAAGATAAAAGTTATTTGATTTAATGGGCCATTTCAGTGCATAATGAAGAATTGCATAAAGAATATTAAATTTAAGGGCAAAATTAGCTGTATCTGACTGCTGGGTGGACTTGTTCCTCTTAATGTCTATGATGGTTGTATGAGCTACAATCGAGTGTTTTCACAACACGTTATCAATCAGCCACACTGAACATAAACACTGCCACTGAACCAAACATAACTTGCATATTTTGCTGATTATTGCTGCTGAAAATGTTCAATTATTGTCATGTTTTGTGCTGTACTAATTGGTCAAACCGGGAAAAACATTTGGAGTACTACAGACTCCCAAAAGTTATAAAAAAACCAGGAGAAGAGTACAAAAAACTGTCTGAGAAATAAAAGGCGTTTGTGGTTGGCCAAACTGAACCAGGATTTCCATAGCAAGAATCTTAACAACATTCATATTTGCTCTTACTTATGATCAGGTAGGTGAAATATTAGGCTCGTATGCATCTTTACCACCTATTAATTTTAGTTTCTCAAAATATTGCACGCTTTCCTGCTCGCCAAGTCCTCCTCTACATGATTTAGCAGCTTCCACATGTGTTCTCCATGGTTTAGACATCATTAAATTGGCAAACAATGTATTAGTAGTACATTAACCGTGCAATCAATGCTGTTGTTTACATCCAAGTATGACCAGTTTGGCTGCGCATCCGGGTTATTGACCAAATCATGACGTAATTGCAAACCCTCTAAATATTTAAGTTCAGACAAACACTACAAATTATTTTTAACATTCTCTCTCTCTCTCCATCTGTTACTAGAGACAAACAAACGTCTCGTCGTGAATTTAAAATAAAAATTACTTGTTGCCTTGGTCAAGACCCCAGTTACGCACGTCACGGACTGCGTCAGCAGGTTCAAGTATGACTCAAGCCAAATGAACACGTGGTGTGTAATATATTTAAGAGCCGTGAGTTACGTGACAAAATAGGATTTCCAATCCCAAACAAATTTAAGATTAAGTTCACGTTATATTAAGCGCGTGTCCATCGAGTGGACAAACCGAAAGTGCGCCGATCGAGTTGTTTACAGAAGCCGTTAGGGGAACTGGAAATGTTCAGGAATACGTCACCGTGTTGTAAAAGTGTTGTTATTCGAAATGATATCTATGTAAGTTACAGCGTGTATCAAGTCACCCATATTGCACCCAAGGTCGATATACGTTACACATGTTTCCCCGTTCGAGCTCAACCCACTCCGCTATTTTTACATATAAATAAACACGTCGAATACCGACGACAACCAATATATTACCTTAAACGATTAAAACACAGCACAACTATACGTATATTTGTTTTAACAAACCTCACATTCGTAAAGTTGTGTGATCGTCGTGGTGGTGCAGAGTGCGTCACGGTTAGCGCGCAGCAGAGTGCGCAAAAGCACCGTGACGCCATTTTGTTCCCCTCCGTCAAGCTAGTTCACACCCATTAGCTAGCTATAAAAGCATCCAAAACACTCCTTTCCGAATTTTAGATCCCCAAAACATATTTACATGCGTATAACAGATATTGACAAATCGGTTTATACAAATGACCGTTTGGATACTCACCGTTTCCGTAAAATAAAGACATAAACACAACGCTAGTCGTCCACCGACGCAGTGAAGGGTTGACAGTGGAGAGCCTGGAGATGTTGGGTCGTGATCCAAAGAATGTAACACGACACAACGGTAAAGACAGATTAGACCTGGGAAGTGCTGAGCGATGCAGCCGATCAGTCGAGGGACATCCGATCTCCGGAGAGAAGCTGGATTAGAAAAAGAGAGCTAGATTTGTCAAATGTAACTTGGCAGCACACTTGCTATGATACTTATTAAGCTAAGCAGCGCTCCACTTCTTCATGATAAGAAAACAAACGGTTTTTCAAACGCCTTTTTGGGCATTTGGTAGACTCGGACGCTACAGAAATGTCTTAAACGTGTTAATTTACCACCAGGTAGTGTTGTAATATTGGTTTAGGTCACGTCTTACCTTTCCAGAACCTTCTTTGGTCCACCACACAATGGCAGAATGAGTTGTTAGCTCTGACGCTGGGCGTGTACCTGGCGTGGAATCCACATCGCCCCGCCCACCGCAGCCATTCATTGGCTACAATTACTTCCTGTGTTCAATTTCATAACGCTGATTTGCTCCGTTAAACGTCAATCATCACTGTACCACATAATCACTATTTATTTCGGTTTACGTTCTTCTAATGCAACTCATACTGCGTAATGGAGAGTTAAATGTTATGTAAGTTAGCCTAGTTGAGGCTTTTTGCATCAAACAAAATGCAGTGTCCTCTAAAAGAGAATTTTGAATAAATGTAATACAAGGAGTTAAAGCTATAACATTTATTTCACTGTGACTCAAATAATTATTACCCAATCAAATTTAAATTTCTATGTTGAGGTAGAATTAGAATTAATGTTGTTTTATGTCACCACATGCAATTTAAATTCACAAAAGATAAAAAAAAACCCTTGAATGGCATGTTTGAAACACTAACAATGAAGTTCCATTGTTTGTTAACTATTTAATGCATGAATCATTTTTGTTAACATTAGTTAATAAAAATACATGTGTTCATTGTTAGTCCATGTTAGCTCAGGCCCATTAAATAACATTAGCCTAACATATACACTTTTAATTTTAATTATGTAGCCTGTTGGTATATGGTGGAATCAGCATTGACTAAGATTAATAAATGCGTTAGAAATTGGAAGAAATGTTTGCCATTGTTAGTTCATGTTTTCTAATGTAGTTAACTACTGTTAACAAATTAAACCTTATTGTAAATTGTTACTCATATGCACAGCTGGGTAGTAACTGATTACATGTAATCTGGATTACATAATCAGATTCTTAAAAATGAAGTACTTGTAATTTGATTAAATTACATTTTACTTACAGTCGGGCTGCAGTTATTTTGTGTTGATTATATGATAACATATTATTTACACAATAGCAATAAATTCTTCATAATATATTGATTCTTCCTAATTCCTTCCTAATTTTCATGTTAAATGTTCCTTTCTAACATAGCCTACAGCTTACATACACATCAACTATTGAACACATACATTTTTATTTGAATTACCACCTCAGTGGGTTAAGCATGTATTACTATGTCTTTGGAAAGCTTTTGTCTTTCAAACACATTAAAATACACATATTAATTTATAACACATTATAACATTTTATGTGATCTTAACCTCTTTCACCTAATATATTTACTTAAAGTATTTTTTTTTTAAATGATTCATTTCTTTTAATTTTAAAGGTTTAATTAAAGGAGAAGTCCACTTCCAGAACAAAGACTTACAGATAATGTACTCAACCCCTTGTCATCCAAGATGTTCATGTCTTTCTTTCTTCAGTCGTAAAAAAAAAATTGTGTTTTTTTGAAGGAAACATTTCAGGATTTTTCTCCATATAATGGACGAGTTTGAACTTCCAAAATGCAGATTAAATGCAGCTTCCAATGATCCCAAATGCGGTTGTAAACAATCCCAGCCGAGGAAAAAGGGTCTTATCTAGCGAAACGATCAGTTATTTTCATTTAAAAAATACAATTGAAGTACTTTTTAATCTCAAATGCTCATCCTATCTAAGTTGATATGTACTCCTGGAACTTTCGTTGTAATAAAAATAAATAAACTCAAAATATGATTCCAATTTAATGTTGTAAATCTTTATTAATGTATTATTTTTGTTTTTATTTATTTATTTAAATTTTTTGTTTTTTTTTTTAGCATTTTAATCAATGTTTTTATAAGATTAACAAAATCTAAATCATTTTAAGATCTATTGGAACCACTAAGTTTGCTGAGGCTCCCTAGCAGCTCTTTCATAGAGTTATATACACATTGTACATATAGTTATTGTACATATTGTTTTCATTATTTCTGCATGTGTTAAATTCTTTCATTTATTAGTATTTATTTATTTTATAGACTATATTTATGGTAACAAGGACATGGTTCCCTCTCTGTCATTCACTCTGACATTGTGTCAAATGTACAACACTTGGGAGCCCAAACACATCTCACAACTTTGAAAAAAGGCCAGTGAAATTAAATGTGCAGAATTTGCATAGCTGGCCATGCCCCGGGCGTCCAGGAATTAATAGGCCAGCATGGCATCTGCTAACTTGTTCTATTCTTCAGAGCCAAATGCAGCATCTGTCTGTGAGAAGCAGCACCATTCACCTCTTCGTCGTTGGATCTATGGCACAAGTAGCGGTCTCTCCCTTCTCAAACACAGATAAGTGTTGTGAGAGTTCCCCTGGGTGCTTCAACGGTGACCTTGAAGAGCAAATCTATCTCCTAAAAGAGTAATTTCCCTAAAGGAGCCCCGCAAACCTCTCACTCCTCACATCCCTTGGTCGAGTTTACGGATGAGTTTCTTAGTCTCAGCACAGCTGATTTCTTATTCGGAGCTCCTAAACAGGCAGAATTGTCAGCGGCAGCATCACTAGGAGGGCGTGAGCCAGGCAGAGAGGGTGATTGCGGTGCACTCCCCGCAAAACGCCACCGCTTGACAGGATCCCCTCAAGGCTCCTGTCCAGGGCCTGTAGGCGCAGTCTTTGGGAAGAGCGATGTCCACTTTGTTGGCCCAGGAGCGCCACCTGTGGCTTAACCTTGCAGAAATGCGGGAAGTTAAGAAGTCCCCTTCTCGAACCCCCATTTCCCAGGTCGGTTCATTCGGCAACACCATGATGGAATTTGCATGCCAGTTCTTCACGGGAATATATATAAAAAAAAGAGCAGGCAGAGGCCCTATACCCCGACAACCCCCGCCTGCTCATCGCCACGGATGGTCCCCTGTAGAACTGCTGAGGCCCGCAATAGCTGGGCCTCTGGCCAGACATGCCCAACGGTCAAAGTTCTTGCAGGAAGGGGGCAACGTCAGCTCGTCAGTAGGTTACCTAGAACCCTTGATAGTATTCCTCAGATGAGCAACCCAGAGGAGGCAGGCTAACTGACCTACCCAGATCCACTCTTGACCCGGGGATGAGAGATCCAGCCCCTTTCCGGCCGTCTGTCATCCGGCAGATAGCCACTACATGGTCAGTAAAAGCATTCCTCCTCTTGGTTATCTTACAGCACTATAGCCCTCCATGAGATGACCAGATGCTGAGACTGCAGACCAGGATGTGTTGGGCACTCACCTGGTGTCTCTACATATTGGCAAAGGCACCCCGTGTTCCTTGGGGCTTTCATCTCCAGGCACAGCGCCTTTCGCTCTATTCAGCCACAACATCCCCACTCCAGGGATGTCAGGTGTAGTTCCTCTGAGACTGCTAGCAGAGTCCCCAGATGATTGGGGGCCCAATCCCTCCTGTTGGCTTCTCAGGACTACCCAACTCAGCTACGTGACTCAAGTTGTGAGGCGTCCGCCAAGTTGGCATTCTCTTACAAAGTCAGCTCAGGGCAAGAATGCTGTGGTCCTTCAATCGCAACCCTCCTGGGAAAGGGTGCGATAGAGCCTGTCCCCCTCAGCCGAGATGAAGAAGGGGTTTGTCAGCCCCTACTTCATTGTACCCAGGAAGGGTGGTGGACTCTGAGGTTCTCTGATCTGAGGATTTTGAATCGGACCCTTCACAAGCTCCCATTCAAAATATTAACCCTTAAAATACATTTTCTCATGTGTCAGAGTTCAAGATTGGTTTATGGCATTAGACCTGAAGGACACGTACTGTCATGTCTCAATCCTTCCAAGACTCTGTCTTCGAGGTTGGGCTCATCAGTACAAAGTTCTCCCCTGCGGCCTATCCCTGTCACCCCACGTCTTCATGAAGGTCGCGAAGGCTGCCCTTGCCCCTCTCAGGGAAGTGGGCATTTGCATTCTCAATTATCTCATTGACTGGCTGGTCCCAGCTAGGGATGGGTATCGTTAAGGTTTTAATAGTATTACTACTTCTATCAATACTACTTATCGATTCGGTACTTTAACGGTACTCTTATCTGTACTTTTTGTTGTGTTTTTTAATTAAAAAAAACCGAAACAAATTGAGAACAGAAGTAACACTTTATTTTTTAAATGTAAAATAATTATCTATAGCTTAGCAAAGACCAATGTTTGAGCAAATATCCATTTCACAAACAAAACCAATGATTGTAAAACAAATAAACACAATTTTCTTGTAAATGAATATACAATGATTTAAAGGTACATAGTTGGAGCATGCAGGTAGGCTGCAAAAGAAGGTTTGTGTTTTGCTTGGACCAGATGCAGGAAGAGTGGGTTTGTTCACTGTAATTGCAGCTTTAACAACAACAACAAAAAAAAAATGTTGCAAAATGTTTTATCATGAACACATTCACATAAATTAGTTAACTGTGTTTGGGATTAAAAGTAATACAGGTTTGGAACCTACTGCAATTGTAATGCCAAGCCAGCATGATTTCTCTGATTGTTTGCACGTGTATGATTCTGCCTTGTTCTCTGGCCACTGATTTCACGGATTACCCTTTCTGGATTGTTTGCTTGTGTGGACTGATTTCAAGGTTTGACTTCATTGCCTGGTTTCTCACTTTCGCCTTATGGATTACCCCTTGGACTGTTGAACGATTGGACTGCTTTATGGTTATTGATCCTCTGCCTGTTTACATGTGTATGTTTGCTGCTGTTTGTAATAAACTTCCGCATATGGATTCTAACGCCGCCTCAGCGTCTACGTTACAGAATACTTCGCCTACCTTGAATCCAGCGGAGGTTTCCAACTCACAAGCATCATTCGCTTACCAAAGCGAATTATTGAAGAATTATCAAGAACAGCTCACAAAGCTACAATCAGTCAACGAACACCTGACGCACAACGTGCGATCTCTTCCACCTCCCATGCCATCAACGGTAAGCTTCGCTCTTCCTAATAAGTTTGACGGAACTGCTGAGCAATGCAAAGGGTTTGTTCGTCAAGTGAAGCTGTATTTTGATCATCAAAAGGATCGATTTGAATCCGAAGAAAAGAGATGTGCATTCCTCATGACTTTTGCTTACGGGAAGAGCTCTCGATTGGGCTTCAGCAGTGTGGGATACCGATCCACAGTTCAAGAAATCTGTCGATTATTTTTTGCAACAAATTCACAAGGTCTTCGAATATCCCGCAGGGGGCAGGGATATTTCGACCCAAATCATTCATGCTACGCAAGGTAACCGCACTGCAGCCGATTATGCTATTGAGTTTCGTACTCTGGCAGCCCAGAGTGGGTGGAATGATGTTGCTCTTAAACCCATCTTTTACAACAGTCTTTTACGACAATCTCATGAGGCAGACACCCAGGCAACGTACTAACAAGAGTAGTCATCGCAATTCCCCGATCTGCGGTCCAGCAATTGAACAATCATCTGTTGAACCTATGCAACTTAATACTTCACGTCTGACTGAGGAAGAACGAACAAGACGTCGACAAAATCATCTGTGTTTTTAATGCGGTGAACCAGGCCATCAGAGTGTTGGATGTCCACTCAAGTTCAAGTCTTCCTCAGGGGTAAATATCCAAAATTTCTCTGTTCTTCAAAACAAGTCACTTACATTGCCTGTCACCATAAGAACTGATACTCTGTCTCTTGATCTGACAGCGATGATTGACTCTGGAGCCGCACTGAATCTCATCAATAAGGACATCGTCAAGAAGTATAACATCCCAACCCAAGCATGCATTCCACCCATCCAGATTAAAGCTATCAACGACACTCTCATCGATCATGGTATCCACTGCCAGACAAAAACTTTGAAACTTCAAATTGGTCTGCTTCACCAGGAAAATATCACCTTGTATGTGGTTGATTCACCCAAATATGAAGTCATCCTAGGATTTCCCTGGCTCTCCATCCACAATCCTGCCATTTCCTGGTTTCAAGAGGAATTAACTCACTGGTCACAATTCTGTATGAGGAACTGTTTTTCCATCCAGCCACAACCCCGTCTCACCACAAGCATTGAGAGCCCAGAAACACAGATAAAAATAACCATCCCCAGTCATTATCAAGATTTATCTGAAGTTTTCAGCAAAACCAAGGCCACGCAACTCCCTCCACATCGTCCTTGGGACTGCGCTATTGATTTGCTTCCCAACGCCATGCCTCCTAAAAGTAGAGTTTATCCATTGTCCAGGATGGAGGATCAGGCTATGGAGGAATACACTGAAGAAGCTTTAGACTCTGGTTTCATTCGTCCTTCCACATCCCCTGCTGCAGCAGGATTCTTCATGAGCAAGAAGGATGGTGGTTTAAGACCCTGCATAGACTACCGTGGGCTCAACAACGTCATGGTAAAGTTCCGCTACCCCTTGCCTTTAGTACCCCCGGCTCTAGAACAACTACGGGAAGCCACCATTTACACCAAGCTAGACTTATGAAGTGCATACAACCTCATAAGGATCAAGGAGGGTGATGAATGGAGGACTGCATTTCTCACCACTAGGGGGCACTATGAGTACCAGGTGATGCAGTATGGGTTAGCCAACGCCCCAGCTGTCTTTCAGTCCTTCATCAATGAAATTCTCAAGGAGTTCATGAATAGGTTTGTTATCGCCTACATCGACGATATTCTGATATATTCCAAGACAGAAACTGAACATGTTGCCCATGTGCGTGCTGTATTGTCCCGTCTGCTGGAACATCAACTTTGTCAAGGCTGAAAAATGTGAGTTCCACGTCCACCAAACATCATTTCTCGGCTATCAAGTTAGCCACCAGGGAGTTAAAATGGACTCAACCAAGGTTCAAGCAGTCACGGATTGGCCTCAACCCACTACCATCAAGGAGCTTCAAAGATTCCTGGGCTTTGCCAATTTCTACCTCCGCTTCATCCGAAATTACAGCACCATAGCTTCTCCTCTTACCTCACTCCTCAAAAATAAACCCAAGAAACTCTGCTAGACTGAAAAGGCAAGTCACGCTTTTGTCACACTCAAAACAAGTTTCACATCAGCTCCCATCCTTAAACACCCTGACCCTGATTTGCCATTTGTTGGAAGCCATTCTCTCCCAACGTCATGGTCAACCAGGCAAGCTTCATCCATGTGCCTTCTATTCCAGGAAACTCACGAGTGCAGAGAGGAATTACGACGTTGGAAATAAGGAATTGCTGTCCATGAAAGCCGCTATCGAGGAGTGGTGACACTGGCTAGAGAGCACTCGCCATCCTTTCCAAGTCATCACCGACCATAAGAACCTTGAATATATAAAAGGAGCCAAAAGACTTAACCCTCGTCAAGCTCGATGGGCCCTCTTCTTCACTCGTTTCAATTTCACAGTCACTTATAGACCTGGAAGCAAAAACAGTAAGGCTGACGCTCTCTCCCGTAAGCATGACCCTTCTATGGATTTTCTCAAACCTGAACCCATCCTACCATCCACTGTCATTCTGGCTCCAGTCTCATGGGACATCATGGATAAAATTCAGCGTAGGCACGAACAAGATCCACCACCACCATAGTGTCCCCCAAACAAACCACAACCACATTCATTAAATCATACCAGGGCTGCGCCCAATCCAAGACCCCCAAGGAATTACCCTCAGGCCTACTTCAGCCACTACCTATTCCACAACGACCCTGGTCTCATCTCTCCATCGATTTCGTCACTGACCTGCCACCTTCCAATGAACTCACAACCATTCTAGTAATCATTGACCGATTCTCCAAGTCATGTCGTTTAATTCCCTTAAAAGGTTTACCCACAGCCATGGAAACAGCCTTAGCTCTCTTCAACCATGTCTTCCGTGTCTATGGTTTACCCGAGAATATTGTAAGTGACAGAGGAACTCAATTCACCTCCCAAGTCTGGACAGCCTTCTGCAAGCAGCTGGATATTAACGTTAGCCTCACCTCAGGATATCATCCTCAGAGTAATGGCCAGGTGGTGTTGGATTACAAATTTCTAAAAGGTTATGTATATTGTGATTTAACAGACAGCCCAAGCCCTGAGACAGTAACCTTTTGTCTTTATACATTTCCTGAGCATCTGGCAGGTTTCCCAAGTTAAGTGTGAAGTCTAAGCTCAAGGTACAACTGTGCCTTTTGTTTAGCACCTTTGCATTTGAATGACACTGGTATGCTAAATAGATCAAGGCTGGGAAAAATCTTTTACTGGGCTGATTTCCTGTACCACATTTGCATGCTTTGTTTAGATTGATTCCACCTCTATGTACTCCGCCTCCTTCAAACCTATATACTTTGCTGTGCTGAGATATTGTCAGACAACTTTTTGAAGACTGCAGTGTAGAGCAGCGAGTATCTGAATAAAGAGAAACTTCTGCTTCAAGATATCCAAAAACGTCTCCTGGTCCCTAAGAAAAAATTCACAACAGTTTTGGTGCCGTGACCCGGATAGAGCTCCTCACCTGAATCCAGATTGAAACTCAACAAGCTCAACAAAGATCTGACTTCGTTCCAGACTGAATCTTTCTGTACCAAGGGTTGGTGAGTATCACTCTATCCAAAAGAACCATTAGAAGCCAGTACATGTGGTTATCCTCTGCGCCGCCAGAGAAGTGTTAACAAACAGCTGCAGGGTTTGTTTAACAGACAAGTTATCCTCTATTCAGGTAGAGAAGATT